>NC_053490.1:486065902-486429652 GCF_905171775.1 Rana temporaria
GAAAATTGTGACGCAATGGATGCGACCGTCGGAAGCCTCTCGGAAGACTGTCAATCAAGAAGGAACACCCAGTCCCGCAGCCCATACCCGGAAGCGGCGGAGAAGATGCATCTCGTAAACGGTAAGTACAGCTCATATTTTAAAACATATAGCCGATTCCCCTAGACACAACGAGCATCCATCTAAGGGGAAAAAGTAATATAAACGGGTGAACCTCCGCTTTAAACATAGGTCGGCGCAGATTCTGAGTTAGGTCGGCGTATCTACTGATACGCCGGCCTAACTCTACCTGAATCTACCTACATGTGCGTGTAAATGCAGGTGTACCAATACTTTTGACAATATAGTGTACCCTAGGTTGTAAAAAAAATGTCCTTTCAGTGATTTTTTTTGTTCTTCTCATTACTCTGATCTGATAAATGACACCAATCATTTAAAAGCAATTTCTACATTGCTCCAGCGGGCTGAACAAATTATAAAAGTATATACAATGTTAAGTTTCACATGGAACAGCCGATTGCTGATCACTGTATAAAACGGAAGAAAAGCCCCATTCATCTTGTTGGTATGGACAGCACAGTGTAACAGAACGCATAGATAATTAAACACTGATGTGCACAAGCTGGTATTCTGGTTTATTGCTTGTGACAGATCTGTGTGATATTTTAAGTATGTTTAATTTTTTTTCTGTAACAGATGTAGATTTACCATGTAGTGTTTATTTATATGATCAAGTAAGCAAGAGATTGCATGACATATCAGATATAGATCCCAGAATGCTTTCAGTGAGGCCAATCGCAGTCTGATAGCGATGCATGCAGTTTACGTATCCCTTGGGATAACAATTGAGAGGTAACCAACATATGCGAACATCAGAAATACTTTGATTTGTGTCCAAAGGCTACATTTCTACCCCTGAATGTGCTCTGAGTTTTAACATAACAAGGGACAAAGGCCCGGATCCACGAAGAAGTTACGCTGGCGTATCTATTGATACGCTGCGTAACTTCTAGGATGCTCCAGCGTATCTTTGTTTTGTATCCACAAAACAAGATACGCCGGAATTGTGCTAAGATCCGACTGGCGTACGTCTTAGTACGCCGTCGGATCTAAGGTGCATATTTACGCTGGCCGCTAGGTGGCGCTTCCGTTGATTTCCGCGTCGAGTATGCAAATCAGCTAGATACGCCAATCCACAAACGTACGTCCGGCCGGCGCATTTTTTTACGTTGTTTCCATAAGGCTTTTTTCGGCGTAACGTTACCCCTGCTCTATGAGGCGTATGCAATGTTAAGTATGGACGTCGGGCCAGCGTCGAATTTTCCGTCGTTTGCGTAAAACATCTGCAACTAGGGCTTTGCGTAGATTTACGTTCACGTCGAAAGCATTGGCTTGTTGCGGGTTAATTTGGAGCATGTGCACTGGGATACCCCACGGACGGCGCATGCGCCGCTAAAAAAAAACGTAATTTACGTGGGGTCAAGACGTATTCACATAAAACACGCCCACATCTTATCCATTTGAATTGCGCGCCCTTACGCCGACACAGTTACACTACGCCGCCGTAACTTACGGCGCAAATTCTTTGTGGATATGGCAAATACGCTGTAAGTTACGGCGGCGTAGTGTATCTGAGATACGCTACAACGGACGTAACCATGCGCCGAGATACGTGGATCTGGCCCAAAAGCTTTAATGGCTCTACAAGTGGGCAGTGGGAAAAGTAATCGGCAGATCGCCTGTAACCGGAGAAGGATGAAGTGATTCTTGCAGCGAAATTTCACTGAAGCATAATATTGCTAAACGAGCTGCTTAAATTTGCTCGAAACATGTTTTAATTTGAATGGCGCATTTTTTGGGGAATGTTCAGTCTATATTCATTTCCCTTTTTTTTGTGCAGTTGGTCATTACTTGAGTGTGCTTTTTCAAAATTTTGTGCAATTTTGGGCAATTTTTGTCACAAGAAGAGGTTGAGGAAATTTTAAACGGAGTTCCACCCAAAAATGGAACTTCCAATGTAAGGGAAGGTGACCCCCTGACATGCCACATTTGGCATGTCATTTTTTTTGGGGGGGGGGCCCTCTCCCTTTCAGCAATCATCTGGGGCACATCACAGGTCCCAGATGATTGCTCGACCAGTCACAGTGCGCAGTGCGGCTTTGCGCATGCGCATGGCATGCCTGGCTGTGAAGCCACAGCCGGGATCCCACAGTGACAATTCCAGCGCTGCAGAGAGGAGGGGGAGATGAGCAGGGCTTTGTTCCCCTGCATCGCTGAACCGTGGGACAGGTGAGTGTCCAATGATTAAAAGTCAGCAGCTGCAGTTTTTGTAGCTGCTGACTTTTAATATATATTTTTTAGTAGGAACTCCGCTTTAACCACTTAAGGACCACCTAACGCCGATATACATCGGCAGAATGGCATGGCTGGGCACAGGCACGTACAGGTACGTTGCCCTTTAAGTGCCCAGCTGTGGGTTGCACGAGCGTCGACGGCAGTGAGCTTGCGACCTGGTCCGAAGCTCCGTGACCGCGGGACCCGATTGCCGCCGGTGTCCCGCCATCGGGTCACAGGAGCTGAAGAACGGGGAAAGGTGAGTGTAAACACACCTTCCCCGTTCTTCTCTGTAGCTTGCCACTGATCGTCTGTTCCCTGTTATAGGGAACGACGATCAGTGACATCACACGTCCAGCCACGCCCCCCTACAGTAAGAATGACTCCCTTAGGGCACATTTAACCCCTTAGTGCCCCCCTAGTGGTTAACCCCTTCACTGCCATTTTAACAGTAATCAGTGCATTTTTATAGCGCTTTTCGCTGTGAAAATGACAATGGTCCCCAAAATGTGTCAAAAGTGTCCGCCATAATGTGGCAGTCATGAAAAAAATTGATGATCGCCGCCATTGCTAGTAAAAAAAAAAAAATATTAATAAAAATGCTGTTTTGTAAACGCTATAACGTTTGCGCTCAATAAACGCTTATTGCGATTTTTTTTACCAACAATATGTATAAGAATACGTATCGGCCTAAACTGAGAACATTTTTTTTTATATATATTTTTTGGGGAATATTTATTATAGCAAAATGTAAAAAATATAGATTTTTTTTTCAAAAATTTTGCTAGATTTTTGTTTATAGAGCAAAAAATAAAAAAACGCAGAGGTGATCAAATACCACCAAAAGAAAGCTCTATTTGTGGGGAAAAAAAGGACACCAATTTTGTTTGGGAGCCACATCGCACAACCACGCAATTGTCAGTCGCAAAAAGGGGTCAGGTCCTTTACCTGCATAATGGTCCGGGTCTTAAGTGGTTAAGGAACTGCCATTACTCTCAGGAGGCCTTAAAAGCACATTTCATCCTTAAGAAACACTTAAAACCACCCTAATTCCACCATCCACAATGAATCCAATGTATTTTTGTTTAAAGTCATTGTAAAGTCTAATTTAAGAAAAAAATAATTAACAACAAGCATGGTATACTTACCTCCACTGTGCAGTGGTTTTGCACAGGGCAGCCTGGATCCTTCTTTTTCTCTGGTCCCTCTTTGCTGCTCCTGGCCCCTCCCTCCTGTCGATTACCCCCACAGCAAACAGCTTGCTATGGGGCACCCGAGCCAAGCTGCAGCTCCGTGTGTCCATTCAGATATGGAGCCCCAGCCAGGCCCTGCCCCCTCTCTCTCCTGATTGGCTAACTGACTTTGATTGACAGCAGTGGTAGCCAATGATGCTGCTGCTGTGTCTCAGCCAAACAGGAGGGAGAGTCCCGATGGGGCCAAGGGATTAGTGGACATCTACAGATAGAGATGTGGCTCAGGTAGGTATGAGGGGGGCTGCTACACACAGAAGTCTTTTTATCTTAATGCATAAAATGTAATAAGTTAAAAAACCTTCTGCCTTTACAACTCCTTTAATGACGAAATGTCACCAAAATTTTCCAATTTGTGGTAACGATTCAAGAAATGAAAACTTTCCATCTCGCTTCAGTGATAAACTGTTAGTCACCCCCACAAGTCTTATGCAGTAGGTAGACCTGTGTACTGTACAGAGGCCAGTAGTAGGTAGGACAGTGTAGAGAGGTCAGTAGTAAGTAGGACAGTGTACAGAGGCCAGTAGTAGGTAGGACAGTGTACAGAGGCCAGTAGTAGGTAGGACAGTGTAGAGAGGCCAGTAGTAGGTAGGACAGTGTACAGAGGTCAGTAGTAGGTAGGACAGTGTACAGAGGCCAGTAGTAGGTAGGACAGTGTACAGAGGCCAGTAGTAGGTAGGACAGTGTACAGAGGTCAGTAGTAGGTAGGACAGTGTACAGAGGCCAGTAGTAGGTAGGACAGTGTAGAGAGGCCAGTAGTAGGTAGGACAGTGTAGAGAGGCCAGTAGTAGGTAGGACAGTGTACATAGGTCAGTAGTAAGTAGGACAGTGTACATAGGTCAGTAGTAGGTAGGACAGTGTACAGAGGTCAGTAGTAGGTAGGACAGTGTAGAGAGGCCAGTAGTAGGTAGGACAGTGTAGAGAGGCCAGTAGTAGGTAGGACAGTGTACATAGGTCAGTAGTAGGTAGGACAGTGTAGAGAGGCCAGTAGTAGGTAGGACAGTGTAGAGAGGCCAGTAGTAGGTAGGACAGTGTACATAGGCCAGTAGTAGGTAGGACAGTGTAGAGAGGTCAGTAGTAAGTAGGACAGTGTAGAGAGGTCAGTAGTAGGTAGGACAGTGTACAGAGGCCAGTAGTAGGTAGAACAGTGTACTGAGGTCAGTAGATTGTAGGGTAGAGTACAAGGGTCAGAAGGGCAGAAAATAAGATCATTAAGGCAGAGGACAGGGGTCAGAGTTCAGAAGTAAGTAGTAACACAGAGCGCAGGGTCAATGGAATGTAAGCAAAGGTCAGATGTTTATAAGGGACAGTGCAGCAGTCAGTGGCAGCTGCCTGTTTCATACTCTCAGGCAGCTGTCACTACAATGCAAAATAAATACTGATGTCGAGCAGATACACACATGTACATTATAGACAGCAGCACTTTTACATAATAATGCCAGTCCCCACTGAGGACCTGTGATTACTGCCTCCTGGCACCGGCCCCCTGCAGCTTTTTTTTTACCTCCAGCCTTCAGTTACCTTTGCAGGATGTGCCCCACCAGACCGTTCTGTGGCTTCCCAAGCACAAACACCATCTCTTTCATTCCCATACAGACCTACACCCCTTTCTTAGTACTTCTCTCGGCTTGGCTTTACAATTTGTAAATCGCTACTCTGATCTATGAGTTGGCAGGCTCAGGCAGGGGTTGGTGCCATGTCAGGTTGCGATCTACCTATCAGATAGTGACAATCGACAGGTAGATTGCGATGGGTGGGTTGCCGACTCCGCCCTAGATGGAGCCATTATTGTCGGGGTGTGTGAGACTGTGCTTGTGACTGGTGATCTCTGTACTAGCAAGCGCATATTCTCGGCGGCCCTTCCTGGAGTAAGTGCTACATGATTCGCTGCTCAGAGAGAACAAATCGTTCATGTTGTTTTCTCTAACTGCTTCATTCCTGTGCACTCCCCCACTGTGCACGTTTGCCTGGCATTAGATGCACTGCAAATTAGATTTTCTTTGAGACGCATTTGTTTCCTATTCCTGCCACCAGGAAGGGACTGGATTGGCAAAAACCGCCATTGATTACATGGGATCATATCACCTGCTCTTAGTTTGTTCATTATTACCTAAAGACAACACAACTATTTTTAAGCACACAATTTCTTACAAATGTTTTTATTTAATTAATGATTACTATTTCAGCTGTCTGCGTTTCTTTTTTTTTTTTGTGTTTTGTTTGATTTTCTTTCTGAAATGAGGGGAGTATTATAAGTGACTAAATATTTTGAACCTCCTTCCAATTTCAAAAAATTCAACCATAGGTAATATAATGATCACAAAATCACCCAAGCAGCTGGATTGTCACAGCCAGGAGACGGGCGGCAGGGCAGTCCAGCAATAAAGAGGTTAAGCAGAATGCTTGCACAGGACAGACAATAGAGATTAGAACATGCCAGCACTCATCTTCCATTTGTACAGTATTGCACCTCACCTCAGATCACCTCATTTCAATATTATTTCTTAATTAATTAGTCGGCCAGCTGCTGCTGTTTTTTTTTTTTTTCCATGTCCTGTACTGTAATCTATTCAAAACATTTCTGGGATCGTCTGAATAAACCGATCTCCCCTTCCTAATTCTTTTGGCTGCCCTTCCAGTAAAATCATACACATTTTTTTGCTACTCTTAGGCCCCGTACAGACGACCGAACATGTCTGCTGAAACAGGTCCGCGGACCAGTTTCAGCAGACATGTTCGGTCGTCTGTACAGCCGAGCGGACAGGATTCCAGCGTACATTTGCCCGCCGGGCCTTTTTCCAGCGGGCAAATATTTCCAAACTTGTTTAGAAACAGCCCGCTGGAATCCTGTCCATCGGACATGTTCGGTCGTCTGTACAGACCTACCGTACATGTCCGAGTGGCCGCCATCCCTCGCATGCATCGATTGACTTCGACGCATGCGTGGAAGCATTGAACTGGCAGGGCCGCGCATGTCGCCGCGTCATCGTCCCGGCGACGGCGCGGCCTTGTCGCGGCGTATCAAGTACGTGCAGATTTCTGCATGATGGTGTGTACAGCCATCATACAGAAATCCCCGGGCAGACATGTACGCTGAAAACGGTCCGGCGGACCGTTTTCATCGTACATGTTTGCCCGTGTGTACAAGGCCTAATACTTTTTCAACACTTATTGGAATTTTAGCTCAATTGTTCAAAAAATTATCTTTATCCTTCAGAAAATTTACCAAAATTAATCCTTGTTTTCAGGAAAATTAATGGTACCAAAAGTACTACGGTATATTTATTGGCGTATAACACTCTTGTTTTTACTCTAAAAATAGAGGGTAAACTGTGCCTGCGTGTTATACGCAGGGGGCTGTGGAAAGTTTTTTTCATGAATCTTCCCTCTTAAAGTTAGGGTGCGTGTTATACACCTGTGCGTGTTATACGCCAATAAATACGGTAAGGCTCCATGCACACTGAAGCTGATAAAAGCTATAAAAAAACGCCAGTGGCTTTGCAGGGAGCCTTTCAATGTTTTTTTAGCGTTTTTGCACTAATTTAATCAGCGTTTTTCAGTGTAGCTTTTATTTTTATTTATTTTTTCAATGGATTAAAAAACGCCAAAAAAACTGCGTTTTTCAGCGTTTGAGCGTTTTGCGTTTTTCCGCCAAAAAACTGCACTTTGAACGCAAATTTCAGGCGTTCAGAAAAAAGCCAATAAACTCCAAACGCCCAGGTGTGCATGGGCACATAGGCTAACATAGAGTTCAGTTTATGTGCTTTAAAAAAAAAGCCAAAACGCCAATAAACTGCAGTTTATCAGCTTCAGTGTGCATGGAGCCTAATAAATGGTACGAAAAGTAATCCTTGTCCTTCAGAAAAGACAAAGCTACCAAAGAAAAACCTTGTCCTTTTGGAAATGGTAATGCCTCGTACACACGATCAGTTTTCCTGACAGAAAAAGTGCGATGTGAGGTTTTTGTCAGGAAAACTGACCCTGTGTATGCTCCATCACACTTTTTCTGTCAGTTTTCCTGCCAAGAAAAGATTAAGAGCAGGATCTAAATTTTCGTGACAGGAAAAATTCCTATTGTGAATCGTGTTCGTCTGTATGCAATTATGACGCGCAAAGAAACGCTCATGCTCAGAATCAAGCAGAAAAGCTGAACTGCCTATTGAACTTCATTGATCTCGGCTCGTCGTACGTCACCGCGTTCTTGACGTTCGGAATTTCAGCCAAGATTTGAGTGACCGTGTGTATGCAAGACAATTTTGAGCGATTTTCCTGCTGAAAAAAAAAACATGGTTTTCCTGTCAGAAAAAATGATCGTGTGTATAGGGCATTTTAGTACCAATAGTACTATTAGTCCTTTAGAAAACATAGTACAATAACAATAACAATAACAATATATATATATATATATATATATATATATATATATATATATATATATATATATATATATATATATATATATATATATATTTTTTTTTTTTTTTTAAAGTACTGAAGATAGTAAAGTGACGATAGTAAAAGTAATCCTTGTCCTCTGGAAAAGGTAATGGTGCTAAAAGTAATGCTTGTCCTTCAGAAAAGGTAATAGTACATAAAGTAATCACTGTCCTTTAGAAAAGGTATTGATAACAAAAAAATTGTGTTTTTGAAAGGTTAACAATGCCAAAATTAACCTTTGTCCTTCGGAAAATGTAATTGTACCAAAAGTAATCCATGTCCTTTGGAAAGTGATAACAAATAAGCACTTGTTTTTTGGAAAAGTTAACAATATCACAATTAATTATTGTCCTCAAGAACAGGTAGTGGTGCCAAAACTAATCCTTGTCCTATAAAACAAAAAAGAAAAGAAAGAAATAAAATAAAAGAAAGTACCCTTCAGAAAAAGTAATTTAACCAAAAGTAACCCTTGTCCTTAAGAATGCTAATCAGGGCCGCTGTTAGAAATCATGGGGCCCCGTACAGCCTACCTGATGGGGCCCCCTTTGACCCCGCCCTTGCCACCGCCTCTGACCCTGCCTCAAAAGTTGCGTTTTCGTTTTAAAATGGCGTGGTTAAAGGGGAGTGGTTGAGGGGCTGTAAAAACACAGCTCAGCTGTGTGTATTTACCCCCCCCCCCCCCACAAAACACAAGTGTGCAGTAGCATCTTACAGTTCCTTGTGATCTTTAGGCCCCATACACAGGTGTATTTTTCTGGAAAAAGGCTGCTGCCAAGAGAAGGGGCATTCTTAAAATCTCCTGTGTGCATGAAGCCTTATAGCATTCGGATATTCATTCACACAGCACACAAGGTGCACATGCTGGTGTGTGCTGACTTTGCTGTGGCTGTGCTATAATCTGTGACACACAATACACCCATAAAGTAACAAAGTCAGCACACAACAGCATGTGACACACTGTGATAGAGCCATAGAGCACCTTGTGTGCTGTGTGAATGATTATCATAAGGCACTGTGAGGATATAGATGATTCTGCTGAGATTACAGTGAAAACTTCACTCACTGTGTGCTGCCCGATGGATACCGCGCTACCCTCCGCCGCCGCTAGGATTCGTTTCGCCGTTCTCTCCCGGTCAGCTCTCTCATATAAGTCCTTGAAAGAGCAGAGCAGGTAAATCACTGTATGGATCACTCCGCCAAGCACCAGGGAAGAGCGGCCGGATCTATAGAGCATGTGGCTGGGCACAGGTTTGTGTACCTCCGCCCCGAAAATGGAAAAATAGTCCCTCCCAGTGCCCACCTCCTGAGCCCCTCTGTTCACCTAAAGGGGCCCAGGAAAATATATGTATACACTCCCTAAGCCAGTAGGATGTCAATGTCATTTATTCAGCACTATTTTTGGGGTTTGAATGAAATGCACTATAAAGCTGTCCGGGCCCCCCTGATGAGCTGATAGGGCCGGGGCCCGGTACAACAGGGCTGGCTGTACTGCCCTATCAGCGGCCCTGATGCTAATTGTACTCAAAGTAAGCCTTGTCCTTTTAGAAAAATAAATTGTACAAAAAGTAATTCTTGTCCTTCAAAGGAAAAAAAGAAATGTAATTGTACCCAAAGTAACCCTTGTCCTTCAAAAAAGTAATTGTACCAAAAGTAACCCTTGTCCTTCAAAAAAGTAATTGTACCAAAAGTAACCCTTGTCCTTCAAAAAAGGTAACGGTAAGGAAAACAGTTTGAAGGAAAAGACAAGGATATTAGTGTATGAGGAATACACAGAATATGAGAAATTTAAGTCCTTTTCTCTATTGGAAAATATGTAAATGTGTTTAGATAACTCTGGTAGGCAACTAAGCACTCTTGGTAGTATATAGGGATAGGCAAAGTAATTTCAGCTAATCTAAGTTTGTGGTAAAAATTAAGAACTCTCAATTGAGCTGCTAAAATCAATTTAGTTTAAAAAGGAAAAACTTGCTAGAAGAAAAACCTTAATTCTTTATTTAGAAGCGGAAGGAGGGTGGGGGTAGTGGGTAGTAGTTATTTATTTTTTATTTTATGTTTCCCTTTTTCCCCCTTTTTAAAAAAAAAAATGTAATCAATATTTGTTTACTGTCACTTTAATTTTATTTATTTTATGTTTTGTCTCCTTCTGTTAGTTGATGAGGCTCATAGGGTTTTTGTTTATTTGGAAAAATAACAAGTCTTCTAAACCTTTCGCTATTTTACCTTTCCTTTTCCTTTCCTATATTTTTCTCTCTTTATCAGGTTCACATAGCATTACTCATAATTGTATTTCTTGTTTTTTTATGACGTTATAAACCGTTGGAATTTTCTCTTACTGTGGAAATAAGAGCGATAATCTCTTAATGCTTCGTTTATTAAGAACTTTAGATATTCCCAAATTATAATTATTTTGAGACTCCGTTATTCTACCATAGGCTAAGTTTAGTCAAATTTGTTTTCTTAACACTATAGGAAATGAGTTGACAATCTCTTGATTAAAGTATGATGTCGTGTACACACGATCGAGCTTTTGCCCGGCAAAAATCACATCGGAATTCCATCGGAAAAATATAGAACATGTTCTATATCTAAAGTCCGATGGAATTCATCGGAATTTCTGATGACAAAACTCAGGTGGGGCTACACACGATCGGAAAATCCGACTGAAAAAGTCCATCGGAAATTCAGATCATGTGTACGGGGCATCAGACACCTTTATTTTTAGTCATATTATAATGTTATACTGTACCTTACTATTGTATATACCTGTATCGCTTTTGAACCTGTTCCCTGACTTGTGAAATTTCAATAGACAAATATGACAGGAAAAATTAACAAGTCCAGGATAGCTAGAGCTTCTGTGACCTTCATGAGCCATTGCACCCCTAAAAACCAAGAAAAAACACCTTAAATCTGCCCGTCATGCTGGAGAGTTGACTACAGTAAGTTTCCTCAAAATAGTGAAATTTCATTTGAATCTCCACATTTGGGTCCATGTTTCCCCAATAATATATTGACTCTTCTAATTATATTTTATCACAAGTTCTTCCCTGCACCTACCCTTTTTATGTCTACCACTGTCCATATTTAAGAACAGACACACGTAGTGATAATCAAATCAGAATGACTGCTGATTGGCTATTTTTTTAATTAGTGTGAATATTTTCCTGATTATGGAGAGAAGCATATCATTTATGAATCTAGGCAATCATTACTCATGCAGTTGTAAGAAGTAACAGTGAGAAATTTGGTTCGATCAAATCCACTGATAGTATATAAACTTTAAGACATACTCTAATTCCACGTACAGACGATCGGACATTCCGACAACAAAACCGTGGATTTATTTACGACGGAATGTTGGCTCAAACTTGTCTTGCATATACACGGTCATACAAATGTTGTCGGAAATTGCAAACGTCAAAAACGCGGTGACGTACAACACGTACAACGAGCCGAGAAAAATTAAGTTCAATAGCCAGTGCGGCTCTGCTGCTTGATTTCCGAGCATGCGTCGGAATTGTGTACACACGCTCAGAATTTCCGACAACAAGTTTTGTTGTCAGAAAATTTGAAAACCAGCTCTCAAATTTTTGTTGTCGGAAATTCCGACAGCAAATGTTCGATGGAGCAAACAACAAGCTCCCATCGAACATTTGTTATCGGAAATTCCGACCGTGTGTACCCGGCATAAGAGTAGACACCACTAGGTTCTTGCTATGTGAAAACCTTCTATAAAGTGGTTGTAAACCCTTACTGACCACTTTTATCTACAGGTAAGCCTAGATTAAGGCTCACCTGTAGGTGCAACAAATATCTCCTAAACCTACACGTGTTTAGGAGATATTTGCAAAAAAGATAGCACCGGCATGCACCATAGACATCGACGCAGGCACACTGAGGGTGCCGTTAGTGAATGGGATCATGCCTTTAGTGGCGGCTCCCGCGCGCATGACGTCATTGTGGCTCCGGACAGTCACAACGCCGGAGCCACGATAACAGGAAGTCACTCCGGGAGAGATGGCGGCGACAGAGAAGGCGAACGAGGACCACTGCGGGGGCATTGATCTCAGGTAAGTAATTCATAATGAGCTAGTATGCTATGCATACTAGCTCATTATGCCTTTGTCTTGCAGGATGTATTTTATTTTTTTACAGAGGCTTTACTTCCTCTTTAAACCCTTTAGCACACTTGAGGAGGAATTTACTAAAACTAGAGCATACTTAATTGGGAACAACTGTGTATGGCAACTAACCTTAGCTAATTCCTATTCACTTAAAGTAGAACCATAGGCGAAACATATTTTTTTCATTTTCAACAGAGTATGGGAAGGTCATAACTCACAACCCCTGTCAGTTCATTTTTTGCCACCTGTGTCCAATGGTGGAAGATTTCCCTTCACTTCCAAATGAAGGGAATCCCTAGGGCAGTGGTCCCCAACCTTTTTGGCACCGGGGACCGGCTGCATGGAAGAAAATTTTCCAAGGCCCGGTTGGGGGGAGGTTGGGGATGGCATGCGGGGGGTAAGCGATTTTTCGCAGGCAATTTGTCAGCGCATTATTTCTATTTATTACATTGTAGTAAAAAATAAAGTTAAACCCACCATAATGCAGAATCAGTGGGAGCTTTGAGTGTGTCACTTGCCATGCTGCCTGCCACCAGATGCGGATTGTCACTTGCCATGCTGCCTGCCACCAGATGTGGTAAGGCCCCAACAGATGAAGCTAGTGCCCCCACTAGGCCCTGCTCACACTCACCCTGTCACTGGTAGTGTTGTCATACTCTGGGCTCCCCCATTAACAGTACTGTCATCTGCCCCTATTTATATCATAACCCCACATTACAGTCCTCAGTCCCCCCCACACATTACAGTCCTCAGCCTTCCCCCCCCCACACATTACAGTCCTCAGCCTCCCCCCCCCACACATTACAGTCCTCAGCCTTCCCCCCCCACACATTACAGTCCTCAGCCTTCCCCCCCCCCACACATTACAGTCCTCAGCCTCCCCCCCCCCACACATTACAGTCCTCAGCCTCCCCCCCCCCCACACATTACAGTCCTCAGCCTTCCCCCCCACACACACACACACACATTACAGTCCTCAGCCTCCCCCCCCACACATTACAGTCCTCAGTTCCGTCCCCCACACATTACAGTCCTCCGTTCCGTCCCCCACACATTACAGTCCTCAGTTCCGTCCCCCACACATTACAGTCCTCCGTTCCGTCCCCCACACATTACAGTCCTCAGTTCCGTCCCCCACACATTACAGTCCTAAGTTCCGTCCCCCACACATTACAGTCCTCGGTTCAGTCCCCCACACATTACAGTCCTCGGTTCCGTCCCCCACACATTACAGTCCTCGGTTCCGTCCCCCACACATTACAGTCCTCGGTTCCGTCCCCCACACATTACAGTCCTTGGTTCCGTCCCCCACACATTACAGTCCTAAGTTCCGTCCCCCACACATTACAGTCCTCGGTTCAGTCCCCCACACATTACAGTCCTCGGTTCCGTCCCCCACACATTACAGTCCTTGGTTCCGTCCCCCACACATTACAGTCCTAAGTTCCGTCCCCCACACATTACAGTCCTCGGTTCCGTCCCCCACACATTACAGTCCTCGGTTCCGTCCCCCACACATTACAGTCCTTGGTTCCGTCCCCCACACATTACAGTCCTCGGTTCCATCCCCCACACTTAGGGACAGATCGGAGGAAGGCACAGCATGAGGAGAAAAGTTGCAGGGAGGGAGGCGGGACAGTTCTGGATGGAGGGCCGAGGTAACAAACAGGTGATTGGCTGCTAGGATGGACAGTCCTATCAGCCAATCGCCTGTTTGATAACCTCGGGCAGCTCCGCCCTCCACCCAGAATTGTTCCGCCTCCCGCTGTCGGCTCTATGAGTGACGCAGGAGGAAGAAAAGTCTCCTTGCGGTCCGAATGGCAGAGTGCCGCGGTCCGCATGTGGGGCTCTCTCATGCCGCCTGCTCGCGGCCCGGCTGCAGAAGTGCCGCGGCCCGGTAGTGGGGCGCGGACCAGGGGTTGGGGAACACTGCCCTAGGGGACCACCAGGTTAGCAGAGAATTTAACCATTAGGTTCAGTGAGTATAACAAGCATTTTACTGTTGTGGGTTTAGTAACACTTTAAGCATAACATACACATTACAATTAGATTGTACAGTTTTTGTACAAACTTCTTTAGCCAAGCTATTTAACCACTTCAATACTGGGTACTTTTACCCACTTCCTGCCCAGGCCAATTTTCAGCTTTCAGTGCTGTCACACTTTGAATGACAATTACTCGGTCATGCAGCACTGTACCCAAATATACGTTTTTTATATATTTTATTTTAACACAAATAGAGCTTTCTTTTGGTGGTATTTATTCACTGCAGTGTTTTTTTTTAAATGTTCTGCTAACTAAATGTAAACAGCCCCCCCCAAAAAAACAACACTTTTTTTTGTTGCTGTTATAAAATTGTGCAAATAATCTTTCTTCATAAATTTAGGTCAAAATGTATTCTGCTACATTTCTTTGGTGAAAATAACCCAGATCAATGTATATTATTTAGTCTGCAGGTTAAAGAGTCCACAAACTATGGTATATTAATCTGATGTACTGATCTAATTTCTTGAGGCCCGAAAATGCCAGGACAGTATAAATACCCCCAATGACCCCTTTTTGAAAACTAGACAGTCCACTGTATTTAGTAAGAGCCGGTTCACACTGGGGCGACTCGTCAGGCGACTCAGCCGCCTGACAAGTCGCGCCCCATTCTAGTCAATAGAACCGTTCTAATAGGAGAGACGCAAGTCGCTCCGACTTAGAAAAAGGTTCTTGTACGACTTTGTCATGCCGCCCCAGTGTGAACCAGGTCTTAGAGGCATGGTGTTTTTTTTTAAGTCATATTTTGTCACAATTATTATTTTTTATTTTTTTTAAGTGATCTGGATTTTTTGTTTTTGTTTACAAATTATGATTGCTTATACTAATGAATTTAATTGGTATAAACAACCATTTTTACTTAAAGGGGTGGTTCCCCTAAAAATAAACTTTTGACATTGCATTTGCTACATTAATTACAATTAGAATCGGCTGGTTTTATTGAAAAAATACCTCCGTACGTAGCGTTTGCTATATTCGTTCCCACTGCCACTTCCGGGTACGATGCTGGTGGTGGGCGTTCCTAATTGATGGACAGGCATCCGACCGACGCATCCATCGCGTCACGAGATGCCGAAAGAAGCCGAACGTCGGTGCTGCTCTATACGGCGCATGCGCACCGACGTTCGGCTTCTTTCGGCATCTCGTGACGCGATGGATGCGTCGGTCGGATGCAATGTCAAAAGTTTATTTTTAGGGGAACCACCCCTTTAATGAAACTAGTTAATTCAGTGTCTTTTGTTGTGATTAGCTGTGATTGGACAACACTAAACACATAGGGCCAGATTCACGTAGATGAGCGGCGGCGTAACGTATCGTAGATACGTTACACCGCCGCAATTTTTCATCGCAAGTGCCTGATTCACCAAGCACTTGCGATGAAAACTACGCCAGCGGCCTCCGGCGCAAGGCGGGCCAATTCAAATGGGCGTGTGCCATTTAAATTAGGCACGCTCCCGCGTCGGACCTACCGTGCATGCTCCGTTTCCGAACTCCCGCCGCGCTTTGCGCGAAGTGACGTCATTTTTTCTAACGGTGACGCGCGTAGCGTAATTCCGTATTCCCGGACGGCTTACGCAAACGACGTTATTTTTTAAATTTCGATGCGGGAACGACGGCCATACTTTATACAGCAATACGATTGCTGTGTAAAGTTAAGGCACCAAAAAAAACGACTAACTTTGCGACGGGAAACTAGACTAGCGGCGACGCAGCGAACGCGAAAAACCGTTGTGGATCGCCGTAACTCCTAATTTGCATACCCGACGCTGGTTTACGACGCGAACTCCCCCCAGCGGCGGCCGCGGTATTGCATCTTAAGAACCGACAGTGTAAAACAATTACACCTGTCGGATCTTATAGCTATCTATGCGTAATTGATTCTATGAATCAGTCGCATAGATAGAACAACAGATACGACGGCGTAACAGGAGATACGCCGTCGTATCTGCTCTGTGAATCTGGCCCATAGTACAAATGGGCTGTCATTAGTCTTTCAGTTTGGGGGTTGGGAATGGGATTAACTACTCCATTGCAAAAAAAGAAAGTAAGTGTTGCAATGTCTAAAACTCGCTTACTCACTTATATTTGCAAATGTGTGAAAACAAAACCCTCTGTTTTTAAAGTAAACTCAAGAGCCAATTCAGATGTTTTGCAGGCTGGCTGGTAAACGTGCTGGGTAATCTTCTCTTTATCAACATGGAGTAAGTAAACGAATGCATCACTATCCATTTACATTATCCATTTCTAATTGTACATGTGTTTGGTTCACTTTAGTATTATTTTCATTATATTTTTTCACAGTAAAAGTATTAAGCTGATGCCACTTTATTGATATAGAGTGTATGAGTCTGATTTGCATATAGTACAGCACAGGATTTTATCTTGGTAACACTATCCTTTATCATTCCCCAACTATTACTGCTTAGTAGTTAATAGTTCAAATTTAGAGGGCTGTATCATTTGTGCTAAATGTTTTTATGAGGATCAATTTGGGTGAGCACCTGCTTGTGTTCTGTAAGCATGGAAGAAAATTTGCTTGGACTGAGGAGGGAATGCTTTAAGCTAGTAAACTCCTAATGTGGGGCTTGTGAAATGAAATGTATTAATTAATGAGTCACTGGATTATTTATACCCAGTAAGCTAAGTACAGTAGACAGTAATACAATATACATCTATTTATGTGGCATGAAGATGGGTCAGGAACCAGGACCATGTGTGTCAGATTTAAAAAAAAACACAGAGGGAGAGAATACAACGGTGCTAATCCATCTATGTGTACTGATGTCAAATAAAGTTCTGCACAGGGACTCTGACCGACCGGAGCTGACAGTTTTTTTTTCCGTTTAACCTGCTGAACGGGAAAAAAAAATCATAGCGCCAGATTCACAAAAGAGATACGACGGCGTATCTCCTGATACGCCGTCGTATCTCTGTTTCTAACTATGCGACTGATTCATAGAATCAGTTACGCATAGATAGGCAGAAGATCCGACAGGTGTAATGGACTTACACTGTCGGATCTTAGAATGCAGTACCGCGGCCGCCGCTGGGGGGAGTTCGCGTCGTAAACCAGCGTCGGGTATGCAAATTAGGAGTTTCGGCGATCCACAAAGATTTTTCCCGTCGTTACGGCGTCGCAAGTGTTAGATTTCCGTCGCAAAGATAGGGCACCTTTAACATGGTGTAAAAGTACTCCACCATGTTAAAGTATGCCTGTCTTTCCCGCGTCGCTTTTGAATTATTTTTTAATTTTTTAATTTTCCCGGCGTAACTCTTTTTTTCACGTCGCGATTCACAAAGCGTCGGCGCGTCGTAATTTCGCGCAAAGCACGTCGGGAAATTTGCGACGGGAGCATGCGCAGTACGTCCGGCGCGGGAGCCTAATTTAAATGGTACCCGCCACATTTGAATTGGGCCGCCTTGCGCCGGACCTGTTTACGATACACCGCCGCAAATTTCCAAGTAAGTGCTTTGTGGATCGGGCACTAAATCGGAAAAATTGCGGCGGTGTAACGTAAAGCGGTTACGTAAACTTGCGCCCGCTCTACGTGAATCTGGCCCATAGTGTGTACCAGGCTTTATCAAACAAAACCAGAGAAATTTCCAAGCCCAACTTACCAACCAGCCTGCGACCAACCAAATTGACCTGTCTAACAGTATGCATTAAAAGCAGGGGTTTAGTCTGCACACATTTGCAACTACATACGTAAGCTACAGGCCCCATCAAGGCCCTCCATTTTCTGTAGTCCTTACCTAACTTTTAAGAGTCTCCACAGTGGAAGCACATGCATTTTGTTTGATAGATAGAGGGCAGGTGAGCCGGAGGGAGCCCACCCGTCCTTAAAGGCACAGGGGCACACCAAACACCCAGCACATAGCACCATGGCAGCAAAGGCATCAGTGTGTTGCCTGACCAATATAGTAAGACTTTAGGTTGGCCATACATTATACAATTTTCTTGTACAACTTTCCTTAAAATTTACCAAAACCATATAATATGAGGTCAAACCTAAACACTTTCAATTTGTATCCAATCAGACAGGCCCTTGCACTAGATATTTGAAGGTAAATCTAAAGTAAATTTAAAGTGGAGGTCCACCCTGAAAAAAATAATTTCCTCAAAAAAAAAAAAAAATAAATAAAAATAATGAACAATAAAATGTTTTACTTACCCTAAATAGCTGTTGCTATGCGGAAGTCCAGAATCTGCCTCTTCATCCTCCGCGGTGGATTCTCTTCCTCCTCCTACACTTGGTTTCTTCTTGTGAATGGGGCGCGCTGCATTCTGGGAACTGTGTGTATCCCAGAAAGTAGCCGGCCCATTCACAAAGCGCCGCGCTGCTCGCACATGCGCAGTAGGAAACGGGCAGTGAAGCCGCACGGCTTCACTGCCGGTTTCCCTTACTGTGGATGGCGGCGCCTGGAGCTGCCAGGATCGAGGATCGGCCTCGGCGGGGGCCGACATCACTGGCAACTAGGACAGGTAAGTGTCCTTATTAAAAGTCAGCAGCTACAGTGTTTTTTTTTTTTTTTTTTACCAGACCTCCGCTTTAATAAGAAAATTGTGTAACGTATG
Organism: Rana temporaria; assembly: GCF_905171775.1. NCBI lineage: Eukaryota > Metazoa > Chordata > Amphibia > Anura > Ranidae > Rana > Rana temporaria. The sequence goes on from NC_053490.1 coordinate 486,084,667, forward strand.
GCCAGCCTAAGATGGACATGCAGTTTTAAATAGACAAATAAGATAAAGATGAACTAAACTCTGGAAGCTCAAAAAAAGGCAGCAACTAGTCACCATTATTCCCTGTGGTCTTCCTGCAGCTGATCTTTCTCCATTAGCATGCTTTGGAGCGGATTACCATGCTTTGTTCTGCCCTGTGTCTCAGTATGGAGGCAGCCATCTAGGTAGAGGCATAGCTTTGATTTCTCCTCCAGCAAGAAGGAAAGTAAGCAGTACAGTGGTGACATCAATCAATCGCACTTCAAATCTAACAGTCGGGGGCAACAGTGCCCTAGGTCTTACACTGCAGATATAAGCTATAAGGCTGTATGCACAGTAGTGTCTGGGTACCCTCACACACCAGGAAGTGCATTGCCTTGCTGTACTAGGAATTTCATATAAAAGGTACCTTTTCAAGAGTACTGCTTTGGTATAATTAACATTTATAGTTGTTGCTCATAACACAGACATTTTTTACCTTTTGAGTTCAGGTCTATTTTAAAGCAAAACTCCAGTTAACACAATATAAGCTGTTATGTCAAATTTCTTTTGGAAAAAAGGTTTAAACCAGAGGTAGGCAACCTCGGCCCTCCAGCTGTGATAAACCTACAAATCCCATCATGCCTCTTCCTCTAGGGGTCATGCCTGCGAGGCCTCGTACACACGACCGAGGAACTCGTCGTAAATGAAACATCGTTTTCCTCGACGAGTTCCTTGTTAGGCTTGTCGAGAATTTTGACAAGCTTTCTTTGCGTACACACTGTCAAGACAAAATCTCGTCGTTCTCAAACGCGGTGACGTAAAACACGTACGACAGCACTATAAAGGGGAAGTTTGGTTCCACTGGCGCCACCCTTCTGAGCATGTGCGGGTTTCTATGCATACACACGAACGTGTTTCTCGTCGAAAACCAGCCTGACGAAGAACACGACGAGGAAATTGAGACTCCCGACGAGGAAAAAGAGAACTTGTTCTCTTTTTTTCTCATCGAGTTCCACGACAGTTTTCTCGATGAAAAACATACACACAACCGTTTTCCTCGGCAAAAAAGCTCTGCCACCAAGTTTCTTCATGGATTCTGTCGAGGAAAACGGTCGTGTGTACGAGGCCTGATTGTTAGGGTCTTGCAATGTCTCATGGGATTTGTAGTTTTAACAGCTGGAGGGCAGAGGTTGCATACCCCTGGTTTAGACCATATGAATAAAAAAAACCACTGCTTTGTTGCTGTTTATTTTGCCTATTGTTTCACTTAAATGTTTCACTTGATGGACTTTTAATTGAACTCTCCAAGAAAGGTGACTTCATTCATTTTGGGAATTGACAACATTTTCTAATATCTTTAATGCTAAGTAAGAACTTCTAAGGCCCCGTACACACGAGGAGACATGTCCGATGAAAACGGTCCGCGGACCGTTTTCAAATTGCAATGTTTATAATAAGATTAAAGAGGAAAGTTACCACTCGGAATAACCAGAGCCTGCAAATTAACAACATGAACACCTTACACTGTATGCAAACAGAGAGAATGCAGTTGTTTCTATATCTAGACTGCATTGTACAAAAATGTAGGATTAAAGATATCAAAAGCAAAATCCATAAAACCTGAGAGTTAATTGCCATTGATTTGGGGATCCCACAAGCCTAGAAAAAGAACGTACAGTATTTGAAGATCTTTCAGAATGGGTAGCACAGTGGTTAGCAAATCTATCTGACAGCACTAGGGTAGTTGGTTCGAATCCCAACAATGGCACTACCTGCTAATGCCGTGTACACACGATAGGTTAAACCGATGAGAATGGTCTGATGGACCGTTTTCATCGATCAAAACCGATCGTGTGTGGGCGCCATTGGTTATTTAACCATCGGTTAAAAAAAAGCAAACTTGCTTTAAATTTAACCGATGGATTCCTAACCGATAGGTCAAAACCGATCGTTGGTAGGCAAATTTTGCGTGTCGTATCTTTGTTTTTTATCTACAAAACAAGATACGACGGCATCTCGGATCGATCCAACAGGCGTACGTCATAGTACGCCGTCGGATCTTAGGTGCAATTTTTTGGCGGCCGCTAGGTGGCGTTTGCGTCGAATACCGCGTCGAGTATGCAAATTAGCTTGTTACGGCGATCCACGATTGTACGTCCGGCCGGCGCATTTTTTTACGTCGTTTGCGTTCGGCTTTTTCCGGCGTATAGTTACCCCTGCTATTATGAGGTGCACTCAATGTTAAGTATGGCCGTCGTTCCCGCCTCGCATTTTGAATTTTTTACATCGTTTGCGTAAGTCGTTCGCGAATAGGGATTTGCGTAGAATGACGTCACCGTCTTAAACATTGGCTTGTTCCGGTTTAATTTCGAGCATGCGCACTGCGCCGTTAAAAAAAATGGTTTTTACTTCGGGTCACGACGTATTTACATAAAACACGCCCCCATTACATCCATTTTAATTCCCCGCCCTTACGCCGCCAAAGATACACTACGCCGCCGTAACTTACGGCGTGAATTCTTTGAGGATTCGAAAAAAAATTAAGTTACGGCGGCGTAGTGTATCTTAGATACGCTACGCCCGGCGGATATATGCGCCGCGCTACGTGGATCTGGCCCAAGTTGTTTTGGAAAGGCCACATCCTCCAGAACAGTAAATGTAATGCAATCACCTATTTGAAATCCCTAAAGAAATAGCCAAGAGAGACCCGGCAATGCACAACCGAGTCATAGATGGAAGGGGAAACACTGAGGGAAAGAAAAATACACCAAGAGCAGAGTGTGGGGGCGATGCTTCATAGCTTCATAGCTGTATTGTACTCCACAAAGGAAATAAGCAAAGTATCCTTGTTCCCATGTATGTAATGATGTAGTATTATTGGAAACCACACTCTCTTAAACTCAAAGTGGGAGCTACATAACTCTGTACAATAAAATACCCAGACATAAAGTATCAATTTTTCTCAGAAGAACTCGTAGATACACTTTGGGGTGGTGTTCTTGGATTGCAAAAAGTACATTAGATTGTTCTGCTTTTTATTTTTCTCTATTTTTCCTTATATTCATTTAAAAATTGACAGGTGTACAGTAGGGGTGTCCAAACTTTGGCACATGTGTCCCAATATAGCTATGAATGCACCCCAACACAAAATCATAAACTTACTTAAAAATGTTGGTTTTAATGGCTTTTGTTGTAAAAAATGCATTTACACTTAGCAAACACATGCAGGTGAAGAAATATATGACAGCGTCTCTTTACTAGAATTTTATACATTTTGGGCCAGATTCACAAAGAGATACAACGGTGTATCTACAGATACACCATCGTATCTCTGACGTAAACTGGTCCTATCTATGCGCCTGATTCATAGAATCAGTTACGCATAGATAGGGCTAGATCCGACAGTGTTACAATGTGTTACACTGTCGGATCTTTTTTTCATTTTAAAAATGGCGCCGGGGGCGTTCCCGCTGATTTACGATAAATAATATGTAAATCAGCGAGATACGCAAATACACGAACGTACGCGGACCCGTCGCAGTCTTCTTACGTCGTTTCCGTAGCGGTTTTCCGTCGTATACTTACCCCTGTTTTTAGCAGGCGCAGCCAATGTTAAGTATAGCTGGCGTTCCCGCGTCGAATTTGAATTTTCCTACGTCGTTTGCGTACGCCGATTCACGAACACGCGCGTCGCAAGTCCCGCTCACGTCGCAACCACTGACGTCCTAGTGACGTCAGTGGGAGCAATGCACGCCGGGAAATTCCCCGGACGACGCATGCGCATTTAAATCGGCGCGGGAACGCGCCTGATTTAAATATGACACTCCCCTAGCCGCGGAATTTGAATTCCGCTGGGGGATTTAGGATCCGCCGTCGCAAGTTTGGAGGTAAGTGGTTTGTGAATTAGCCACTTGCCTCCTAAACTTGCGGGAGCGGATCTTAATTCACGTAGATCGAGCGGATATATAGATCCGCTGAGCTACGTGAATCTGGCCCTTTATCTTTTTAACCGCTTCAGCCCCAGAAGAATTTACCCCCTTCCTGACCAGAGCACTATTTGCGATTCGGCACTGCGTCGCTTAAACAAAATTGACGTCCTTTTTTTTCCACAAATAGAGCTTTCTTTTGGTGGTATTTGATCACCTCTGCGGTTTTTATTTTTTGCGCTATAAACAAAAAAACTGCAACAATTAAAAAAAAAACACAATGGGCCGGATTCACAAAGAGTTACGCCGGCGTATCAGTAGATACGCCGACGTAACTCGGAATCTAAGCCCATCGTAAGTTTAAGTGTATGCTCTTAATACACTTAAACCTAGCTAAGATACGACGGCCTGCGCCATCGTATCTTAGGGTGCGATTTTTCCGCTGGCCGCTAGGTGGCGCTTCCGTTGATTTTGGCGTAGAATATGTAAATTACTAGATACGCCGATTCACGATTGTACGCTTGTCCGTCGCAGTAAAGATATGCCGTTTCCGTAAGAGATACGCAGCGTAAAGATAAACCTGCCCCCTAGGTGGCGTAGCCAATGTTAAGTATGGCCGTTGTTCCCGCGTCGAAATTTGAAAATTTTACGTTGTTTGCGTAACTCGTCCGTGAATAGGGCTGGACGTAATTTACGTTCACGTCGAAACCAATGACGTCCTTGCGGCGTACTTTGGAGCAATGCACACTGGGAAATTCCACGGACGGCGCATGCGCCGTTCGGGAAAAACATCAATCACGTTGGGTCACCAAAAATTAAGATAAAACACGCCCCCTCATCCTCATATGAATTACGCACGCTTACGCCGGCCCCATTTACGCTACGCCGCCAGAACTTAGGAGGCAAGTGCTTTGTGACTACAGCACTTGACTCTCTGACTTACGGCGGCGTATCGTAAATACGATACGTTGCGCCGCCGTAACAATGCGCGCCCCTAGTTTTTTTTCTCAGTTTAGGCCGCAATAAGCATATATATTGATTTGTTTTGCGCAAAAGTTATAGCATCTACAAAATAGGGGATAGTTTTATGGCATTTTCATTATTATTATTATTATTATTATTTTACTAGTAATGGCGGCGATCTACGATTTTTATTGGGACTGCGACATTATGGCACACACATCAGACACTATTGACACTATTTTGCGACCATTGTCATCTATACAGCGATCAGTGCTAAAAAAAATGCACTGATTACTGTAAATGACACTGGCAGAGAAGGGATTAACCAATAGGGGGCGAGTAAGGGGTTAAGTGTGTCCTAGAGAGTGATTCTAACTTTAGTGGGGCTGGGCTACAAGTGACACGACAGTGATCACTGCTCCCAATGACAGGGAACAATAGATCATTGTCCTGTCACTAGGCAAAACAGGGAAATGCCTTGTTTACATAGGCATCTCCCCGTTCTACCTCTCCGTGAGACGATCGCGGGCACCTAGCGGACATCGAGTGCGCAAGACCCGCGGGCACGCTCACGGGCGGCAAATTCAAAGCAAAGTTCTGTACAGGTACGTTGCTTTGCGCTACCGTGACATTTTGCCGACGTATATCTACAGGCGGCAGTCAGCAAGTTGTTAAAGAAAATGATCCCACTCAATCACGCCTTATTCATGTCATCAATTTTCGACAGCACCTACCGTATTTATCGGCGTATACCACGCACTTTTTTGCCCTGAAAATCAGGGCAAAATCGTGGGTGCGCGGTATACGCCGATACCCGCTTTCCCGCGCCGAGTTTGAATACTGCGCCGACATATACCGAGCGCAGTACACTCAGGTATAGTCGGGCAGTCTCGGCTCCTTCCGCGCTCACGTCCTGGACATACAGGACGTCAGCGCGAGAGTTGCCGAGCCTGCCCGACAATACACGAGTGTACTGCGCTCTGTATATGTCGGCACAGTATTCAAACTCGCCGCGGGAAACGAGCGGGGAGGACGCGAGGACGCCGCAGAAGGACGCCGGACCCGACGAAGAGGACACCCGAAGTCGCAGACGGACGCCGGACCCGACGAGGCCGCCGATGGACGCCGCACAAGACACCAAAACTGTAAGTACAAAAAAACTTTTTTCCACAGGAATCCGCTGCAACTTTAGGGGTGCGCGCTATACGCGGGAGCGCGCTATACCCCAATAAATATGGTATATTTGTGAGCAAATATCTTCAAGAATGAAGCACACAAAGGGCAAAATTAGAACCAAAATATCTGAGGAGCACCTTATTGTTCGTGTATTTTAGGTGCGGCTCAAGACAATTCCTCTTCAGTCTTTTGACCTTTCTGGGCCACTTTGGAAGGACACCCCTCATGTATTGTATATATTCAAATATCCTACAAACACAAAGGCTTATCTGTCTGTGAAAAAAGATATAACTTTTTGAAGACATACTACAAAGGCAGAAAGTTATTTGGTGCAACCAACGTGATCTCCAGATCAAAAACCATCTGGAATCTTGGAATCCGGTCAGACAAGCATACAGAGCCTGTAGACATGAATCAGTTAAAGTAAACTTGTCACAAAGCTGGGCAAATCAAACCGAGCATAAGATGAGGTTACCACAGTTAGAATAAAATATCAAGACAGCGGACTGAGATGCTGAAGCTGTATGCAAATCTTGACTCGGCACAGCAGGGGACCTTGAGATTGACAATCCATGAAGGGGCAGTTTTTCTCTTCAGTGGAGCTACATTCACCAGGAGAGGTAAGTACGGTATCTACGGTCTTTTATAAAAGGAGCTCTTTTATTTTTTTAGTTTAGCGACAAAGAAAAGTAAAAGTTAAAGACAGTTAAGGACTTGTGTCTTTGAGCAAATGCAGATTACAGTCAGGTGTTTTTTTCTTTTATTTATTTAATTCATTTTTTTTTACTTTTGTACCTATAGGAAGGAATATAATATACTGCTACAGTCATCAATAAAAATATGTTGTACATTTCTAATTCAAAGCATTTCTGTTTGGCATATCATTTGTGTTTGATTGTAATTTTTGACAGTTTTGTATTGATTTATATTGTTGTGCATAGGTAAGCCATTATATTTTCGTTCCCATATATTACAATTTTTTGTAAGGCGCTATACACAGCAGTGCATTATGTATTTTAGTTAGTCATAGCTGTGGGTTAGCAGTATCTTCTCACATTTTCAGGTATATTTAGATTTCATTTGAGATCAGTTCTGAAAAACTTCAGTGTTCATTGACAACTGTATTTAACCACTTCAATACCGGGCACTTTCCCCCCTTCCTGCCCGGGACAATTTTCAGCTGTCACATTGTGAATGACAATTGTGCGGTCATACAACACCATACCTCACAACCCGCCCGGATTCTGCGGGAACTTCCCACACAGACTGCATGTTCCCGCAGTCCCGCAAAGGGGTTAGTTTTCCGGCACAGGAAGGAGAAGAAAGGTCAGAGGGGAGACATGCTTACCGGAGCGGTCTGTGGACTGCGGCAGCTGAAGTGAAGAGAAGATCCGACTGGCTGTGCACAGGTGAGAGACAACAAATCAAATCAATCCGCGGCAATCACCCCCCCCCCGCTCGACAACTTTTCCACCTGCAGCAACCCCCCCCCCCCCCGGCTTAACAACCTCGATCACGATCGCGGCCAGTCGATTTTTGAAATGTTGGGAGGTATGCAACACAGTACCCAAACTAAATATTATACAGCTTTCTTTTGGTGGTATTGAGGATTTTATTTTTTGCTAAACTGAAACATTTTTTGTTTTGTTTTTGTTTTTCTCCTTCACGACGGGCACTGATGAGGTAGCACTGACGAGCGCTGATGAGGCAGCACTGACAGGCACTGATGGGGCAGCATTGATAAGGTGGCACTAATATGTAGAATTGATGGGCACTGATAGGTGGCACTGATATGCAGCACTGATGGGCACTGATAGGCAGCACTGATGGGCACAGATAGGCGGCACGGATGATAAGTTACTGATTGGCATCTGACATGGGAACTGACAGGTGCTACTGAGGGACACTTTGCTGGGCACTGACTGGCAGCTGATGGGCACTTATTGGCAGCTGTGGTGGCACCTCTGACGGGGGCTGAGCTGATAATCAATGCGCTGATTATTCGCTCAGACTCCCCCTCTGAAAGGAGAGCTGCTGATCGGCTCTCCCTGTCAGCGTGAACCAAGGAAAGCAGTTTACCGGCACTTCCTGTTTACACGCTCTGATTGGTCACAGCTGATCACGCGGTAAAGAGCCTACGTCAGAGGCTCTTTACCTAGACTGGAGTTGCGGTGTGTCAGAGTGACACACCACAACACTAATCGTCGCGCTACCACGGTCGCGTGATTGCGGCCTTTTCCTGCTGGACATCATATGATGCTCATTCAGGATAACAGAACCACGGCCCGGCCGTCATTCTGCTGTAGGCTGGGCGGGAAGTGGTTAAAGTGGTGGTAAAGGTAGAAGGTTTTTTATCTTCATGCATTCTATTCATAAAGATAAAAAACCTTCTGTGTGCAGCAGCTTCCCTCAGCCCCTCTAATACTTACCTGAGCCCCATCTCTATCCAGCGACATGCACAAGTGCCTCAGCCGTCCGGGACTCTCCCTCCTGATTGGCTGAGACACATCAGTGGTGCCATTGGCTCCCGCTGCTGTTAATCAAGATCAGTTAGCCAATCAGGGGATGGGGGTGCTGAACCATGGCTCTGTGTCTGAATGGATACAAAGAGCTGTGGCTTAGTTCAGGTGCCCCATAGCAAGCTGCTTGCTGTGGGGGCACTCAACAGGAGGGAGGGGCCAGGAGCACCGATGAGGGACCCGAGAAGAGGAGGGTCTGTGCTTCTCTGTGCAAAATCATTTCACAGAGCAGTAAGTATAACATGTTTATTACTTTTAAAGAAAATAAACTAGACTTGTATCCCTTTAACTTCCAGTTGACTTCCTTCTGACCTGCAGTTGGGCTCCTTTTAAACTGCATCAAACTGCTTTAACCACTTAAGGACCGCCTCATGTACATATACGTCAGCAGAATGGCACAGGCAGGCACATCAACATATATATATATATATATACGTCCTCTGCTTGACGTGGGTCGGGGGTCCGATCGGGACCCCCCCCCCGGTACATGCTTCGGTCCCCGTGGCTTCAGGAGCCAACCCGGGACAACGGCGCGGCTATTCGTTTATAGCCGCTCCGTCGCGATCGCTCCCCGGAGCTGAAGAACGGGGAGAGCCGTGTGTAAACACGGCTTCCCCGTGCTTCACTGTGTCGGCGCATCGATCGCGTCATCCCCTTTATAGGGAAGACACGATCGATGACGTCATTCCTACAGCCACACCCCCCTACACTAATAAACACATACACAGTGATCCCTAAATGTTACAGCGCCCCCTGTGTTTAACTCCCAAACTGCAACTGTCATTTTCACAATAAAGAATGCAATTTAAATGCATTTTTTGCTGTGAACATGACAATTGTCCCAAAAATGTGTCAAAATTGTCCGAAGTGTCCGCCATAATGTCGCAGTCAGGAAAAAAATCGCTGATCGCCGCCATTAGTAGTAAAGAAAAAAAAATAAAAAAATGCAAAAAAACTATCCCCTATTTTGTAAACACTATAAATTTTGCGCAAAAAAAAACCATAAACGATTTTTGCGATTTTTTTTTACCAAAAATAGGTAGAAGAATACGTATCGGCCTAAACTGAGGGAAAAAAAAATGTTATATATGTTTTTGGGGGATATTTATTATAGCAAAAAGTAAAAAATATTGAATTTTTTTCAAAATTGTCGCTCTATTTTTGTTTATAGCGCAAAAAATAAAAACCGCAGAGGTGATCAAATACCACCAAAAGAAAGCTCTATTTGTGGGGAAAAAAATACGCCAATTTTGTTTGGGAGCCACGTCGCACGACCGCGCAATTGTCTGTTAAAGCGACGCAGTCCCGAACTGTAAAAACCCCTTGGGTCTTTAGGCAGCATTTTGGTCCGGGGCTTAAGTGGTTAAAGGAATTCCACTTTCATGGAAACAAAATATAGCAAATAAAAAAATTGTATAACATACTGTATACAATTGCTACACATGCCATAATGTAATTTAATGTTATTTAAAACTAGCTTTTGTTTTCAATCTTTAAGCAAAGGTGGCAACCTGGAGGTGTTGTGTACTCTGTTGGTCATCTTTTGCTATTGTGGTTGTCGTGTAATTTCCTGCTTATGTGATTGGCTCACTGATTTTCCCAGGAGTCTGTACTAAGCAACTAGTCAAATTTTAGGAATCTAAAAGGGTTGTGTTCCCTTTAATTAACCACTTCAATACCGGGCTTTAAAACCCACCTCCTTCCCGGGCCTATTCTGGCACTTCTTTCCTACATGTACAAATCATCATTCTTTTGCTAGAAAATTACTCAGAACCCCCAAACATTATATATGTTTTTTTAGCAGACACCCTAGGGAATAAAATGGCGGTCATTGCAACTTTTTATCTTGCACCGTATTTGCGCAATAATTTTTTAAACTGCTTTTTTTTGTAAAAAAAATGGTTTCATAAATTAAAAAATAACAAAACAGTAACGTTAGCCCAATTTTTTGGTAAAATATGAAAGATGATGTTACACCGAGTAACTAGATACCTAACATGTCACGCTTTAAAATTGCGTACACTCATGGAATGGCGCCAAACTTCGTTACTTTAAAATCTCCATAGGCGACACTTTAAAATTTTTACAGGTTGCCAGTTTAGAGTTACAGAGGAGGTCTAGTGCTAGAATTGTTGCACACGCTCTAACGCACGCAGCGACACCTCACATGTGTGGTTTGAACGACGTTTACATACGTGGGCGGGACATACGTGTGCGTACGCTTCTGAGCGCGAGCTACCGGGGACAGGGGCATTTTAATTTTTTTATTATTATTTTTTTTTTATTATTTTACTTATTTCTTTATTTTTTACACTTTTTTTTACACTTTTTTTTTTTTTCAATCGCTTTTATTCCTATTACAAGGAATGTAAACATCCCTTGTAATAGGAATGTGTGTGACAGGTCCTCTTTAAGGAGAGATGCGGGGTCAATAAGACCCCACATCTCTCCTGCAGGCTGGAAAGAATGAGAACGTGAAAAAAAATCACAGATCTCATTCAAACTAGCCGCAATTGCGGTTTGTTTACTTACGGGGACCCGGGCGTGACGTCATCACATCGCGCCCGGGCCTCCGACGGTCATAGAGATGACTGGTGACCAGATGGTCACCAGTCTTCTCTATGGCAAACATCCGGCGGACGGCGATCATCTCTCCGGGCCCCCGGTGGGACGGGAGAGCCCGGAGAAGCACCGGATGGCGGCGGGAGGGGGGGGATGTCCCCTCCCGCCGCCTGTAAGAACGATCTAGCGGCGGAACCGCCGCTATGATCGTTCTTATGGTGCGCAGGATCGCCGCCGCTAAAAAATGATATCTCAATGATGCCTCCGGGTGCAGGCATCATTGAGATATCCCCCCGCAAAGCCCAGGACGTCATATGACATCCACCCGGGATAACAGGTCCCCGTTTTGGACGTCATATGACGGCGTGCGGGTGTCAAGTGGTTAAGTAATTGTAAATGATCACCTTGTAAAACAACCTATTCAGTTTAAAATAGAAATGAAAGGCAAAACATTATTGTATAGATATAAAAATCAATATAAATACCTCCCCCCCCTTTTTTTTTGTGTTTACATTCCCTCTGTTCTCAGCTGCATAAGAGCTGGGAGAAGGAGAAGCAGCAGCACACTGAGCCTCCCAGTGAATGGTTGTGCAGCAGGGGAGTGTCATGACAAGTCTGATAATTGGAGGAGAACAAGCTGAGTTCCCAGCACAGCTAGACTACAGTGTGCTCTCCTGCCTAGTGTGGTCAGTTTTTAATAGGAAAGCAGAGGGACTGGCAGGAACACCAGGGATTTCACAAAGGAAGCAATACCAAAAGAACAGGATACCTTCTCATACAAGTACATAGTACAGCAGGCACAGATCAGGAATCTGAAATGTTGGGGTAACCAATGCTTTAAGGTTGATTTTTCGGCAATTTTGGTAGCGTTATGTATTTGCTAACTAGAATATAGTATATTTTATACCAGTCTGTTTTGATGGAATGACTAAATATCAAGATTTATAGACTGAATTGCAGACAAGTATTTGTTAAGCGGAGAAGTCATCAGACTGCTGTGTGTAGGTGACTTGTTCTTTTTGCTGTTTCATTTCACATCATGTACTTCGGCAATAAATCAACTATGAAAAAAGTTTGTTTTAAGCAATACTTTGCCAATGACTCACATGTCCTTGCTGTACATCCTTTATGTCATCATGTATAGATGTAATGGAGTTAATTTTTTTATCATGATTATTAAGTTCATCAAAGGCATTTCATACATAAAGTAATATATTGTACATTACGAAAGACAATAATTTATGCCATGTTTTACATAAAGGTTTGGTTTCCTATATGATCAGTGGCCCGGATTCAGGTAGATTTGCCCCTTATTTACGGAGGCGCAGGGCAGCGTTTTTGCCCTGCGCCCCCGCAAATTTACTGCGCTACCCGCGATTCACGGAGCAGTAGCTTCGTAAATTGCGTGTGCGCTGTGTAAACTTGCCCTGCGTAAGGGCGCCTAATGTAAATGATCCTGTAGGGGGCGGGAATCATTTAAATTAGGCGCGTCCCGCGCCGAGCGTAGAGCGCATGCTCCGTCGGGAAACTTTCCCGACGTGCATTGCGGCAAATGACGTCGCAAGGACGTCATTTGCTTCAAAGTGAACGTGAATGGCGTCCAGCGCCATTCACGAATCACTTACACAAATTATGTAAAATTCGAACGTCGTGACGCGGGAACGACGGGTATACTTTAGCATTGGCTGCCCCTGCTATTAGAAGGGGCAGCCTTACGCTAAACACGCCGTACGGAAACGACGTAAATTGCGTACGCAGGGCTCGCGCAACATTGTGAATCTGTGTTAGTATGCAATTTGCATACTATACGCTGACCACAATGGGAACGCCCCCTAGCGGTCATCGCAAGAATGCGGCCTAGATATGCGTGGCATAAGAGCCTTATGCCACGCAGATTTTAGGCTGCAGTCGGCGTTACGATGTTCCTGAATCAGGAGCATTCGTAACGCCGGGGCAAGTAAGCAATTGCGCTGTGTAACCTATGGTTACACAGGCGCAATTGCTACTTGAATCTGGGCCAGTGTCTACAGCTCAGAAAATGTAATTCTGACATTTGATCTAAAGTTCACACTTGATAAATTCTCGTTAAGCCTTCTGAATACTTGTTTAAAGCTTCATACAGCGCTCCAATTAAGCACAAGAACAAGAACATTCCCAGACTGGTGCTGAAAGGTGCTTTAGGGCTTTAAAGCGGAGGTCCACGCAAAAAGTGAACCTCCACTTTTCAGAACCCCCCCCCCCCCCCCCCCCTCCGGTGTCACATTTGGCACCTTTCAGGGGGGAGGGGATGCAGATACCTGTATAATACTAGTCATGCCTCTTCCTGTCCCCCCCGCTGTCTTCTGGGAAACAAACTGGTGAGACAGCGGGGACCAGTGAGGACGGGCCGCACCGCTCGCTCATGTGCAGTAGGGAACCGGGCAGTGCAGCTGCAATACTTCACTTCCTGATTCCCTCACTGAGGATGGCGAGTCGAGCGATTACTTGGCCTCGGCTGCCGACATCGCGGGCGCGCTGGACAGGTAAGTGTCCATTTATTAAATGTCTTTTAAACAAAAAAATGGGTGGACCTCCGCTTTAAAATAACTACTAGGGGCATTTTACATGCTTTGTTTCTGCTTTATAAATACTTGTTAAATGTGACTCTCTTCATATAAACATTTATTTAAAAAAAAAAATGCTTTAAAGTGGTTGTAAAGACAATTAATTTTTTTTTAACCTCAATGCATTCCCTGCATTAAGGCAAACAAATTTCCCAGCTGTTGCATCAACCCCCACCGCTATAATTACTTACCTGAGTATTTTGATCCAGCACTGTGCCTGTCTGCAGTGATGCTGGTATCTCTCTCTCCTTTACAGGACACAGAGGCAGCATTGGCTCCTGCTCCTGTCAGCTAAATCCTGTGAGTTGGGTGTGGGGTCGTGCCAAGCAGTGCTGTGTGTGTCTATGAATGCACTCAGCACAGCTCGGGAGTGAGCCCGCGGGTGCAACCCCATAGGAAGCGGCTTCCAGAGGAGCCGAGAGTGATGGGGGGGGGGACTCCAGAAGGGGAGTATTGGGGCCACTTTGTGCAATACCACTGCATAGAGAAGGTAGGTGCTTTAGGCTGGGATGACACTATTCTGAATTGGATGTGGGTTCCTGCATCCAAATCGCATAGCAGGAGATTGTGACCGGCTCTCTATGGAGCAGGTTCCTACATCTCCGCAGCGGCCTTGGTGCGAATTACACAGGAGTTCTGTGCGTCTTTTTGGTCCATTTCAGGTTCAAATTCAGCCTAAAATTTTGGCTGAAATCGGACCTAAAACGGTGAATGGGGACACATCGGACTCCCGCTGTAAGCTGGAGCGTGCTGCAGTGTGAACCACCCAGCCTTAAAGAGGAAGTAAGCCCTGATAGGTTTTACTTTCTTTTTATTTCCCTGCAAAGTAAATGGGCCCTGTAGAAATGACACGATCATGCCCTTTCTAAAGTGCGCATGCGCCAATGACGTTGGCGCAATCGTATATGATAAATATCTCCTAAACCGGTCAAGCCTTACTATACCTGTAGGTAAACGTGGTTGGTAAGGGGTTGCAACCACTTCAATGTACTGAGTTTCAGACTAGTTTTTCAGTTCTAGCTTCTAAAATTCTTAAATTATGGTCTGAAAAGCATTACATTTAATAAAGGCTTTAAAAATAATTACAACTTAATAAACATTTATTAAGCATCAGCTCAGTAACTGTCTCATTTGCTAAATGTCCATCTGCATTCAACACATCTACAATGGAGCTAAAGGATGCTCCAGGGTTCAAGCAATCTTTTCTACATTTGGTAATATAGGGCCAGATTCACAAAAGGGATACGACGGCGTTTCTCCTGATACGCCGTTGTATCCCTGTTTCTATCTATGCGGCTGATTCATAGAATCAGTTACGCATAGATATCCCTAAGATCCAACAGGTGTAATAGTTTTACACTGTCGGATCTTAGGATGCAGTACCGCGGCCGCCGCTGGGGGGAGTTTGCGTCGTAAACCAGTGTCGGGTATGCAAATTAGGAGTTACGGCGATCCACTAAGCTTTTTCCCGTCGTTACGTCGCCACGAGTGTTTTCCCGTCGCAAAGATAGGGCACCTTTTACAAAGTGGAAAATTACTCCACCATGTAAAAGTATACCCGTCTTTCCCGCGTCGCTTTTTATTTTTATTTTTAAATTTTTTCTTTTTCCCGGCGCAAGTCTTTTTTTTTACGTCGCAATTCACAAAACGTCGGCGCGTCGTGATTTCGCGCAAAGCACATCGGGAAATTTGGGTCGGGAGCATGCGCAGTACGTCTGGTGTGGGAGTGCGCCTAATTTAAAAATGGTACCCGCCCCATTTGAATTGGCCCGCCTTGCGCCGGACGGATTTACGATACACCGCCGCAAATTTCCAGGTAAGTGCTTTGTGGATCGGGCACTTAGACAGAAAATTTGCGGCGGTGTAACGTAAATCGGTTACGTTACGCTGCGCCCGGGCTACGTGAATCTGGCCCATTGTGGACAACTGTTCAATGTGATGCTCTTTAGATGAGTGCTTACAAGATACGATTAAAAAATTACTATATATATGGAATAGAACATAATATGGTCCTATATAATAGGTGGTTACGAAAGAAAAAATGTTCTAACTTTCTTGTATCAAATTTAAATGTAATTTTCTCGTAAGTCTATGTGACTCACAAGCCGATTATACCTTTATGACTATGATATTTTGTACATGTCTATCCCCCACCCTGTACCATCATGTATGATCCTTTTATTCTACTCTCTACCCTAGATATATTTATTTCTCATGTTCTTTGTCACGTTATAAACACTAAGGGCCGTAATATTCCTGGCTATGCTCTCTTTCGGAAAGACAGGGTAAAAAGGAAAGGTGGAGGGGTCTGTCTCTATGTGAGAAGTGACCTCAAAGCAAGCGTGAAAGAGAACCTGGTTGATGGAGAGTGTGATGAGGCTGAAGCATTATGGGTGGAACTGCATACAGATGTGCGTAGTTCAAAATTAATCATTGGAGTTTGTTATAAACCACCCAATGTTAATGAGGAGGTGGAGACTCAGCTCCTTGCACAGATGGAAAGGGCTGCAAGGTCTGGGACGGTGATAATAATGGGGGATTTTAACTACCCAGAAATTGACTGGATTAATGGCACTTCTGGGACAGTTAAAGGACAAAAATTTAAAAACCTATTGCAGGACAATTTTATGGTGCAGTTTATTGAGGCCCCAACTAGGAATGATGCCCTGTTGGACCTGATAATCTCAAACCATGCAGAGCTTATTACTAATGTTCAGATAAAGGAACACCTGGGTAGCAGTGATCATAACATGATTTCATTTAATATTAACTATAAGCAAGAAATACATACAGGAAATATTAAAACACTAAATTTTAAGAGAGCAAATTTTCCAAGGATGAGGGCTGCTCTCCAGGACTTGGACTGGGAGGGACTATTGACACAGATGAACACAGAACAGAAATGGGAATTTTTCAAAAAGACTGTGTGGAACCTCACTGCAAAGTATGTTCCCATGGGCAATAAGTTTAAAAGGCTAAAAATAAAACCTATGTGGCTCACGGTCAAAGTTAAAAAAGCTATAAACAAAAAGAAAGCAGCTTTTAAAAAATATAAAAATGAAGGAACACTAGTGTTGTTTAAATGTTACAAAGAATATAACAGGATATGCAAAAAGGAAATCAAGGAAGCAAAAATTCAAAACGAACGACAGATTGCAAAAGATAGTAGGACAAACCCCAAAAAATTCTTTAAATATATTAATAGTAAAAAGGTGAAGTCTGAGCATGTAGGCCCCTTACAAAATAATCTAGAGTGGGTGACTGGGGACAAAGAGAAGGCAAATTTATTAAATGTTTTCTTCAGCTCTGTGTATACAATGGAGCATGGGGGAGCTCATGTCCAAAATGGGGGTGGGAGTGACACAGCCTCAAATCCACAATGGCTCAAAAGTGATATGGTCCAGAAATATTTAGACAGAATAAAGGTGGATAAAGCACCTGGACCTGATGGCATCCATCCACGGATCCTAGGTGAGTTGAGCTCTGTCATTTCAAAGCCACTGTATCTAATATTTAGGGACTCATTAAAGACAGGAATAGTACCACTGGATTGGCGCAGGGCCAATGTGGTGCCCATATTTAAAAAGGGAACAAAGTCTTTACCAAGTAACTATAGACCTGTTAGTTTAACTTCTATAGTTGGGAAGATACTGGAATGTTTAATAAAAGACCACATGGATGAGTTCTTGCTGGAAAAAAACTATTTAAGCAGCAGACAACATGGATTCATGAAAGACAGAAGTTGTCAGACAAACCTGATTTCCTTTTATGAAGAGGTAAGTAAAACCCTGGACAGAGGCGTGGCTGTGGACGTGATATATTTGGATTTTGCAAAAGCGTTCGATACAGTTCCGCACACACGGCTCATGTGTAAGGTAAGGTCTACAGGATTGGATATATCAGTTTGTAAATGGATAGAAAACTGGCTGAAAGACAGAATTCAGAGAGTCGTGGTTAATGATTCTTACTCTGAATGGTCCAATGTTATCAGTGGTGTACCCCAAGGTTCAGTGCTGGGACCCTTACTTTTCAATATATTTATAAATGATATTGGGTCTGAGATCAAAAGTAACATTTCTGTCTTTGCAGATGACACCAAGCTATGCAGTGGAATAACGTCCTTACAGGATGTCTCCAATTTACAAGCCGACCTCAATGCTCTGTCTGATTGGGCGACTAAGTGGCAGATGAGGTTTAATGTTGATAAATGTAAAGTTATGCACTTGGGGGCTAAGAATATGCATGCATCATACATGCTAGGGGGAGTACAACTGTGGGGATCTGTAGTGGAGAAGGATCTGGGGGTTTTAGTTGATCATAAGCTCAATAATGGCATGCAATGCCAAGCTGCGGTTTCCAAAGCGAGCAAAGTCCTTTCTTGTATTAAGAGAGGTATGGACTCCAGAGACAGAGATATAATTTTGCCCCTGTACAAATCAGTAGTAAGACCTCATCTGGAATATGCAGTTCAGTTTTGGGCACCAGTTCTCAGAAAGGACATCGGAGAACTGGAGAAAGTGCAGAGAAGGGCAACCAAACTGATAAGAGGCATGGAGGAGCTCAGCTATGAGGAAAGATTAGAGG
This sequence comes from Rana temporaria, assembly GCF_905171775.1. Classification (NCBI taxonomy): domain Eukaryota; kingdom Metazoa; phylum Chordata; class Amphibia; order Anura; family Ranidae; genus Rana; species Rana temporaria. The sequence goes on from NC_053490.1 coordinate 486,103,000, forward strand.
AACTGAATTTATTCACTCTTGAGAAGAGGAGAATAAGGGGGGATATGATCAACATGTACAAATATATAAGAGGTCCATACAGTGAACTTGGTGTTGAGTTATTCACTTTACGGTCAACACTGAGGACAAGGGGGCACTCTTTACGTCTAGAGGAAAAGAGATTTCACCTCCAAATACGGAAAGGTTTCTTCACAGTAAGAGCTGTGAAAATGTGGAACAGACTCCCTCCAGAGGTGGTTCTGGCCAGCTCAGTAGATTGCTTTAAGAAAGGCCTGGATTCTTTCCTAAATGTACAGAATATAACTTGAGTATTAAGTTTTGTAGGTAAAGTTGATCCAGGGTAAATCCGATTGCCTCTCGGGGGATCAGGAAGGAATTTTTTTCCCCTGCTGTAGCAAATTGGATCATGCTCTGCTGGGGTTTTTTGCCTTCCTCTGGATCAACTGTGGGAATGGAGTTGGGTGTATAGGATTTTACTGTGTTTTTTATTTTTGTTTTTTTATTTTTTGTGGTTGAACTGGATGGACTTGTGTCTTTTTTCAACCTGACTAACTATGTAACTATGTAACTATGTAACTATGTATTCATAAAGAGTTACGCCGGCGTATCATTAGATACGCCGACGTAACTCGGAATCTAAGCCCGTCGTAAGTTTAAGTGTATGCTCAAACTGAGATACACTTAAACCTAGCTAAGATACGACGGCCTGCATATGTAAATGACTAGATACGCCGATTCACGAACGTACGCTTGCCCTTCGCAGTAAAGATACGCCGTTTCCGTAAGAGATACGCCACGTAAAGATAAAGCTGCCCCCTAGGTGGCGTAGCCAATGTTAAGTATGGCCTTCGTTCCCGCTTCGAAATTTGAAAATTTTACGTTGTCCGTGAATGGGGCTGGACGTAATTTACGTTCACGTCGAAACCAATACGTCCTTGCGGCGTAATTTGGAGCAATGCACACTGGGATATGTACACGGACGGCGCATGCACCATTCGTTAAAAACGCCAATCACGTCGGGTCGCCAATAATTAACATAAAACATGCCCCCTCATCCTCATTTGAATTAGGTGCGATTACGCCGGTCCCATTTACGCTACGCCGCCGTAACTTAGGAGGCAAGTGCTTTGTAAAAACAGCACTTGCCTCTCTGACTTACGGCGGCGTAGCATAAATACGATACGCTGCGCCGCCGTAAAAATGCGCAGAACTACCTGAATCCAGCCCCATATGCCTTATGTAAGTGATACTGTGTTCTCTTGTTATAAATTCACAATAAAGTTCTTGAAAAAAATGTTTTACCATGTTTACCGTCAACCCGGCGGATTTGCATGACCTTACCCCGTCTACTCTCAGGGCAGTACCAGCTCCTCCTACCGGATTGCTGACAGAGATGGCACTTACACCAGACAGCCAGACTAGAACTCGGCAAAAAGACCAAGACCAAGCGCATGGAATTTCAGAAAGTTACAGAAGAAGGAAATAGATGTTAATGATGGTACATCTTCTCTGCTGGGAAACGTCCCTTCCAGCAGGTTGGGTTCCAACCCCTCATCTTCCTGTCGGGTCGGATGACCCTGAGGTCCCTAGCTCACTACACTCACCACATGGATACTTATACAGGTTTAAAAGCTAACTAAGCATAATTGACTAGCTTCCAAAGAAGTTGGAGATGAACGCTAACACCCACTTATGTATTTTTAAGTAACATCTCCACCCACTTTCTTGTCGTAAGTCTTCAAGAATAGATGAAGCCTAAGACAGGTGGCATTTCACTAACCTCAGCAAAGCTTCAAACTACCATGTCTTAAACATTGATTCAGAAACATTTATGACATAAAATATTAATACATTTAAAATCTAACACTATGGCCGGGTACTAACGAGCAAACATGTACGATGAAACCGGTCCGTCGGACCGTTTTCACCGTACATGTCTGCCAGAGGGCTTCTGTACGATGGTTGTACTAACCATCGTACAGAAGTCCGCGCGTAAACAATGATGACAACGATGACGCGGCGACGTGGGCGGGCCTGCCATTTAAAGGCTTCCACGCATGCGTCGAAGTCATTCGACGCATGCGAGGGACGGCGGGCGCTCGGACATGTACGGTAGGTCTGTACTGACGACCGTACATGTCCGAGCGGGCAGGATTCCAGCGGACAGTTTTAAAACACGTCCAGGAATATTTGTCTGCTGGGAAAAGGCCCGGCGGGCAAATGTTTGCTGGAATTCGGCCCGCTCGCGCCTACACACGACCGAACATGTATGCTGAAACTGGTCCGCGGATCAGTTTCAGCATACATGTTGGTCGTGTGTACGGGGCCTATGGCACACTATGCGCACCGCATTACTACTCTCATTGGAATGTCCCAGGCCGCTAAAGTGTTCGGGATTGGCTTGAAGAAAAGGTGGCAAACCTAATTAGCCCCAAGGCCTGAATCATACACAGAGCTTTATTTATTACTTACTTATTGCTCAATACAGTCTTATCTTTTAGATTTCTCAGGAATTTTGAGTGTTTGTGTGTATATACTGTATATATTCATGCATGTGTGGTTGAGGTTTGGGGTGCAAACAGTAGTGTATTTAGGTTTTGTGCCGCCCTAGGCCTGACTAAACTTGTGCACCTCCCAATTTAAATATGACCCACCCCTTCCTGTCAAGGCCACACCCCTTTCTGTTTAAAGCCCGCCCTGATATATTCAAGTGGGGACACTAGTTCTTAGGGCTTGGGGGGGCATTGGATTCCCCTAATTTGCATAGATTTCCTCTCACTTCCTGTTTGGCTATGGGGCAGGAAGTGAAGGGAAATCTCTGCAATGGCACAGGTATGGTAAAAAATAAACTGACAGGGGCTATAACCCTCCCTTACTCTATCCAAAATGAAAAAAAAAAGTGTTGCCTATAGTTCTACTTTAAAGGAGTTGTAAAGGTTTGTTTTTTAGGGCCAGATCCTCAAAAGAGATACGCAGGCGGATCTGCTGTTCCGCCTGCGTATCCCTGTTTCTATCTTTGGAACTGATCCACAGAATCAGTTTTCCATAGTTAGGCAGAAGATCCGACATGTGTAAGGGACTTACACTGCCGGATCTTAGGATGCAGTACCGCAGCTGCCGCTGGGGGCATTTCGAGTCGAAATGCCGCCTCGGGTATGCAAATTAGCACTTACGGAGATCCACAAAGCTTTTCAGCTTCGTTTTTTCTCCGTAAGTTTTAAGTTGCATGTGTAAAATTAGGGCTGCTTTTACAAAGTGTAAACTGTTTACACCTTGTAAAAGTAGACCCTTCTTTCTCGCGACGCTGTTTTTTTTCTTTTACATTTTTTTTTTGCCCACCGTAACTTTTTTTTTTCCCGACGCAACTTTTTTTACCCGTCGCGATTCACAAAACTCTGCGTAACGTAAAACCGTGCAAAGCACGTCGGGAGCATGCGCAGTACGTCCGGCGCGGGAGCGCGCCTAATTTAAATGGGACTCGCCCCATTTGAATAGGAACACCTTGCGCCGGCCGGATTTAAGTTACACAGCCGAAAATTTCTAGGTAAGTGCTTTGTGGATCGGGCACTTGGGTAGAAATTTTCCGGCAGTGTAACTAAAATGGGAATTTTTAAGTTACGGCGGCTGGCTGTGCATCTGGCCCTTAGTTTCTAAATAGATTCCTTTACGCTAGTGCATTGTTGGTTCACTTACCTTTTCCTTCGATTTCTCTTCTAAATGTTTTTTTTCTTTGTTTTCTTTGTCTGAATTTCTCACTTCCTGTTCCTCCTCAGTAAGATGTTTAGTAAGCTGTTCTGGCTGACTAACCACCGCTTGGATGATGGTGTGAAGTTTACTGAGGAGAAACAGGAAGTGAGAAATTCAGACAAAGATAAAAAACATTTAGAAGGGAAATTGAAGGAAAAGGTAAGTGAACCAACAATGCACTAGCTTAAAGTGGATGTAAACCCCAAAAATATTTTTTTTGTTTTTGATGTCACAATGTAGAGTATACGATTTCCTATCATCTGTGCCCAGTCTTGCCACACAGAGTTAATCCAGCGCTGAGCAATCCTCTTTTAATGTTCAGTGAAAATTAACAGAATTCCAGATATAAACTTGCCAAATTATAAAGTCAGTTTCTCTGTTCTTGCTTTGTGTTACAGGTTATTTACATATCCTGGTAATATACAATGAACTTTGGATCACCTCATATTATGATAAACATAACATAACATATGATAAACATGTCCAAGCTCTAGATATGTAAATAACCTGTAACACAAAGCAAGAACAGAGAAACGGACTTTATAATTTGGCAAGTTTTTATCTGGAATTCTGTTAATTTTCACTGAACATTAAAAGAGGATTGCTCAGCGCTGGATTAACTCTGTGTGGCAAGACTGGGCACAGATGATAGGGAATCTTATACTCTACATTGTGACATCGAAAACAAAAAAACTATTTTTTGGGTTTACATCCACTTTAAAGAAACCTATTTAGATAATTTTATGGAGAGGACTAAGAAGATATAACCACGCCAATGGTGCAGCAGAAAACATATAGCACAGTGAGGAAGGTTTGTGGTCCAGGATGATAGGACAGTCAAAATTAGAAGCAGCTTGCGTTACACTAACAGTGTAGCGCAAGCCGGCGGGGACTCTTTCCGTGCTGCCCCCCTGCAGGATACTGTGTTGGGTGCACACCCTAATGCAACAGGCTAAGGATTTTACTCAATACTTACTACAAGTGTACCGCTGATAAATTCCCCTTACTTATACAGTCAGTAAAGAAGGACTTCTATTTTAAATACTCTCAGGCCAAGTTCACATAGAAAGTTCCCAGCTGCGTTGCTACACCATAAATTATGTTTGACACATAAATGCTCTACTGCATTACAGTAAGCAAACAACATTTTCCCCTGATGAAATCACATTGGTACGTTTGGGATGACCATAATGGTGTGACCTAGGAACTTTAAAAAATGTCAGACTGGTCTCTGTGACCTGAGACCATCACAATAGGCACAATTCAAATGTAGATAGTTTCTCAACATGTCTTATTGTAGAAACGATACGAATAGTCTATTGTCTAAACGCAGCAAGCGTACCCTTTTTTTTAACATACTGATACAATGTTATTGTACACACATTCACATGATAAAAAAATAAAATTTATATAATTAGAAAAAAAAAAAAGAATCTCTTGTATGCACACCCACGCATGCAGATGATGTACTGTCACCTCCACCCCACCAGGTACACTATATTCCTCCCCCCGTCAAAAGAGAGAACAAGGGTACTCTATAACATAGACACATTTTAAATAGTTAAATACTTTGGCCAGATTTTTTTTCTTATTTTTAGTCATCATGGGCCAGATCCACGTACCTCGGCGCATATCGAAGCCCGGCGTAGCGTATCTCAGATACACTACGCCGCCGTAACTTACAGCGTATTTTCCATATCCACAAAGAATTTGAGCCGTAAGGGCGCGCAATTCAAATAGATAAGATGTGGGTGTGTTTTATGGTAATTCATCTTGACCCCACGTAAATTACGTTTTTTTTTAACGGCGCATGCGCCGTCCGTGGGGGTATCCCAGTGCGCATGCTCGAAATCACGTCGCAAATAGTCAATGCTTTCGACGTGAACGTAATTTACGCAAAGCCCTATTTGCGAACGTTTTACGCAAACGACGTACACGACGGAAAATTCAACGCTGGCCCGACGTCATACTTAACATTGCGTACGCCTCATAGAGCAGAGGTAACGTTATGCCGAAAAAAACCTTACGTAAACGACATAAAATAGGGCCGGGCGGACGTACGTTTGTGGATCGCCGTATCTAGCTCATTTCCATACTCTACGTGGAAATCAACGGAAGCGCCACCTAGCGGCCAGCGTAAATATGCACCTAAGATCCGACGGCGTACTAAGACGTACGCCAGTCGGATCGAGCCCACATTCAGTCGTATCTTGTTTTGTGGATACAAAACAAAGATATGACGGGGCATCGTAGAAATTATGCGGCGTATCAATAGATACGCCGGCGTAATTTCTTTGTGGATCTGGGCCCTTGTAGTTAGTATATAATTTACATGAATGACTAGTAGCTGGAATTTAGATTAGTAATTAATCACAACATTTCTCAGAGAGGGGGGCCCACAGAAGGAAACACACTAAAATAAAATTGCAAGTACACTATAATACGGTACCAAAAGTATTGGGACGCCTGCCTTAACACACACATGAGATTTGATTGCATCCCAGTCTTAGTCCAGAGGGTTCAATATTGAGTTGGCCCACCCTTTGCAGCTATAACAGCTTCAACTCTTCTGGGAAGGCCGTCCACAAGGTTTAGGAGTGTCTTTGGGAATGTTTGACCATTCTTCCAGCAGCACATTTGTGAGGTCAGGCACTGATGTGGGTGAGAAAAAGCGGGCCAACTCAATATTGAACCCTACGGACTAAACTGGGATGCCGTTAAAGTCATTGTAAACGATCACCTTGTAAAACAATCCATTAAAAAAAAAAAACATTATAAATACCTATTTCCCCTTTTTTATAAGTGATCATATTTCCTCTGTTCTCAAATGCATAAGAGCTGGGGGAGGAGGAGCAGCAACACACTGATCATTGGAGAAGAGTACACTGAGTTCCTAGCACAGCTAAAGAACTGACCTTGGTTTACTCTCCTGCTTAGTGTGGTCAGTTTTTTTAACAATCAAAGGTGCTTTATTGTTGTCAAAAAGGGCAAAACAGAGTATGCAGATTAACAAGGAACAAAACCATGCGAAATGCATGGATCGTGTACAAGAGCAGGGAAGAACATACAACCATAATTACATAGAAAGATAAATAAAACCAGTATCATTCGCTATGTGAAAAAGGAATAGGAAGAAACCAATAACCAGAGCATATCCCCCCTCCCCCAAAGGCTCCTAGGTACTAGTCCAAGGGGCCCAAACCTTGTCGTACTTCCATTGGCAACCCCTAATAATATATGTTATTCTGTACAAGGGCAAGGCCGAGTCTATCAGGGCTTCCCAGGAGGAGATAGAGGAGGAAGAAGGGGAGATCCACTTCAGTAGAATCTCCTTCTTGGCATAAAACAAAAGGTAGGACACCAATCGTTTAAGATGGTACGGCCGCTGTGCATCATCATGAACCCCTAGTAGGGCTAATTCAGGAGTGCATGGGAAGGACAGCTGCAGTCTAAGGTTTATTTCACTGAAAACCTCCAACCAAAACATTGCCACAATCGGGCAGTCCCAGAACATGTGAAAAAATGTCCCCACCCGAGTCCTACACCTAGGGCATAGGAGGTCCTCATGTGGGAAAATGCGGGGGCAGTTTCTGGGGAGTATAATAAATTCTGTGCATGAATTTTACCTGGATGTGCTTGTCCCTAGAGGAGGTAACTAACCTTGGACCCTTCTCTAAACAGTCGTCCCAGTCCTCCCTGTCAAGTGATGGTATGTCAGTCTGCCATATCCTCCATAAACCATCCATCTTAGGAGAGTCAGTGCCCAGCAGGCCAGCATATAGAGTAGACAAAGTCTTGCCCAAGTCCCCAGAGGATAAGAGGTCCTCAATGGGTTCAGCCTGGAGGATTGGTGGTTGGGAGAATTGTGCACCAGCAGCGTGTCGCAGCTGCAAGTACCTAAACCCCATCCATTGGGGTAGTTGGAATTTGTGCAGTAGGTCAGTCATCGGGAGCAAGACACCATGAGGCATAACATCACCTAGTGTGAGAACACCCCGCCTGGCCCATACCTGGGGATCCGGGATAGTGCGGAATTGCGGTAGACTAGGATTGCCCCAGAGCAGGTGAGCCGGAGATCAGGGACGCCCAAACCGCCACCTAGCAGCCACCCATACCCTCCAAGTAGCTTGCGTCGGGCCTGGAACGTTTAGGTATTCCTTTGGGCCTCTATATACGAAATTCCGTAAATCCACCAGAGAGCCCAAGATAACCGCCTCCAAACATGTTGCTGCATTCGACTTTGAGCCCAGGAACCACCACTGAACTGTCCCCAACACCGCAGCCCAGTAATTAACTCTAAAGTTTGGCAGAGCCAGGTCTCCCAGGCGAGCCGGAAAAACGACAGGGTAGAGCGTGCCAGTCTAGGAACCCCACCCCGCCAAAGAAAGGATCCCACACACTGCTTGATATCTTTAACCACTTCCTTACTGGGCACTTAAACCCCCTTCCTGCCCAGAGGACTTTTTGTGATTCGGCACTGCGTCGCTTTAACTGACAATTGCGCGGTCGTGCGACGTGGCTCCCAAACAAAATTGACGTCCTTTTTTCCCACAAATAGAGCTTTCTTTTGGTGGTATTTGATCACCTCTGCGGTTTTTATTTTTTGCTCTATAAACAAAAATAGAGCAACAATTTTGAAAAAAAAAAAAAAATTGTTTACTTGTTGCTGTAATAAATAGCTAAATTTTTTTTAAAAAAACATTTTTTATCCTCAGTCTAGGCCGATACGTATTCTACATATTTTTAGTAAAAAAAAAAAAAAAATCGCAATAAGCGACTGGTTTGCGCAAAAGTTATAGCGCCTACAAAATAAGGGACAGAATTATTATTTTTTTATTATTTATTTTTTACTAGTAATGGCGGCGATCTGCGATTTTTATTGCGACTGCGACGTTATGGCGGACACATTGGACACTTTTGACACATTTTTGGTGCCATTCACATTTATACTGCAATCAGTGCTATAAATATGCACTAATTACTGTATACATGTGACTGGCAGGGAAGGGGTTAACACTAGGGGGTGAGGAAGGGGTTAAATGTATACCCTAATTAGTGTTCTAACTGTGGGGAGGGGGGTGACTGGGGGGGGGGGTGACCGATCTGTGTCTCTATGTACAAGAGACACAGATCGGTCTCCTCTCTCCCTGACAGCACCGCTGTCTGCGAGAGCCGGCAATGAGAGATGATCGCATATGTAAACATATGAGATCATCTCTCATTGGCCGCACAGATCGCCTAGGAAACGGCCGCTCCGATTGGCCGTTCAGGGCGATCTGTGACTGGCTGTGTCCGAGGGACACGGGCAGCACAGCAGTTCCCTGCTGCGCGCTCGGGAGCGCGCGCGGGGAACGAGCAAAGGGGCGGACGTCTATTGACGGCGCCTCAGAGAATTAGAACCACCCCGCGGCCGTCAATAGTCGTACGGCCGTCGGGAAGTGGTTAAAGAACTAGACCGGAATCCAAATCAGGCAATTTCGGAAAATATAGTTAAATTTGGGTAACAAAACCATCTTGAGGAGGTTAATCCGTCCCAATAGAGTAAGAGTGTAGTCAGTTTTTAATAGGAAAGCAAGGAAACTAGCAGGAACCCCAGGGAATTTACACAAAGGAAGCAATACAAAGAGAACAGGATACTTTCTCATACATGTACATGGTACAACAGGCACATATCAGGAATATGAAGTGCTGGGGTAACAAACGCTTTAAAGTTCATGTGCATGTAGGTATAATAAGGCTTACCTGTAGGTACTGTAAATATCTTCTAAACCTCTACGGTTTAGGAGATATTCGCCATATACGCCGGCATCATCGGCGCATGCGCACTGAAGAAAGGGCACGATCGTGCCGTTTCTATAGTGCTTGTGCCGTAACCCTCGGCTCCCATGCAAATGCGCGTGAGTGATGTCACGCGACGCCGGCCAATAGCAGAGCCGGAGTCCGTTGCCCCCGGAAGTAAGAGGGGTTGAAGATAGACGCGATTACACAGCGGGGACAGCAGTGACATCATGGGCTTCTTCTGCAGGTAAGTGGCACATAATGGGCTAGTATGCGATGCAAAATATTAAAGGGGGAACATTTTCCGGGGCTGAAGTGGTTAATGACCAGTGTCAGTTCGTCCATAGAGGGCGCTGGAGCGCCGCCCCCTCTGGCTCTCACCGCCACTGAGTCTCATGCATTGCACAAATCTATGTTATTATCGCCGCTGCCGCTGTTCTTTTCAGATGGTCGGCGCTCATGTCCGGCTATCTGAATAACGGCAGCTGGTTGGCTGTACGGAAGTGCCTATCAGAGCCAACGGCTTTTCCGAGTACAGCCCTCGGGTCCCGGAAGCTTATACAAGGAACGCACTAGGGATGCGCTCCTTGTATAAGACTGACAGGCGTCTCAGCCAATCAGGTTGGCCTATTCTGGCTACCGGTAACCTGATTTGCTGAGACGCCTGTCAGTCATCGAGGGCGGTAGAAGACATCGAGGGACGTGGATGGCTGACTCCAGTAAAGGTAAGTGCCGGGCGGGGGGGGAAAGGGGCACTTTACAGGGCACAGTGGCGACAATAGGCACAGTGGGGACAATGGGCACAGTGGGGACAATTAAAGGGCACAGCGGCGACAATTAAAGGGCACAACGGTGACAATTAAAGGGCACATTGGTGACAATTGATGGCACAGTGGCTGTGTTTGATGGCATGGCACAGTGGTGACAATTGATGGCACAGTGGTTGCGTTTAATGGCATGGCACAGTGGTGCGAATTGATGGCACAGTGGCTGCGTTTGATGGCATGGCACAGTGGTGACAATTGATGGCACAGTGGCTGCGTTTGATGGCATGGCACAGTGGTGACAATTGATGGCACAGTGGCTGCGTTTGATGGCATGGCACAGTGGTGACAATTGATGGCACAGTGGCTGCGTTTGATGGCATGGCACAGTGGTGACAATTGATGGCACAGTGGCTGCGTTTGATGGCATGGCACAGTGGTGACAATTAATGGCACAGTGGCTGCGTTTGATGGCATGTCACAGTGGTGACAATTGATGGCACAGTGGCTGCGTTTGATGGCATGGCACAGTGGTGACAATTGATGGCACAGTGGCTGCGTTTGATGGCATGGCACAGTGGTGACAATTAATGGCACAGTGGCTGTGTTTGATGGCATGGCACAGTGGTGACAATTGATGGCACAGTGGCTGCATTTGATGGGCACAGTGAGGCTGCAATTTTTTTTTCCGTTTGCGCCCCCCCAAAAATTTTGAGCACCAGCCGCCACTGTTAATGACGGCTCACCCATATACAGTGTTGCAACTCTAGACCAATATATTTTATATTAAATGTTCATTGTAGTAATTTAATAACATGTATTTCCAGAGGTGACAGTGTTTTGAATCACAAAACCCTCCCCGCAAGCAATAAGCAATATATTTTTTTTCACCTAGGTCTGTAGACTGCTCATGAATTGCTAAATATTCAGCTGTACAAACCCTTCAAGGAATGTTTTACAAGTTGCTTTCGGGATTTCAGAAAAAATAAACAGATTGTGTGTAACACTCAGTCACTTTAATTTTCCTTCAAGTTTATCACGAAATCCCCACAAGGTGACTTTTCATTGCAGTGATAATGTAGACTACATAGTCAAATTTACACCCGCTCTGTTTTGTGTAGAGGAGGCGGCAGGAATAATCTCCGGTGTGCTCTGCTCCGAGACCTCAATCCTGACCTATAATCCTCCACTTCCCAAATTTTAAAATGTGAGACGTGTGATCTCTGCCTAGATACCGAGCCGTGGGAGCACCCCCAAATCTCCACACTACAACTGCTGTGAAATTGAAATATGAAAAAGTCAATCATGTTCTGTGACATTATTAAAAGCAGAATTGTATATCTGAAAACTGTGAATGGGGTCAGGCCACAGATAATGACACGCTGTACAATAAATTGTAGTCAGCTGTCATAGGATGTGAGTAGCAAACAGCTTGAAAAACCTAAAATGAAGAGATTAGAGAAGAGTAGGTAAAGCTGAACCAATGTACGATGCCTTGAAAAAGTATTCATACCCCTTGAGATTTTCCATATTTTGTCATGTTACAACCAAAAACGTAAATGTATTTGATTTTGATTTTATGTGATAGACCAACACAAAGTGGCACATAATTGTGAAGTGGAAGGAAAATGATAAATGGTTTTCAACATTTTGTACAAATTAATATGTGAAAAGTGTGGTGTGCATTTGTATTCAGCCCCCCCGAGTCAATACTTTGTAGAACCTCCTTTCACTGCAATTACAGCTGTAAGTCTTTTTGGAGGTGTCTCTACTAGCTTTGCACATCTAGAGAGTGAAATTTTTGCCCATTCTTCTGTACAAAATAGCTCAAGTTCTGTCAGATTGGATGGAGAGCGTCTGTGAACAGCAATTTTCAAATCTTGCCACATATTCTCAATTGGATTTAAGTCTGGACTTTGACTGGGCCATTCTAACACATTAAAGCGGTGGTTCCCCTAAAAATAAAATGTTGACATCGCATTTAGCAAATAAATTACAGTTAGAATCGGCTAGTTTTATTTAAAAAATACCTCCGTACGTATCGTTTCCATTATTCGGTCCCACCGCCACTTCCGGGTACGATGCAGGCGGTGGGCGTTCCTAATTGATTGACAGGCATCCGAACGACGCATCCATCGCGTCACGAGATGCCGAAAAAAGCCGAACGTCGGTGCGCATGCGCCGTATAGAGCCGCACCGACGTTCGGCTTTTTTCGGCATCTCGTGACGCGATGGATGCGTCGTTCGGATGCCTGTCAATCAATTAGGAACGCCCACCGCCTGCATCGTACCCGGAAGTGGCGGTGGGACCGAATAATGGAAACGATACGTACGGAGGTATTTTTTAAATAAAACAAGCCGATTCTAACTGTAATTTATTTGCTAAATGCGATGTCAACATTTTATTTTTAGGGGAACCACCGCTTTAATATGGTTTGATCTAACCATTCCATTGTAGCTCTGGCTGTATGTTTAGGGTCGTTGTCCTGCTGTAAGGTGAACCTCCGCCCCAATCTCAAGTCTTTTGCAAACTCTAACAGGTTTTCTTCTAAAGCCCCGTACACACGATCGGAATTTCTGATGGAAAAAGTCAGTCACTTTTTCCATTGGAAATTCCCGACCCTGTGTATGCCCCATCGGAGTAATTCTATCGGAAATTCCGATGAATTCCATCAGAGTTTACATAGAGAACATGTTCTATTTTACTCCAATGGAATTCCATCGAAATTTCAATGTAAATTTGGTCGGACAAAGGTCCGATCGTGTGTAGAGGGCATAACATTGACTTGTATTTGGCTCTATTTATCTTCACATCAACTCTGATCAGCTTCCCTGTCCCTGGTGAAGAAAAGCAACCCCACAACATGATGCTGCCACCACCATGTTTCACAGTGGGGATGGTGTGTTCAGGGTGATGTGCACTGTTAGTTTTCCACCACACATAGGGCCAGATTCAGCATTGAATTACGCCGGCGTATCTATAGATACGCCGCGTAAATTCAAAGCTGCGCCGGCGTATCTTTTTTCTGTATTCAGAAAGCAAGATACGCCGACATTAGCCTAAGATCCGACTGGCGTAAGTCTCTTACACCGTCGTATCTTAGGGTGCATATTTACGCTGGCTGCTAGGTGGCGCTTCCATAGTTTTCGGCGTAGAATATGCAAATGACCTAGATACGCCGATTCACAAATTTACGTATGCCCGGCGCTATTTTTTTACGTCGTTTACGTTAGGCTTTTACGGCGTAAGGTTACTCCTGCTATTAGGAGGCGCACGCAATGTTAAGTATGGCCGTCGTTCCCGCGTCAAAATTTGAAAAATGTACGTTGTTTGCGTAACTCGTCCGTGAATGGGGCTGGACGTAATTTACGTTCACGTGGAAACCAATACGTCCTTGGGGCGTACTTTGGAGCAATGCACACTGGGATATGTACACGGACGGCGCATGCGCCGTTCGTAAAAAATGTCAATCACGTCGGGTCACCAAGAATTAACATAAAACACGCCCCCTCATCCACATTTGAATTAGGTGCGCTTACGCCGGCCCCATTTATGCTACACCGCCGTAACTTAGAAGGCAAGTGCTTTGTGAATACAGCACTTGCCTCTCTAACTTACGGCGGCGTAGCGTAAATACGATACGCTACGCCGCCGTAACATTTCGCGCCCCTACCTGAATCTAGCCCATAGTGTTTTGCTTTTAGGCCAAAACTAAACTTTTTGGCCTAAGAGCACCTTCTTCCACATGTTTCATGTGTCCCCCACATGGCTTCTCACAAACTGCAAGTTGGACTTCTCAGGGCTTTCTTTCAACAGTGGCTTTCTTCTTGCCACTCTTGCAAGGGGAATATCTCCTAAAGCGTAAAGGTTTAGGAGATATTTTTTTTACCTACAGGCCTTTTACCTGTAGGTAAAAGTTCCAAGAATAACTATTCAAACGCTTTAAGCACTCCTCGCCCCCTTACATGCCACATTTGTCCCACTTCCTACTACCACCTAGGGGCCACCTAGGCAACTTCTCCTCTGCCCCTAAGTGGCCCCTCCCTCTAGGCGATCTCCTGGGACAAATGACGTGTCCCAGGAGATCGCCTGTCCACCCTGGGAGTGCAGCACGACTCGCGCATGCGCAGAGCGTGCCCGGCCGTGAAGCTGAAAGCTGTCACGGCCGGGTGCCCAGAGTGTGAATGAAGGTGCCAAGGAGAGGAGCGGGGAGAGGAGCGACACTCCGTGCAGCCGCATCGCTGGACCTTGGAACAGATAAGTGTCTGTTTATTAAAAGTCAGCAGCTACACTTTTTGTAGATGCTGACTTTAAGACCCCTTTCACACTGGTGCCGCCCATAGCGTAGGTGGTAAAATAGCGGTAAAACGCAGCTATTTTACCGTCGGATTTGCAGCGCATTTTGGCCGTTAGCGGGGCGCTTTTAACCCCCGCTAGTGGCTCATTGATTTCAATGGGCAGGAGAGCATTAGCAGCAGTGAGTTCACTGCTGCTAATGCGCTCCAAAGAAGCTGCTGGCAGGATTTTTCCCGAGGCCCTGCCAGCGCCCCGCTCCAGTATGAAAGCCCTCAGGCTTTCACACTGGAGTGTGAGGAGCAGCTGTTTAAGGGCGGATTGCAGGTGCTATTTTTAAAGCTATAGCGCCTGCAAAACGCCCTCAGTGTGAAAGGGTCTTAATAAACATTAAAAGGCTGGAACTCCGCTTTAAAGTACAAGTCCTGTCAAATACTATCTACACTTAAACCTGCTCCCACACTGTCACATTCTAAGCCCTATACTATCTACCCTGTAGAGGAAAGATGTCTATACTTACCTGTTCCCTGGGGCCACAGTCACATGATCACCTCCCGGCAGTGGCTTCGGTGTAGAGGAGGGAAAACCAACAACAGATGGCCCATAGTAAGCATATGGGTGAGGTCACCACATGGGCACTGTAGCCATTGTTGGCAATTTCTCATTTTCACTGAAGCTGGCCACTGGGCAGATCAGGTGACTGGGCTGGAGTTCCCAGGATAGTCTTTCTTCTACATGGTAGTTAATATATCGGGCTTAGAATTTGGGTGGGAGCAGGTTTACGTTTAGATTTAGTATTTGACTGGACTTCTACTTTACGTAGTTAGCAATATAGTATAGCATAGTCCTGACCTTGGCTCCCCACCAGGACCCTGTATAAATTGAGTTCCCTTCTCCTACTGTTTGTCCTCCAGGCACATTGCCTTCTGTATCGGTAGATGAATTAAATCCAGACATAATTATCCCTAGTGTGTATGACAATGGTTAGGTCTTGGATGGTACGCTGTGAACTAACACAATTGCCAACTTTTCACTTTAAAGTTGAATTCCAGGCAAACAGCTAAATAAACAAGATAAATGTATATTTGGGAGAAACTATACCTGCCAAAGGTTTTGTATTACTGTTGATCCAGTTCTAAGATTTACACAGCTCTGCAAGAAAGCACAGCACTGTCTAGCAGGACAGGAGACCTGATTCTCTACTAAACAGAAATTTTATAACCCCCCTTTTTTTTAAATACTCCCTCTTACCCTCTAAGCTGGGTTATCTTAAAAAAAATATGCTCACATGCTCACAGAACTCACCATAGGTCTGCTATAATCCACTGCTTTGTGCTGGGCACTGGGTCCCAAGCCACCATCTTTATTCCTGGCATCATCAGGAGCCAGCTGTCTTTTCCTGATTCAGGCAGTTGGTCTTCAATTGATTCATTGCTTTGTTCCCCTCTTTTGACTGCTGTATTGAATCTGATGTCTCCTGGGATTTGTGACACGTACATTATGTCCCAGGAGGTTCCAGGAGCGGAGGAGACTTCATTCTCGATTAGGGGAAAATGGGGACAGTAGACAGGAATGGAGTATTGGAGTGAAGGTCTGCTTTAAGGTAGAGCTATAGGAGAACTATAACCCCTGGAAGATTTTTTGTTTGCCATCTGTGTGTCCCGCTGCAGAGATTTACCTTCACTTCCTGTTCCATAGCCAAACAGGAAGTGAGAGGAAATCCCTGCAAATGAAGAGAATTCCTTGGGGACCCCCTGGTCACCAGAACTAGGGTCCCCATTGGAAGATTTCTCCTCTGTTACTTTCCTAGGGACAACCCAAAATTTGGGGATTTTCTTTTACTTTCACTTTTAATGATAATAGTAAACAGGACACATAGAGAGGGAGAATCGGGGGCACAGACAGCAATATAAATTGAGAGGTGTTCTAATCCCTCTCCACTCTATCCAAAACTAAAAAAACAAGTTTTGCCTTTAGTTATACACTGGTCAAAAAAATGAAAGGAACACTTTGAAAACATACAGTATCAGATCTCAATGGGCAAAAATCTCATGCTGGATATCTATACTGATATGGACTGGGTAATATGTTAGGAATGAAAGGATGGCACATCATTTGATGGAAATGAAAATTATCCACCTACAGAGGGCTGAATTCATAGACATCCCCCGAAAATCAAAGTGAAAAAATTATGCAGCAAGCTAGTCCATTTTGCTGAAAATTCATTGCAACAACTCAAAGTGTTCCTCAGTAGTTTGTATGGCCCCCAAGTACTTGTATGCATGCCTGGCAACATCAGGGCATGCTCCTAATGAGACGACGGATGGTGTCCTGGGGTATGTCCTCCCAGATCTGGACCAGAGCATCACTGAGCTCCTGAACAGACTGAGGTGCAACCTGGTGGCACTGGATGGACCGAAACATAATGTCCCAGAGGTGTTTGTGCATTGTCGTGCACCAGGAGGAACCCACTGCACCAGTGTAGGGTCTGACAATGTGTCCAAGAATTTCATCCCGATACCTAATGGCAGTCAGGGTATCATTGTATAGCCTGTAGAGGTCTGTGTGTCCCTCCATGGATTTGCCTTCCCAGACCATCACTGACCCACCACCAATCCGGTCATGCTGAACAATGTTACAGGCAGCATAAAGTTCTCTGCGACTTCTCCAGACCCTTTCACGTCTCTCATCTGTGAAAAGCATGGGGCACCAGTGGCGGACCTGCCAATTCTGATGTTCAATGGAAAATGCCAATCGAGTTCCACAGTGTCCGGAGTGAGCACAGAGCACACTAGAGGACGTCGGGCCCTCAGGCCACCCCCATGAAGTCTTTTTGGTCAGAGACATTCACACCAGTGGCCTGCTGGAGGTCATTTTGTAGGGCTCTGGCAGTGCTCATCCTGTTTCTCCTTGCACAAAGGAGCATATGCCAGTCCTACTGATGGGTTAAGGACCTTCTATGGCTCTGTCCAGCTCTCCTAGAGTAACTGCCTGTCTCCTGGAATCTCCTCCATGCTCTTGAGACTGTGCTGGGAGACACGGCAAACCTTCTGGCAATGACACATATTGATGTGCCATCCTGGAGGAGTTGGACTGCCTGTGCAACCTTTATAGGGTCCAAGTATCGCCTCATGCTACCAGTAGTGACACTGACCCCAGCCAAATGCAAAACTAGTGAAAAACAGTCAGAAAAGATGAGTAAGGAAAAAAAATGTCAGACACCTCCACCTGAAAAACCATTCCTGTTTTGGAGGTCTTCTCTCAGTTGCCCATCTAGTGCCCCAGTTGTTAATTTCAATTAACAGCAAAGAAGCTGAAAGTGATTAACAACCCCCTCTGTATACACCCCTCCCCCTCTACTACTTAACTGACCAGATCAATATCCCAGGAGTTCTGATTCAAAAATGTTCCTTTCATTTTTTTGAGCAGCGTACTTTAAAGTGATTGTAAAGTTTTATTTTTTTTTTAAATTACAAACATGTCATACTTACCTCCACTGTGCAGTTCATTTTGCACAGAGTGGCCCCGATCCTCGACTTTTGTGGTCCCTCTGTGGCTCTCGCAGCTCCTCCTTGCATCAGATAACCCCCTATAAGAAGCGTTCTCCTGGGGGGCTACCTTGCAGGCGCACTCCCGAGTCCATCATTTGGCGTCCAAAGACACATTTGCATCATTTAAATTGATTGACAGCAGCGGGAGCCAATGGCTGTGCTGCTATCAATCTGTCCAATCAAGAGCCGAGAACCCCGGGCAGAGGAAGAGCACATCTCCGGCGCAGGAAATTCCAGGGCTCAGGTAAGTAAAGCGGAGGGGGGGCTAGGGGGACGGTCACTGCCAGGTGTTTTTCCACCTTAATGCATAGGATAAGATGAAACAATAAAAATATAGCAAAAAGAAGTATGTTCTTGGTATGATGCACACCTGCTTCACAGAGGGTTGCAAGCTGGCTGGTACAAAGACAAAATAAGGTACTACCACTGGTTGCATTTAAAAAATACATTTAATTATGTATTAATGTAGACAGAACTGCATTAATTTGTGTCTTTAATATCTGCCTTTTAGGCGGTATAAAACCCAAAACCAAAAATGCATTATATTGCAGCTTACCAGTCATTAGATATGGTGGCTGCATTCCCTTTCTTTTTTAGACTCCCCCCCCCCTCTGTTTTCACCTGGTGATCTGGCCAGTAACACACCTCCTATATTAGAGTGCCCCCACTCTAGATGAAGGGGTACCAGGGGGCGCCTTTTGACAGCAGCATTGTCAGTCTAGGTTTAGGGAAGTGTGAAAAGTAATAGCAGATTAAAAAGGGAAATATACTGCATCTTAGAACCACAATCAAAACCACTATTTAACTATTTCACCTCCGGAAGGTTTACATCCTCTCCTGACCAGGCATTTTTTTGCGTTACGGCACTGCGTTATTTACCTGACAAATGCGCGGTTGTGTGACGCTGTACCCAAATAAAATGTATCCCTTATCCCACAAATAGAGCTTCCTTTTGGTAGTATTTAATCACCTCTATGTTTTTTTATTTTGTGCAAAAAAACAAAGAACGACCAACAATTTGTAAAAAAAATAAATAATATTTTTTACTTTCTGCTCTAAAACACATCCAATGAAAAATTGTAAGTAAATAAAGATTTCCCCTTGGGAGTGGGACTTTTTAGGCACAGATTGTGAAACAATATTTGTAAAAAAATCTTCAAATTTATTTAAGTATCAAAAGGAGTTTTAAAAAGAATAACAATCATATACAGAAAGATATTTTGTTATACAAATTTGCAAACAGTTAATTTTTCTCCTTCATTGATATGCGCTGATGAGGCGGCACTGATAGGCTGCTCTGGTGGGCACTGATAGGCTGCACTGATGGGCAAAGATAAGGCGGCACTAATGGGGACAGATGGGGTGGTACTGATGGGGACAGATAAGGCAGCACTGATGGGCACGGATAAGATGGCACTGATGGGTGGCACTGAAGGGCACTGATAGGTGTTACTGATAGGGGGCACTGATTGGCAGCACTGATGGGCACTGGTAGATGGCACTGATGGGCACTGGTAGGTGACACTGATGGGCAACATTGTTTATGAGGCACTGATTGACACTGATAGATGGCACTGTGGGCACTGATAGGTGGCACTGTGGGCACTGATGGGTGGCACTGATGGGCACTGGTAGGTGGCACTGCTGTGTATTGTTAGTTGGCACTGACAGGTGGCACACGTGGGCACAGAGGAGCTGACGGCAGCTCTCCCTGATCGGGGCAGATGTCCCTCTGTCTTCCGCCGGTGACCGGCTTTTTTTCTCTCGTCACACTATCAGCCTGAGGAGAAAAAATTGCTGATTACCGACTCATCACATGATCAGCTGTCAGTTGTTGGCTGACAGCTGATCACATGGTAAGGGGTCTCATAGACTCGCTGATCACAGAGCGAGCCGCGTGAGCCCTGCAGGGGGCGTGCAGGCCGCTAGAGCGCGGGAGGACGTCTATTGACGGCCTCCCGGCAATTCAGGTCCGCGCCGTAGCCGTCATTCGGCTATAGCTCGGACGTAAAGAGGTTAAACAGCAGATACAATCCACCTCCAATTCTAATATTTTTTTTTTTAAATTGAATTTCTTCATTATTTAGGCCAATGTGTACTCTGCTACATAATTTTGGTAAAAAAGTCCCAATAAGCGTATATTGATTAGTTTGCACAAAAGTTATACAAACTATTATATATATATATATATATATATATATATATATAGAGAGAGAGAGAGAGATAGAGAGAGAGAGATAGAGAGGGATAGATAGATAGATAGATAGATAGATAGATAGATAGATAGATAGATAGATAGATAGATAGATAGATTTTTTTTTACTAGTCATGGCAGCGCTCAGTGACTATAGCGGGACTGCGATATTGCAGCCGACAAATCGGACACCTAACTGGTACATTTTTGGGAACCAGTGACATTATTACAGTGATTAGTGTTACAAATATGCACTGTCACTGTACTAATGACACCTTGGCTAATCACTTCTTTCAATTTTTCACTTGCCACAACATTGGTGTCAGTAACTCAGTTATTGGCAATGTCTGGATCATTTGGGAAGGCTGGATTGATCATAGTTGCCATGTCACTGTAACTGGAAAACAGTTTCTTGGCAACCAGAAATTATTTTCCATAAGTTTTCCCTCTCAGACCTGATCATCAGCGAGGTGACCTGCCATACCGTGTACACTATTGGAAAATTGAACCTGGCTCCAACTGTGTTTGGCGTCATGCGACTGTTCCTCGCATAATACACAGTGTAAGGAGAGTCTGGTAATACATCAGCAGCTTGGCTCATCACAATGTCTCCATGTGCACCTCCTGGCACACGCCACTCTGCTGCCCATGGGGCACCCTACAGGAGGAAATGTGTCTGGAGGTCCACTTGATCATTAATAGAAAAATGGAACACAACGGTGATTGGAATTATTGCGAAGACGCCAGAGACGTGAGAGGAGTCTGAAAGTCTCAGCTGTGCCTACAGATCGATCTCCTCTAATTTGCACTTTTATCTACCTCACACGTATCTCTCACACATTAATGTGCTTTCTATCTTAGCAAGTCAAATCCAATAGTTGGATGAGGAGAGAACAGAGAGGCCTGTGTTCTCTGTGGAGCCTGGACCTTGGGGTCAGGGCTGATAGCAAGGAAGCAAAGTCCAGGAATAGGTAACAGGTTAGAGGCCAGGAGACCAGATAACAAAATCAATCAATGGGACAAAGGTTGCAGCTCACACACGCCTTTCATCAGGAAGTGGCCAGGAAGCAGAACATGCTAGCAGGAAGCCAAGCTTTGACTTCAAATAGAAAACCAATATGTACGTGTGATTCACAAACATGTTTATGGCATGAGAGTAACCACTTAAGGACCGGAAGATTTCCCCCCTTAATGACCAGGCCATTTTTTTGCGATACGGCACAGTGTCGCTTTAACTGACAGCTACCCGGACGTTCGATGCTGTATCCAAACAAAATTTACATCCCTTTCCCCCCCACAAATAGAGCTTTATTTTGGTGCTAATAGATCACCTCTGCGGTTTTTTTTTGCGGTATAAAAAAAAAGACCAACAATTTTGAAAAAAAAAACACTGACCCAGATTCTTAAAGGACTTACGACGGCGCAGCGCCATGTACGCCGTCGTAAGTCCTAATCTGAGCCGTTGTAACTATGCGACTGATTCTTAGGCCCCATACACACCATAGAATCTATCCGCAGATAAATCCCATCGAATGGGTTTCAGCGGATAGATTCTATGGTGTGTACACTCCGGCGGATATTTATCCGCGGATATTTCCGAATTCCAGCAGATAGATATTTGTCGACATGCACAGAATATCTATCCGCTGGAATCGGATCCCACGGATGGATCCGCTGGTCTGTACAGACTCACCGGATCCATCCGTCCAAAGGGATTCCCCGCACGCGTCGTAATGATTCGACGCATGCGTGGAATTCCTTATATGACAGCATCGCTCACGTCGCCGCGTCATAATCGCGGCGACGGCGCGACACGTCATCGCCAGAGGATTTCCGCGCGGATTTCAATGCGATGGTGAGTACACTCCATCGCATAGAAATCTGCGGAAATCTTTGAGAGGATTTATCCATGGAAACGGTCCGCTGGACCGTATCCGCGGATAAATTCTCTCGTGTGTATGGGGCCTAAGAATCAGTTAAGCGTAGATATCCATTAGATCCGACAGGCGAAAGTCTCTTACGCCGTCGGATCTAAACTGCATTTTTTTTTTTGCCCGCTAGGTGGCGCTTCCGTAGAATTCCGCGTCGAGTATGCAAATTAGCTAGATACGCGAATTCCCGAACGTACGCGCGGCCAACACAGTAAAGTTACGACGTTTACGTTAGGCTTTTCCCGGCGTAAAGTTGCCCCTGCTATATGAGGCGCAGCCAATGTTAAGTATGGCCGTCGTTCCTGCATCAAAATTTAAAAAAGTTTAAATTTAAATTTAAATTTAAAACGTCGTTTGCGTAAGTCGTCCGTGAATGGGGCTGGACGTCATTTACGTTCACGTCAAAACTAATGACGTCCTTGCAACGTCATTTGGAGCAATGCACACTGGGATATTTTACAGACGGCGCATGCGCAGTTCGTTCGGCGCGGGGACGTGCTTCATTTAAATGATACACGCCCCCTATCTGCCAAATTTTAATTCCGCCGGGTGATTTACGCTACGCCTCCGCAACTTTACAGGCAAGTGCTTTGTGAATAAAGCACTTGCCTGAAAAACTTGCGGCGGTGTAACGTAAATCGGATACGTTACGCCGCCGCAGAGATATGCCCAGTGTACAAGAATCTGGGCCACTATCTTTTACTTTTTGCTATATTAAATATTACATTTTTTTCCCCAAAAAATATTTTTTCCTCAGTTTAGGCCGATGTGTATTCTTCTACATATTTCTGGTAAAAAAAAATCGCAATAAGCGTATATTGATTGGTTTGCGCAAAAGTTATAGCATCTACAAAATAGGGGATAGGTTTATGGCATTGTTATATATACAGTATATATTATAAAACAATATTTTTTACTTTTTGCTATAATAAATATCTCCCCAGAAAAATAAAAAAAAACAAATTTCTTCATCAGTTTAGGCCAGTATGTATTCTTCTACATATTTTTGATAAAAGAAATAAGCATATATTGATTGATTTGCGCAAATGTTATAGCGTCTACCAAATCGGGTATAGATTTATGGCATTTTCATAAAATAAATTTTTTACTAGTAATGGCAGCGATCAGAGATTTTTATGCTGGACAGCAGCAGACAGATCGGACACTTTTGACACTTTTCACATTTAGGCTTCATTTCCATGGACGTTTTTACAGCCACTTTTCTGAGCGTTTTTTAGCAGCTTAAAAACAGCTCTCCATGTTAGTCTATGGCCTCATGCCCACCATGACGTTTTTGAGCTGTAGATGGCTGAGCCGTTTTTAAGCTGCAAAAAAAACCAGGACCAGTGCGTTCTGAAGCTCCAGAGTAGAGCTGTAAAAATGCCAGACGTTAAAAAACGCTCAAAAATGCTCAAAAACTTGCAAAAACGCTCAAAAACGCTACTGCTACTTTAAATAAATAACATGAACAGGCATTTTTAAGCTGTAAAAAAGGCTAAAGAAAGTGGCTGTAAAAACGTCCATGGAAATGAAGCCTTATACAGCAATCAGGGCTATAAAAATGCACTGCTTACTGTATAAATGGCACTGGCAGGGAAGGGGTTAACACTAGTGGTGATCAAGGGGTTAAATGTGTTCCCTGGGAGGTGTCTCTAACTGTGGGGGGATGGGGCTGACTGGAGGAGGAGAGAGATCGCTGTTCCTGATCACTAGGAAACAACGATCACTTTCTACTCCCCTGTCAGAACGGGGATCTGTTTGCTTACATTGACAAATCCTCGTACTGGTTCTCTGAGGAGCGATTGCGGGTTGCCAGCGAACATCGCAGCCGCCGGCCATGCGCATCGGCTCTCCCATGTACAGCGGGCACGCCAATTTTGTTTGGGAGCCACGTCGCACGACCACGCAATTGTCAGTTAAAGCAACGCAGTGCCGAATCGCAAAAAGTGGCCCGGTCATTGACCAGCAATATGGTCCGGGGCTGAAGTGGTTAATGAGCAGAAAGCTGCTAAGCACAAAGCACGTCCCATTTATTGCCGATTCGCGGTCCAGTGCAGCTAAGGCTACAGAGAAAGGGTTTGGCGTGTCTCTGTCTTCAGTCCCTTTCTCTGTCTCAAAACGGAGAGATTTTGAGCTTTGGGGTGCACACCCTAATGCAATAGGCTGCACACACCTACAGTGCTGACTGTAATCATCCAATCATATGCAAGCAAAAATAAAAAAAATTGTAAAATTTTCCTTGAAATGCAATTTTTTGCTAAATTAATTGTTTTTACCACATTTACTATGCTAAGGGGAAATTCTCTTGCAAGGTGAACAGTCTATTTGCCTTTACAAAACCCCCTCATAATGCTGAGAGTTCGTTTGACTCTCCTACAAGCAAGTAAGAAATGGAAAGAGGAGATTTTAACCCATTGAGACAACCCTATCTCACTAACGGTAGCTCTACACACCTCATGAATCGATTGATTTATTTTCCGATCCATCTCTTCCAATAGGAATAATTAACAACCCATTTGATCCATATGTCACATACAGGGAAGGGGATTTTGATCGATAGCAAAGACACGATAGTAAATTATTGATAGTATCTCTGGGCCAGATCCTCAAAAGGGATACGCCGGCGTGGGTTAGTAATGGGATGTGGGGTGAGATAAATAAATATAGATAGACAGAGAGAGAGAGAGAGAAAGAAAGAAAGAAAGAGAAAGAAAGAAAGAAAGAAAGATAGATAGATAGATAGATAGATAGATAGATAGATAGATAGATAGATAGATAGATAGATAGATACATAGATACAAAGAAAGATAAAGATAGAAAGGAAGGTAGATAGATAGATAGATAGATAGATAGATAGATAGATAGATAGATAGATAGATAGGAAGATAGATAAAGAAAGAAGGGAAGGAAGGAAGGAAGATAGATAGATAGATAGATATAGATATACAGATAGATAGAAAGGAAAGAAGATAGAAAGATAGATAGATAGATAGATAGATAGATAGATAGATAGATAGATAGATAGATAGATAGATAGATAGATAGATAGACAGAGAAAGAAAGAAAGAAAGAAAGAAAGAAAGAAGGGAAGGGAGATAGATAGATAAATAGATAGAAACTAAGGAAGATAGATAAAGATAGAAAGAAAGAAGGGAAGGAAGATAGATAGATAGATAGATACAGATAGATAGATAGATAATAGGGAGAGAGAAAGAAAGGTGAAGAGAGAGAGAGAGAGAGAGAGAGAGAGAGAGAGAGAAGGGAATGAAGGGCACCCTTACATCAGTTTACATACTCACAGTACTCACTCAGAGGCAGGAGGGACTGACTGGATGGATGGATGGATATCAGACTCCATCTTTCTTTTCTGTTTGGCTTTATCTTGAATATTCCCGCCCACATGCCTTAGGCAGCAGAACAGTGTCTGTCGGGGAGAGTGGGCGGGGCAGACACATGAGGAGAGGACGAGAGGAGGGGGAGGAGTAGAAGCAGCTCCTCTCCTCTAACTGGTCCTGCGGGCAGCAAGGGGAGCGGAGAAATCGCCCTGCCCATCTCTCTCTATCTGGCGCTGTGTTGGTGGCGGGGGTGGGATGGGGGATCTCTGCTATCAGGTAAACTGCGCGTACCCTCTTGGCCTGCAACCCCTTGGTACACCCCTGGGGAGATGTGAAATGCGGCCCGCCTAGGGCCGTTCGCGGGCTGCAACCGGCCCGCGGGCCGCCGCAGCCCACCAGGCATATGCCCGGTATGCCCTATGGGAGAGGGAAGAACATGTGGGACTTTAGATGAACCAAGCAGCCAAGGAGGGAACACGTCACAGTGTGTCTGGTGGGTAGGAAATAGTAAACAAGAACCATATATGTAGCACAATAACACAATTTGTAGCCATTATGTAAAACATAAATAATACAATTTATTGCACATAGATTGATAACATAGTAATGACATAACATGGTACCGTGTGGGTTCATTACCACCAAGAACCACACACGTAGCATGCTAGCACAATAGTTACGGTACATATAATACATTGTACGCATAATGATGGCATATAATTGACATGGCTTGGCAACATAAAGGTTCATAATGTAAATGAAAATAAAAACCAGGCTCACTGACGTGTCACTCCATCTTAAAAAGGATTTGTAAAATTGGGATTCATTGGTGAGCGCCAATGGTCCCAATAATGGTAATATGGTACGATAGTTGTATATGACAGAGCAAAAATAAGCTCAAGGAGAAAAAACATGACAGGTTGTGTCTGGTAAATCATACGCAACTACAGTGAACCGCATAAGTTACATAGTAGTCCAATGCATAGCCAGTAGTCAAATATATGATAAGTTTCAAACAATTTGATAACATAGTAATAATAGCATAGCATCGTAACATGTGGGTTCGTATTGTAGACAGTATTAGAACCAGACCAATAGGTGTGTGTGTCTCCAGGTAAAATTAGGATCTGTAAACTTGTAGTTCATTGGTATAATCCAGTATGCTTAGTATATGTAGAAATGGTAGTCTGGGTAGAATAAATATCTGGTAGCTCTACGCGTTTCGCGACTCAACGCCACTCATCAGGAGCAGAAAAGGTAAGCAAGAATCTAAAAGAATAATGTACGATGTTAAAAAATAATAATAATTGTAATGTGTCCATCTAGGTAAACAAAGATGGAGACCATATATATATGGATAGCAGTACATAGACATACATCCATACATATGCATACACATGCATCCAATCATACCTGCAGAACCACACCATTTCTGGTAGTATGCATGGAGGACCGAAGGCCAGGTATGGGGTCACCGGGCCTGCTCACTAGTGATTTCCTGCCACTACTTCACCCGTCTGCTGGTTTGTTTTGGGTGGCACATTTACCTCGTGGCTCTCTGAATTCCTAGGGGTGAATGGTGCATATAGCAGTAGTAATGGAATGTCCGCAAAAGGTGTATTTTCTGTGCTCTTTATTACCCAGCCGGGTAAAAACAATAAACTGGTGGTGAAAGGATAGAGTTGAAGAAAGAAGGAGAACAGCAAATTCAGGCGTAGTATTTGGAAACAGTCCCATATGTAACACTTTCTGCACCACTCCTGCCTGAGTGGGCTTAGCGTACCCGGACAGGCCTCTCTCACTGACCTGGCAGCCGGAGTATCACTCAAACCTTTTTTTTGGAAAAGTCTCTGCCACAGACTCTCCTGGAATGGACTTGAACTTGAGGAAAAGTCTCTACCACAGACCCTCCTGGAATGGACTCAGGGAGAAACCTCTGCCACAGGTCCTCACTGATTGCAATTACAGAGACAATTCTCCTTGAATGAATCACGCCTGGATCTCCTTCAAATAGTTGCCCAGGTACCGACTGACAGGTGATCAATCCTTCAGTCCGGCTACCTTGATCCCCGGTGGTTTGTCGAAATCCTTTTGGATCGCCAGCCTCTCTTTGGCTCTCCTCAGATGGACTCCCTACCGAACAGCTATACCACTTGGGATCTTCAAGAATGGGAGGCCAGTCGATTACTGGGCCCCCGCCGCTGCTCAAATGTTCCGGACCAACATGGTACTGGAACCAGGAACACCGCGTGGCACGCATGTCCCGGCCAGGTAGGCCATAACGCCGGGGCGCCGTGATACGGTCACCCTAAAGGTGGGTGCCACACTGGAAGAAGACCCAGACTCAATTGCGTCTGTCCCATAAATAACCTCTCCCAGCATGTCCAGCAAGGAAACTCCCTCCTGATTGGCTGCTGGGAAAAAGCGCCCAAGTCTCGACTCCACTGCTGCCACCTATCGTTCTGGGGTGGAACAACACCCCAGCAACAACAGAATGAGCCCACAGCACAGCCAAGCTGAGACAGAGACCCTGTTTTGAACATAGTAATTTGGATCAGAGTCTACTAATACTCTGATCGCCCTCTAAATTTCAATAGCACCGGTACTTCGAAGTAACCAGTCGCTACACCTATAATCTACGCTGTCCTCCTCCTTCCCCCGTCGGACGCCTGGAGCTCCATCACCATCCCTGACCGAGGGAGCGACTGACAAGCCGTCCCTGTGCCCCTGCATACCATCTCCCAGGACCTCAGAGCGCCAGTAGCTCCGGATGCAAAGCGGATGAACACAACTTACATGCCCCGATAGATAAGCCTACCCTTTTAGCTCCTTTGTGAGTGTTTACTTTATATGAATTTCCTATTGTAATAAAATTCTTTGATTACTACGCTTAGAAAGGCGCTGCTTTTTCTCCTTCGCTACACCTATAATCCACTCTATTACAGTAGAATATAATGTACAATGTGTGTGTTTCTGTAATATATAATCTGCCAAATACCTTCATTATAGCCCGCTCTACGCTTCTGTGACCCCGCCGGAGCTCTCTTCCCTGTAATTATATTACAGAAACACACATTGTACATTTTATATACTACAGTAATTATAGTATTTTACAAGTATTTTAAACTAGGGCTTATTTTCGGGGTAGGGCTTATATTGCAGCCTTCCTGGAAAATAACGCTAGGTCTTATTTTCGGGGTAGGTCTTTTTTCTGGGGAAACACGGTAGGCTTTTTGTCCCTGGCAGATTATTTATTTATTTATTTTTCCCTCTTGGGGAACCATTAATCATTATACAATGTTTTACTTACATTCATAGATATCTCTTGTACCATACTCCTGATGAGTGGACAAACTCCATGAAATGCCTTGGGTTTTTTACCCGGTTAACGCCCGCTGCATGTATATGTACGTCCACAGAATGGCACGTACAGGCATATGGGCGTACATGTACGTCCCCGCCTTTCCGCGGGTCGGGGGTCCGATCGGGACCCCCCTGGTACATCCGGCGGTCGGAAACCCGCAGGGAGCGATCTGGAACGAGGGCGCGGCTATTCGTTTATAGCCGCCCCCTCGCGATCGCTCCCCAGAGCTGAAGAACGGGGAGAGCCGTATGTAAACACGGCTTCCCTGTGCTTCACTGTGGCGGCTGCATCGATCGAGTGATCCCTTTTATAGGGAGACTCGATTGATGACGTCAGTCCTACAGCCACACCCCCCTACAGTTGTAAACACACATGACTAGGTGAACCCTAACTCCTTCAGCGCCCCCTGTGGTTAACTCCCAAACTGCAACTGCCTTTTTTACAAAAAAAAAAATGCAATTTAAATGCATTTTTTGCTGTGAAAATGATAATGGTCCCAAAAATGTGTCAAAATTGTCCGAAGTGTCCGCCATAATGTCGCAGTCACGAAAAAAATCGCTGATCGCCGCCATTAGTAGTAAAAAAAATAAAAAAAATAAAACTATCCCCTATTTTGTAAACGCTATACATTTTGCGCAAACCAATCGATAAACGCTTATTGCGTTTTTTTTTACCAAACATAGGTAGAAGAATACGTATCGGCCTAAACTGAGGAAAAAAAATGTTTTTATATATGTTTTTGGGGGATATTTATTATAGCAAAAAGTAAAAAATATTGCATTTTTTTCAAAATTGTCGCTCTATTTTTGTTTATAGTGCAAAAAATAAAAACCGCAGAGGTAATCAAATACCACCAAAAGAAAGCTCTATTTGTGGGGGAAAAAGGACGCCAATTTTGTTTGGTAGCCACGTTGCACGACTGCGCAATTGTCTGTTAAAGCGGCACAGTGCCGAATCGCGAAACCTGGCCTGGGCATTTAGCTGCCTAAAGGTTCGGGGCTTAAGTGGTTAAGATGTCAAGAGATTTGTGGCTTTCACATTTTATGCTTATGCCGCATACACCCGATCGGAATTTTCAACAAGAAAACCGTGGATTTTTTTCCGACGGAATGCTGGTTTAAACTTGTGTTGCATACACACGGTCACATAAATGTTTTTTGGAAATTCCAAATGTCAAGAACGTGGTGACGTACAACACTACGACGAGCCGAGAAAAATTAAGTTCAATGATTCCGAGCATGTGTATGATTTTTGTGCGTCGGAATTGCATACAGACGACGGAACTTTTCCCGTCTGAAAATTTGAGAACCAGCTCTCAAATTTTTGCTGTCGCAAATTCCGACAGAAAATGTTCGATGGAGCCTATACACCAGTGATTCTCAACCTGGGGGTTGGGACCCCCTCGGGGGTCGAATGATAATTTGCCAGGGGTCACAGAATGCTGGGCTGTTCCTGAAGCCCGCACTGCTCTCCCAGCTTTTTTCGGCCACCCAGCAGGGCTATCCCTGGAGCCTGTGGCCACCCAGCAGGGCTATCCCTGGAGCCCGTGGCCACCCAGCTGGGCTGTTTCTGGAGCCCGCAGCCGCCCACTTAGCCTCCTCACAAGTGCCCGTTCAGTTCACAGCCTGGCTGGGGGGCAAAGACTAGAGGTCAGCTGACTGGTGAGGAATGTGAAGTGGGAGGGGCTGGAGGGGACCCTATATCCTGATTTTGGCATAGGTGTCACTGCTACGAGACACCACAAAGTCGGAGACACAGTGATTAACACTACCTTGGTTTATAGTTGCTGTTAAAAGGACTCAGGTAGCACTAAATGTCTGTGGGTTGGGGGTGCAAATTACTTGTCTTGCCTTGGGTGCTGACAACCCACGATACGAAAATAGTTTTACCGTTAGGGGTCCCCACAACTTGGAAAATGTTATCAAGGGGTCACAGCACTAGAAGGTTGAGAACCACTGCTATACACGGTCGGAATTTCCGACCAAAAGCTCACATCAAGCTTTTCTTGTCGGAAATTCTGATTGTGTGTACGTGGCATTACCATGCAATTGTGTATGTATATACCATTATAAACTAGTGCAAGATTAATTTATTTTAAGTACGGTGTGTATATTTTTTAGATGACAGCTCTCTATTAGCTTTACCCGCTTTTGAAATTATAATATGGATGATCATGGTATGTCTAAATTTTGTTTTTTTAATAAATATTATTTTTACTATTTATGTTTTTTTTTTTCGTGACACGCCTCATATAAAGTCCCAATGACAACTGGGATGGAGGCCCCGCCAGGTCACATTTTTCATGTGTATATGTTCTCTACAAGCTCACTAAATTGACAGGTGTCCTTTTATTATATATTTGGCCCAAATCCACCCACCGCCCCCCATATCAAATTCGTTAAAAACCATCCACACAGACCTCATATGCACCCTTTTCCCCATCGGCAAAGCCCGGGACCAGACATTGTTTACGTGTTACAACAATAGTCATCCCCCATCTCCTTGTGACAGCAGAGTTTTGATTAATCCTCTATAACCAGACTCAAGATTTAAAACAAATTTGTACTGTGGAAGATAAATCACGTTCCAAATTTGCAATTCAGTTAAAAAGAAAATCCCAAGACATAGGCATTAAACATGTAGGATTTTTTTTGTCCACTTTGTTTTAACATCTGTAGAGCGCAGACTAGGTCAGCGGAGATCTGTAGATACTGTATCAAGCTCTGAATATGGATAAATACTCCTATAAGAATTTCAAAACACTTTGCCGGTGGCATGCATCCAAAAGCAATCACTGTGACACCCTCAGTAATCACATCTGCTAACTTCACTGTCTGTTCCTCATGTTCCCGGTCTGAGTCCAACATTTTACTGTGGGAAAGGAAGATCGCGCTGAACACCGTGGGCAGCAAGGAAGAAGGCGCAGATGTTAATCACTCTT
The DNA here is from genome assembly GCF_905171775.1 of Rana temporaria. Classification (NCBI taxonomy): domain Eukaryota; kingdom Metazoa; phylum Chordata; class Amphibia; order Anura; family Ranidae; genus Rana; species Rana temporaria. The sequence goes on from NC_053490.1 coordinate 486,134,899, forward strand.
ATTGCTTTCTTCAAGAAACAGACAGAAAAAGATGTATCATTTGTAGAAATAAATCCATCCTGGAAATTGCGCATTTGGGTAACCATGTGGGTTTATCTTTGTCCTTCCACAAAGAAAGCAGAATAAAAAAATTCAAATAGCATATGATGCATACGTTATTCTCTCTTTAGTCGTCGCAGATTTGTTGAATAACCAATTGCATACAAACCGTATTTATCGGCGTATACCGCGCACTTTTTTGCTCTGAAAAACAGGGCAAAATCGTGGGTGCGCGATATACGCCGATACCCGCTTCCCGCGCTTTGTTCGAACCACTGCGCCGACATATACCGAGCGGAGTACACTCGGGTAGGCTCGGCTCCTCTCGCGGTCACGTCGCGTGCGTCCTGTACGTCGTTTACGCGAGAGGAGCCGAGCCCGCCCGACTATACCCAAGAGTTCTCCGCTCGGTATATGTCAGCGCAGTGGTTCGAACACAGCGCGGGAAGCGGGGATCGAGCGGGGATGGGCGCAGAAGGACGCCGGACTGGACGAGGCCGCCGATGGACGCGCTGGATGACGGGCAGGACGCGATGGACGACGGGCAAGACACTGACAAGGGGCATCCAAACTGTAAGTATTTTTTCTTTTTTTTGCAGGAATCTTCCTTCAAGTTCGGGGGTGCGCGCTATACACCGGGGCGCGTTATAGCCCGATAAATACGGTAATTACATTTTTACCACCATTTTTCCCCAAAAAAGATTTAGGAAGTCTTTACACGAATGCGTTGTTGTGCGTTGCAGTGGCATTCCATTAGAAGTGCGGTAGCTGGCGGTACGCTGTATTACAAAAATGGTGCAGCTACAATTTTTCTTGTGTTGCAATACATTGGCAGTCCATTCAAAACAACTAGGCAGTCTTCACACAAGGCATGTTAGCATATGGAGTACTGCGCAGTATTGGACATGCAGTAATACATCACACTGCAGTGTGACGGGGCCCTTAATGATTTCCGTTCACCCCTATGATCTAGGGCCAATCCCATGATTTAGAACGAATCATTGTCCATTGAAATGAATAGGGCCTAGTTCAGGTGATCCCTCCCCCATTCCCAGACATGGTGGGGCAGATTCACGTACATCGCCGAAAATTTACGTCGGGCGTAGCGTATCTAAGATACACTACGCCGCCGTAACTTATTTTTTTTTGGAATCCTCAAAGAATTTGCGCCGTAAGTTACGGCGGCGTAGTGTATCTTTGGCGGCGTAAGGGCGCGCAATTCAAATGGATGTGATGGGGGCGTGTTTTATGTAAATGCGTCGTGACCCGACGTAAACAAAGTTTTTTTTGAACGGCGCATGCGCCTTCCGTGGGGGTTTCCCAGTGCGCATGCTCAAAATTAAACGGTTACAAGCCAATGTTTACGACGGTGACGTCATTTTACGCAAATCCCTATTCGCGAATGACTTACGCAGACGACGTAGAAAATTCAAAATTTGACGCGGGAACGACGGCCATACTTAACTTTGAGTACGCCTCATAATAGCAGAAGTAACTATACACCGGAAAAAGCCGAACGCAAACAACGTAACAAAAATGCGCCGGCCGGACGTACGTTCGTGGATCGCCGTAACTAGCTAATTTGCATACTCGACGCGGAATTCGATGGAAACGCCACCTAGCGGCAGCCGAAAAAATGCACCTAAGATCCAACGGCGTACTAAGACGTACGCCTGTCAGATCGATCCCAGATGCAGTCGTATCTTGTTTTGTAGATACAAAACAAAGATACGACGCGGGAACTTTAAAATTACGCGGCGTATCAATAGATACGCCGGCGTAATTCTTTTGTGGATCTGCCCCGGTGTGTTTGCTACAGATCTGTTGATTCTATTGCTTAAAGGGGTTGTAAAGGATTCCCCCCCCCCCCTAAATAGCTTCCTTTACCTTAGTACAGTCCTCCTTCACTTACCTCATCCTTCCATTTTGCTTTTAAATGTCCTTCTTTCTCCGGAGAAACCCTCACTTCCTGTTCTTCTGTCTGTAACTCCACACAGTAATGTAAGGCTTTCTCCCTGGTGTGGAGAAAGCCTCTTGAGGGGGGAGGGGGCAAGCAGGAGGGTCAGGACACTCTCTACTTTGCAGATAGAGAAAGGAGCTGTGTGTTACTGGGCGTCCTGACACTCCTGCTCGCCCCCTCCCCCCTCAAGAGGCTTTCTCCACACCAGGGAGACAGCCTTGCATTACTGTGTGGAGTTACAGACAGAAGAACAGGAAGTGAGGGTTTCTCAGAAGAAATAAGGACATTTAAAAGCAAAATGGAAGGATGAGGTAAGTGAAGGAGGACTGCACTAAGGTAAAGGAAGCTATTTAGGGAAAAACATGTTTTCCTTTACAACCCCTTTAAAGTGAATGTAAACCCGATTCATGAAATTTGAGCTGGGCACATATATCTGCAGTATTTTGTTATCTCTCTTCAATGAGCGTTGTCCTGTAGCTCTCTCTTGAACTGTTCCTCTGTTATCAGCCTGAGAACTCTGGACATATTCTCAGACTTTTTAGAGCCTGGATCTCCTGTCCGGGGAGGTTGCCTAAATAGATTAGCAAAGAGGAGGTCCTATTACAAAACACCTCTGTGAGTCTCTGCCTGTGGAGAGGGGGGTGTGTGCCTTTCCTCCAATCAGAAATGTTAGCTATCTTGGCTGTATGCCCAAACATCACACTCTGTGTTAACCAGGAAGAGAACATATCCTAACACGATCTGAACTTTGTAAACAGTATATAAATGTGAAGACAGCAGATATACATGTAAAACTTATGTAGGGAGATTTATTTCATCTCTGTGTATCATCTGAGGCTGTTCACTTCACTGGGAGTATGCAGGGTTTACATCTACTTTAACCACTTGCCTACTGGGCACTTTTACCGCCTCCTGCCCAGACCAATTTTCAGCTTTCAACACTGTTGCACTTTGAATGACAATTGCGCAGTCATGCAGCATTGTACCCATGTTTATCATCGTTTTCTCACAAATAGAGCTTTTGTTTAGTGGTATTTGATCACCTCTCTTTTTTAAATCTTTTGCTAAACAAACTAAAATAGACCAAAAGTTTTGAATTTTGTTTTTCTTAGTTTCTGTTATAAAATGTAGTAAATAAGTAATTTTTCTCCATCACTGATGGGCGCTGATGAGGCAGCACTGATGGGCACTGATGAGGCAGCACTCATGGGAACTGATGAGGCAGCACTGATGGGGCAGCACTGATGAGCACTGATTAAACAGCACTGGTGGGCACTGCTGCACTGATATGTGGCACTAATGAGCACTGATAGGTGGCACTGATAGGCACTAATAGGCAGCACTGAAGGGTACTAATAGGAGACACTGATAGGTGGCACTGATGAGGAGGCACTGATTGACAGTGCTGATGGGTACTGATTGACAGCACTAATTTTCACTGATTTGCAGCACTGATGGGCACTAATAGGCAGCACTGAAGGGTACTGATAGGTGGCACTGATGAGGAGGCACTGATTCACAGCACTAATTTTCACTGATTTGCAGCACTGATGGGCACTGCTGGGGCTGCACTGATAATCAGGACACTGATGATCAGTGCTCTAATACTCTAATACTTACTATACTTACCTAAGCCCAATCTCGATCCAGCAATGTGCGTGAGAACAGCTTGGGTCTCTCTCTCCTCATTGGCTCACATAGCTGCGGTAGCCATTGGCTCCTGCTGCTGTCAATTACAGCCAGTGAGCCACTGAGAGAGCAGGAGACAATGTCCATTGCATATGAGTGAGCCTGCTTGAGTGCCCACATAGAAGGGAACTTGGCAGGGGGAGGAGTATCTTCATTAGGAGACCCAAGAAGAGGATCAGGGCTGCTTTGTGCAAATCTATTGCACAGAGCAGGTAAGTTTAACCCCTTCCCGCCGAGTGTACGCAGATATGCATTCTCAGCTTTCGGGGGTTATACTGGGATGATGCCTGCAGCTGCAGGCATCATCCCGGTATGATTTTTTAGAGCCGGCGATTGGCTTTCCAGGGATAACAACCGATGCGGCTAAAAGCCTCTCGCTCTTACCGGGCCTCCTGTCCCACCGGGAAACCTGGTCCACAATACGCCACCTCTGGCGCCTAGAGAGAGACTGAATCGATGGCGCGAACAGCTTTGATTCAGTCTCTTCAATGTAAACACGGAAGCGACGTCATGACGTTACTTCCGGGTTACTCGGCTGCCAATGGCGCCGGAATTAAAAGAAAATACACAGTATTCAGAATCGCTGTTTTCAGCAATCTGAATAATTTGAAGTGCAAAGGAGGGATTGGGGTCTTTTAGAGTAGTGGTGGGCTGTGTGCCGAAACTCTGGGCTATGGGCCCAGATTCGGAGCTATAGCCTCAATAGCCACCCTGCTACAGGTACATACAACTAACATACACATATGTGGTATCTTTGCGAGGGTTGTTCTTTGGTGGTAGGTTATGTTAGTAACACAAATTATACAGCTAAATTTAAAATATTTTTTTTTTCTTTTATTATTTTGGACCAGTTTTTCTTTGATAATAAAAAGAAATTCAGGAGATATCCATTACCACCAAACGAAAGCCCAATTTGTCCTGAATCCACCTGGATACACAATATAATCCACCTGGATACACAAAGTAGTTGTGGGGATATGTACAGTTTTACTAACACATGTCAAAGTTGCAAAATTGTGCTTAGGCATTAACATTTGTTTTACCCTTAGGCCCCGTACACACGAGAGGATCTATCCGCTGGAATTTATCCGCGGACCGGTTTCAGCGGATAGATCCGCTGGTGTGTACGATCCAGCGGATATTTATCCGCGGATATTTTTCCGGGCGATGGATTTCCAGCGGATCAAAATTTCTTAGCATGCTAAGAAATCTATCCGCTGGAATCCAGTCCATCCCTCCCTCGCATGCGTCGTAATGATTCGACGCATGCGTGGAAGTCCTTATATTTCAGCGTCGCGCACGTCGCCGCGTCATCATCGTGGCGACGGCGCGACACGTCACCGCGGAGGGAATTCCGCGCGGATTTTGATCTGATGGTTAGTACAACCATCAGATCAAAATCCGCCAGAGGATTTATCCGCGGAAACGGTCCTCCGGACAGTTTCCGCGGATAAATCCTCTCGTGTGTACTAGGCATAAGGCGTAAAGGGGTTAACCACAGTCCAAAAGGGGAACTCTCAATAAAGCTGCTAAAACTAAATGAGATGTTTGGGATAAGTTGGTAGGTATTGACAGCTGGCTCCCCCCATTCTTCATCATAAACAACAAAAGAGAAATATTATTAAACAGAAGAGGAACCCTGCACTGTAGTCTATGCTGCATCTCTCAAGAATAAATAAAACAGCACATGGACACAACCTGATATTATGAGGTCTATTTATCAATGTACTCACCCAGGATTCATACAACTTTTAGCCAATATTTACATTGCATTCCAAAGGCATCCTATATGAAAAATGGGTGAATCTCAGGTGAAAATTGCATGAAACCTGAACAAAAACATCACTTTGTGAATTTATGCTATATTATATATATATATATATATATATATATATATATATATATATATATATATATATATATATATATATTTTTTTTTTTTTTTTTAATCAAGCTTTTGAAAACCTGTTTAAATGCTTACTCATAGATGCAAAGTAAAACTTAAAACAAATTCAATGCACCACCAAATTGAAGTACACTTCACTGATTGTGCTTTTGTCAGAAGCAGATGAAAAGTTCAGGAAAAAAAAAAGTCATAGGTTTTCATGTACCTTCTGTGACTTAATCTTCCGGCTCAGATAAATACCATGACACATACAAATGGTGGGAATTGTCGGCCCTATCACTAGGGATTAGTGCTGTCTGTATGTCTGTTTTCTGGTCCGTCTGATTATGTGGCAGATTATCAGCCTGTCTGTCCTCTCTCCTTCTCTGTGTGGTGCCTAGATCTCAGTCTGTCCTTTTCTTGGCCCTCTGTATGTCTGCCCCTCTGAATCCTACTTGACCCTCTGTGCTTGTTGTCACCGCCTGCTTCTTAAAAGCACGCCTGTGAATGTCTGTCCTTTCACACAATGCTGAGCTCTACACTGTGTTTTCACATGAATTTTATTAGTGGTAAGTGGTACAGCATAGAAACCTTTAAAAAATGTATAATGGCAGCTTCCCCTTTGCTGGGTCCTTTTTTAAGGATGCTACAGCCATTGGGAGAGCGCCTTTCCTTTAATTCCTGCGTATGTGCAATGCATGTGCTCTCTCCTTGTAGCAGCAGTGGTGGAGGTCAGCAGGGCAGACAGAAATTTTGAGGCCCCTTACACAGCTTTATACCTGTCCACCCCGGGCCTGACCACCATTATTCCACAGGGCCAACCCACTGGCCACCCCACCAAATCCACCCACTGGCCATCCCACCAAATCCGCCCACTGGCCATCCCACCAAATTCGCCCACTGGCCATCCCACCAAATCCGCCCACTGACCATCCCACCAAATCCGCCCACTGACCATCCCACCAAATCCACCCACTGGCCATCCCACTAAATCCACACACTGACCATCCCACCAAATCCGCCCACTGGCCATCCCACCAAATCCACCCACTGGCCATCCCACCAAATCCACCCACTGGCCATCCCACCAAATCCCCCCACTGGCCATCCCACCAAATCCACCCACTGGTCATCCCACCAAATCCACCCACTGGCCATCCCACCAAATCCGCCCACTGGCCATCCCACCAAATCCCCCCACTGGCCATCCCACCAAATCCACCCACTGGCCATCCCACCAAATCCACCCACTGGCCATCCCACCAAATCCACCCACTGGTCATCCCACCAAATCCACCCACTGGCCTGCAGGCAGCCCCTCCACACCTGTACACACTCAGCTCCTTCTGACACACCACACACACACAACACAGACACACACTTAGATACCACACACATACCACACACAACACAGACACACAACACACACACAGATACAACTAGGGTTGCTGCCTCATCCCTTTAAAACAGAGCACATATGAATTACACAGGTTCTGTGGCTGATTAAGGTGGTAATTGAACTCAAGTGGAGCCTTATCTAAATTAAATTAGCCTCAGAACCTGTGGAATTTATATGTGTTCTGTTTTAAAGGGATGAGGTGGCAACCCTAGATACAACACACACCACACACAAACACATACCACACACACACATACATACACCACACTCATAACACAAACACAACACAACAAAACACAAACACACACAAACATTTACACACATACACACGGCACACAACACAACATAACACACACAAATCATAAACACACCACACACATAACACAACACACAACACAGCTCTGCCCCCCGTACACACACAGCCCATCCCTTCACTTGTACACACAGCTCCTAAAAGAGGTATTTTTTGAAGGGGAACATAATAACGGAGGAAGACAGCTTCGCGACAAGACAAACTTTTTTTGTTTTTTAGCAGGTAACCGGCGGTGGCGAGGAGGAAGAAGAAGACGACAACGGCGGCAACGTGAGGAGGAAGAAGAAGGCGGCAGTGGTGAGGCAGAAGACGACATTAAGGTTCTCTCCGAATCCACACTAGACCCGAAGGGCCTGGTATGGACCTGGGGGGGGGAACCCCACACCACGGTAAATTATTTTTTTATTACATTCAGCTTTCAGTGAGGAACCCCGCTGACAGCTGATGACTCATTGGTTGCTAAGGACGTGGTGGCTGGCTTCCCAACCCACTGCTTAGCAACCAGCTATATATAGTCGGTAAAATAAGAACCTCAAAATGCATTTTTTTTTTCATAATAAGCATCCTTTACCTGCAGACATTCCTCTTTTCACTTCCTCATTGTTCGTTTTTGCTCAGAAGTTGCTCTATTTCTTCTCTGTTCTGTTCACTTCCTGCTTGTCTGATTTTACTGACCACCGTGACGGGAGGCTTTACTGCGGTGGTCAGTAACGTGCTCACCCCCTCTTGGGAACTACATCTGAGCGGCAGGACGCTCTCTACGTGTTAGAGACTTCAAGGAGGTTTGAATTACCGGGCGTGCCGCAATTCATACTGGGAAATGTAGTTCTTACATGAACAAACGATGCAAACCAGGAAGTGAATGAGAGAACAGAAACTAGAATGCCGGAGGTGATATAGATGAAGGAATTTAATAGGTATTTACTCGTTTTTTAACAGAATCATTACACTATTCTGTCTGTCTACCTTGCAGACATTAATTTTAGACAAAAAATTATTTTCCTTTATTGACCCTTTAACACTCAGTTCTGTGCTCTCCTAAGTGCTTGTCGGCAGTCTGACTCCAGGGTGATTATATACAGGCACAATCTGGTGATTCCATTTTTTTTATCTGACTTTGTTCATGAGTCAGAACATTCAAATAGCTGGATGGGCAGCCAATAAAACAAGCTGGTAATAATTATTGAAACAGGTGGCATTGGAGATGCTTTTGAATTCCTTCTGAGTTTCTTTGCGTTCCTCTTGCACTTAGTGACTTATTGCATTAGAAAAAGCAACACATTCTGGTGTATACTAGCCCCTGTCTGGATGGCTGTGCGTTGGCCTAGCTGACATTGACTTTGTGTTACATCTGCCTGTGGCTTTAGCAAAGTCAAGGGCACAGATGAAGCTCACAATGAGTTCATAGCTCTATGACCTCTATGATGAGACCACACCAGTAGACTCTCAGCAGACCACAGGTGGACACTGTGAAGTTCATTCACACATCTCTGGTTAAGTGTTTTGTGTCTATGATGTTTGCCCCTACAGAAATAGCTCCATAGCCTGAGATAACACAACATTCTGCGACAAAGGTTGTCTAACATTTGGTCCCATGTGTTCAGTATGTTTGACAAAACAAAATGTTCTTTCATTCTGTACTGCTTTTTTAAAGCAGAACTCCACCGAGCATGTTTTACACATCTACAATTTTAAAGCCTTTACAGGTTATCAGTTTAGAGATAATCGAGAAATAGGACCCTAGCAGTATTGCTCTCACTACGACATTTACAGCGATACCTTACATAGGTGGTGCAACCCATATTTACGTATACCTGCCAGACCTACAGGTGTGTTTGCATTTGCGTGTATGTGCAGGGGGACAGAGGCATCTTTACATTTTTTTACAATTATTTATTAAATTTTAATTGATTTTTCTACACTTTTTTTACTTTTTAAATGTAACTTTATTGCTAATACAAGAGGGAGAGCAAGCCCCTTGTAAAATGGTTGGATGTTTTACCTTGTGCTTATTTTTTAAATACCAACTTCGGGTCCCTCTGCCAATTGTACTACCAACAGGTAGTTTTTTTGTGCTGACTCTTCACCTTGGGATAGCCTTGGGCAGGTGACAGGTGAAATAATTGTAGATCTGCAGGGTGCTGTTGGTAGACCTAATTAAGAAGGATGGTTCATCCAGAATAACTAATATTCCTTTTCAACAGGTACCCTCTATGGAGACATTAGGGGTCTATCAGACCCCTGATGTCTCCCCTGCCCTCCAAAGCAACTGCCAGAGTACAGATCCTGCTTGGTTAGCTGATTCCCTCATTGTCGCTTAAGGGTTCATTCAGCACAATGGAGATGGGGGAATGGATGTTCTTCAATCCCCTCTGCGGGAAGATGCCCTGACCATTTTTGGGCTCCTTGAGGAACAAAAGAGAAGGAACCACCGTGGGCGGTGGCAGGTTGGGGGGCTGTCTTCACAGTACTGTAAATGTAATTACTTTACAAGAAAGCCATTCGCCAGCTGAATAAAATGGTATTAGGATCATGGCTGCAAGCTGCCATGATCCTGGTATAACCACGTGTTCACAGGATGTTTTAATACGTATGTTGATCAGCAAGTGGTTGAAGGGACGCTGTCTGCAGACCATATAATCTTAAGGGAAGATTTTGGATTTTAAATCTTCCCAGACATAAGTTTACAGTATGTGCATTAAACGTATTTTATGCATGCTATTTACCCATAAAAGCCCCCCCCCCCCCGGAATAGGAAGAGGGTCATGTGACACATCAAACTTATTGGGAATTTCACAAGAAAAACAATGGTGTGCTTGGTTTTAACGTAACTTTATTCTTTCATGCGTTATTTACAAGTTTCTGACCACTTATAAAATATGTTCAATGTGCTCTCCAGTGACATGCGGCGAGTGCTACGTTGTGGGCTCTTGCTGAATGAAGCTAGGACAGCCACTGATGTTTCTTCATTAGTGACAGATTTCATGCATCCACATTTTGGCAAATCCAACACTGAACCAGTTTGACGAAACTTAGCAAGCAGTTTGCTAACTGTAGCATGGGAGATGGGTGGTCTCGTAGGCTGTCTTGCATTAAAATCTGCTGCAATCACCCGGTTACTGCGTTCACCAGACATCAACACAATTTCTATCCGCTCCGCACGTGTTAACCTCGGCGACATGTCAGGCCCCATACACACCATAGAATCTATCCGCAGATAAATCCCATCAAATGGGTTTCTGCGGATAGATCCTATGGTGTGTACACTCCGTCGGATATCTATCCGCAGATAAATCTCCCCTGGGATGGATTTCCAGCAGATGGATATTTGCTGACATGCTCAACAAATCCATCTGCTGGAATCCATTCCAACGGATGGATCCGCTCGTCTGTACAGACTTACCGGATCCATCCGTCCAAAGGGATTCCCCGCACGCGTCGTAATGATTTGACGCATGCGTGGAATTCCTTATATGACAGCGTCGCGCCCGTCGCCGCGTCATAATAGCGGCGACGGCGCGACACGTCATCGGCAGAGGATTTCAGCGGGGATTTCAATGCGATGGTGTGTACACGCCATCGCATAGAAATCCTCTGAAATCCTCGAGAGGATTTATCCGCGGATACGGTCCGCTGGACCGTATCTGCGGATAAATCCTCTCGTGTGTATGGGGCCTCAATGGCTGTAAACAAAGAGAAACTTGTAAATAACTCATGAAAGAATAAAGTTACGTTAAAACCCAGCACACCATTTTTTTTTCTTGTGAAAATTTCCAATAAGTTTGATGTGTCACATGACCCTCTTCCTATTAAAAAAACAAAAGTTGGATTCAAAATGGCTGACTTCAAAATGGCCGCCATGGTCACCACCCATCTTGAAAAGTTTCCCTCCTCACATATACTAATGTGCCACAAACAGGAAGTTAATATCACCAACTATTCCCATTTTATTAAGGTGTATCCATATAAATGGCCCACCCTGTACATATTTTTTCATTTGCGGGTTAGCGCAGTTTTTTCCTTCCTTTCACAGCACAGAGAGTAATTAGACATACCCAAGATAGGAGAGGACTATAATATGCAAATGCATAGGTGTGCACAGCCTATAGCATTAGGGTGTGCACCCCAAAGATTAAACATATTTGCATGTGCATGTACAGTATACTAATGGTGTCAGCAGAGCAGTGGACAGTGTCAGTAGGGCAGTGGATGGTGTCAGCAGAGCGGTGGATGGTGTCAGTAGTTTTTATTTTTAATCCATTTTTTTATTTTAGGAGACCCATTAGGGAGCTTTGATGAAATATCAGGGGTCTATTTCCGTGCATTACTGCATGTTTAACGCAGTATGTTTCTGTGCATTACTGAACGTTTAACGCAGTATGTGTTCTGTGCATTCCTGCATTTTTAACGCAGTATATTCCAGTGCGATACTGCATGTTTAATGCAGCATATTTCTGTGCATTAGTGCACGCTTAACGCAGTATATTTCAGTGCATTACTGCATGTTAAACGCAGCATATTTTTGTGCATTAGTGCATGTTTAACGTTGTATATTTCAGCGTGTTATGTGCCATTTAATGCTGTATTTTTCTGGGCGTTAGTGCACGTTTGACGCAGTATATTTCGGTGCAATCTGCACCACACAGGGTGATTAGGGTGTGCCTAGGCACACCCTGTGCGCACGCCTATGTGCAAATGGATGGCGGCTGTGTTGGGAAATTTACTCTTTCTGGATTAGTGACATTTTCTAGCAAGTTAAAAGGCACATTGCAAACGAATAAAAATGATTTATAGAAAGGAGAAGCAATGCTAGTAAGCATTAAAAAAAACTTGATTTTTCTGTGCTTTTACCTGCAATTTTTTTAAATCTGTGACAGGATCTCTTGAAATAAGACCCAGGAAACAATGTGTAAATGCTGACTTAGGCATTTTCTTGCTTTTCAGGTATAGAAATGTCAGTGTTATTGAAACTTGCCATGTAATCAACTTAATAATATACCAATAATGAGCAAGGTGTTCTATCCTGGGGCACAGAAGAAGGAGCAGCAATAATTTATACACCGCTTCTGGATATATGAAGTCAGTAGATGGTAATTCATGTTCTTACATATTTGTTTAGGCTGCAAACACTTATTGCTATGTATGAATGCCTGCCAGGATGCATGTATTCTTCAAATATGCTTGCAGTTTGCAGAATATAAATGAACATTTTAAAGGGAAATGATTTGTTTGCCTTTGCAATACAGATACTTTACAATATGGCTGTGAAAATCTGTATTATTATTTTAATCAGCGCAACAATACAAGGCCCACAGGGGGCCAAAAATGTCGGCCAAGTTTTCTCCAGGTGTAACCATCTTGTGAAAGCTTATTTGGCAGTTCAGTTCTCTATTTTAATCCCTTTAAGTTGAATTCCAGACAAGTGATTAAATACACTAAGTCTAATTCCTGCTTTTGAAAACAAATATTAAATGCACCCACACAAAAAAAGTGCATTTGTTTATTTATTTATTTGCACTGGAGCCTGCAAAGCATTGTAACAGCAATCACTGAATCATGGGTGCAATGCTCAGGTTCCTGCAGACTATCCCTCCAGCCCCAGGTCCATACCGGGCCTTGGCAAAGTATGAGTGGACTCCACATGCAGTGACATCACTGCACTTGTGCTCCAATGAGAACTATGGCCCAGATTCAGAAAGATCAGCGTATCTTTCCTGCGGGCGTAACGTATCTCAGATACGTTACGCCAACGTAAATTAGGGCGCAAGTTCCGTATTCAGACAGAACTTGCGCCCTAAGTTACGGCGGCCTAACGTATGTGGTCCGGCGTAAGCCTGCATAATTCAAATGGGGATGATGTGGGCGTGTTTTATCTTAATTTAGTGTGACCCCACGTATTTGACTTTGTTTTTGGAACGGCGCATGCGCTGTTCGTGAAAGAATCCCAGTGCGCATGTCGTCAATGCTTTCGACGTGAACGTGACTTACGTACAGCCCTATTCGCGAAGGACTTACGCAAAGAATGTAAACATTTTTAAAATTCGACGCAGGAACGACGTCCATACTTAACATTGCGTATGCCTCATAGACCCAGGGGTAACTTTACGCCGGAAATAGCCTAACGTAAACGATGTAAAAAATTGCGCCGGGCGGACGTACGTTTCTAAATCAGCGTAACTACCTAATTTGCATACTCCTCGCGGAAATATACGGAAGCGCCACCTAGCGGCCAGCGTAAATATGCAGCCTAAGATACGACGGTGTAAGACACTTACGCCGGTCGGATCTTAGGGAAATCTATGCGTAACTGATTCTATGAATCAGTCTCATAGATACGACCCCGCAACTCAATAACTCCGTTGTGAATCCGGGCCTATGAGTTCTTCTGCAGCAGTGGCAGGTTTTCTCAGATCGTTTTGATTAGATGACATGCTGTGCAGTCAGAACATCATTAAAAGACTGACAGGAGCAGTGGCGGCTGCTCCATTAGGGGCGCAGGGGTGCCGCCCCCCTTAATCCATGCGCCCTGGCCCCTGATCTGCATGCAGGGCGCCGGACACATGAATTTCAATGTTTTTTTTTTTTATAAAGCACATGATTAGATTCTGAGGCTCTAATTGGCTTAAAAAAAGGGTGGGCTCAGGGCACAGAGCACTGTGCCATGAGCCCACCCAGTTGTGTGATACTAGCAAATTAATATTCACTAATGTCTTCCTGTTTCTCCTCCCGGGCAATCAGAAATCGGATCCTGAGACCCGATTGACCGGGAGTCTTAGGACTTCCGGCCAATCGGGTCTCAAGACCCATTTTCTGCAATGGCACCTACTCTTCCCTCTGCAAGCTGAAGCGAGGCGCAGTGGGCAGATGTGCAGCAACAGCCGCTTCTAGGAGCCCTAACTCAGATCCAGCACCACCTCATCATCGGAATGTAAGGCCACAGATCGTTGCCTTCCCGTCTGACCCCCTCCCCTCAAAATATTGAGCACCAGCCGCCACTGGACAGGAGCATGTGAAGAGAAGAACCTTTCTATAAGGGGGGTGGTTTGAGGATGGGGGTAGCTGACTCTGACCATGTTTCATATTACACCTTAAATATGGGTGTAAAAAGGTCAGAAAGGTGAACCTAGCTTTTATATATTTACGAGAACTGTTCCACCTACCAAATAATTAGTATTTCTGCTCAGCCACATTGGTGATTTGGACACACTTGGCAGACAGTCCTGCTGAATCGTCAACCTCCACAATATTTCACATTGGCCACTGATGAAGTCACAATTTGTGTTGAAACATGTAGGGATTGGTTGAAAGATACTATTGGTTGAGGGTGAGAAGTTCCAGTATTGAGAGAAATAAGCAAGAGATGTAAAAATATTTTGTGATTAAAGAACAAATAGTAAAGTGGTTGGAGATCTCCTCGAAGCCCTGACCTCCAAACAGCTTGGTATAAAAAAAGTATATGATTAATAGTGATGTTAAAAAGAAACTTCACTTCTCCCCAAACATTTGTTTTGCCTTTCCGCAAACTCAAAACAAATCGTGGTCAATTATTCAGCTGTGCTGGGAACTCTGACTGCTTCTCCAAAGATCATACTTGTCCTGAAGCGCAGGGTCACTGATAAGGCAGTAAAGTCAGCCCTCCTGTACTGAGCCCGGACACCATCAGTTCAAAGGGGAGCCCGGGCACCTGCTGAGCAGGAGGTCTGGTTGTACTGTCTTATTGCAGCCACTGATCATCTTCTGCCTTCCCCTGCAGCACTGCTATTTTCTCTTCTCTTTCTTCCTCTGGATGCACTGCAGGGGGATTGGTCCTCACGCATGTGCGTGGGGAGTCATGGCACAGAACTCTGAAGGTATGGCACGGGTATGCCATAGGGTTGCCACCTTTTCTTCAAGCCAAACCCGAACACTTTAGCCAACTGTCACACCCTTGGGTGCCCCAAGGAGAGTTGTGATGCAGTGTATATAGTGTGCCGCAGTAAACATTTAGTGCGGCCAAATTGCTCTTGCTGACATCATCGCCCTGCCCCACGGGGATGCCAAATCTGCCCCCAGTCAGCCCCCCAAAGCTCCCAAATGGCAACAGATTTGTGTGTGACTATCTTGGTTACTTGGGGAGCCACAGCCCAGTCTGCCTGAAACCCGGACACATGATTCAAAACCCTGACTGTCTGAGTGAATCCCGGACAGGTGGCAACCCTAGTATGCTGTCCTATCTAAGCGCATGCGCCAGTGACGTCACCAGCTGAATATCTGATAAGCAGTGAAAGTTTAGGAAATATTCACTGTGCTTACAGGTAAGCCTTATTATATACAACTAAAATAGTGGAGTTTACTACCACTTTCAACCTACAGGCCGCTGTCCAAAGGTGTTCCTTCATCCAGAGTGGGGGCTCGCTAATACAGGAGGTGTGTTAAAGTGGTTGTAAACCCTTTCCAACCACTTTAACCTAGATTAAGGCTTACCTGTAGGTGCAAGAAATATCTCCCAAACCTAAAAGGTTTAGGTGATATTTGAAAAAATTGTAGCACTGATGTCTACGGCGCATGAGCCGTAGACATCGGGCACAGGCGCACTGAGCATGCTGCTACTAACGGCATCATGCCGTTAGTGTCGGCCCCCACGCACATGCGTGGGACTGACATCATTGCTGCTCTGGCGAGTCAGAGCGCCGGAGCAGCGATACCCGGAAGTCACTTCAGGTATCATATAAACAAAAAAGTCAGTGCTACTACCCATACATCACATGAAAGGCAGAGCTCCTGGGTGCTCGATCCCCAGTCGCTGGCTAGAATAATGAGGAAAAAGATGATCCGCACTGCGGTCGTTGCTCTTAAATAATAGACGTATTTCTTGACAAGCCACAGTAGACAAATAATGAAACAAACGCAATAGGAAAGGTTGACGCGTTTCAGCCTATAAGGCCTTAGTCATAACCACCACTTATGACTAAGGCCTTATAGGCTGAAACGCGTCAAACTTTCCTATTGCGTTTGTCTACTGTGGCTTGTCAATAAATACGTCTATTATTTAAAGGGGAGTTCCAGCCTTTTTTTAAGTTTATTAAAAGTCAGTAGCTACAAAAATTGTACCTGCTGGCTCTTAATAAACAGACACTTACTTGCTCCACGGCTCCAGCGACGTGCCGGCCGGGGCTCCGCTCCTCGCCCCCCCTCGCAAGCCGGCATCTTCATTCATAGTGTGGGCACCCGGCAGTGACAGCTTTCGGCTTCACGGCCGGGCACCCACTGCGCATGTGCGAGCGGCGCGGCGCCGTCCGATTGGACAGGCGCTCGCCTACAGGGAGGGGCTGCAAGAAGGTGATTAGGCTAATCGCCTTTTCAGCCCCTCGGCGGAAGGAGGAAGTGGGACAGGAAGTCCCCTTCTCCTGAAGCCCCCACTCCCCCCCCAAAAAAAATTACATGCCAAATGTGGCATGTAAGGGGGCGAGGAGTGGGTTAAGCGGAAGTTCCATTTTTAGGTGGAACTCTACTTTAAGAGCAACGACCGGAGTGCGGATCATCTTTTTCCTCACTCCGGGTATCATGGCGGCGTCGGAGGAGGCAAACGAGGGCCGCTGCGGGGGCTTCGATCTCAGGTAGGTAATTCATAATGAGCTAGTATGCCATGTATACTAGCTCATTATGCCTTTGTCTTGCAGGTTGTAATTTTTTCGTTTTTTTGACAAGAGGGGTTTACTTCCTCTTTAATGGTCAGGTCACTATGTGAAAACAGAGGGAAAAAGCCTAAAAAATAAAACGAATGCAGCCACCACATCTAATGATTGGTAAGCTAAAATATATGACATTGTTGGTTTGGGGTTTAACACTGCTTTCAGCTTCATTGCTTACATTGTTTATTTTCTTTTTAGTCTTTAAGCGTTGAATTAAAATATGATTCTACAACTTGCGAATTTACTGGGTTTTACGTGTTGCGAAAGTCCATTCTATTTATATTTAACCGATTTTTAATGGCCAATTTCCTTAACTTTTTTTTTTTTTCCTTTTTTTGCTATTTATAATACTGTGCAGCTGTTCACAAAGAAGGTATCCAGCAAGCTCTCTCCCATGGTAAACTTTGAACCCTGGCTAGACCTTGTACTAGTCAGCTTAGTAACAGGAAGGGAGGAAGACAGACATTGAACCCGGGGAATCCAAGGTTGCGGCAGGGTTATGCGCTGACTTGCAGCTGCACTTTGCAACATGACCTTTGTACTTGGACACAGGAGCATTTAATCTGGGTAACAGAGCTCTTTGTTTCATTACTCATTAACATCTCCTCCTTGAGTAAAGTTCTTTGTTAATGGGGCTTTACATTAGAGTTTTCTCATTACGGCTCGGGCAAAACTATCCCATGTTATTAGGAGTGAACTGGGCACCGAGTTTGCTGGCGGCATGTAGAATGTCAGTGATCAAACACTTTCACCGCTAACGTAAAGATATTTTAGACATATTTTGCATTAATGTTTAACTGTGTATGGGTATAATGCTTTGATGATTTCGAAAATCTACAGTGACAGCGCCTTTGTAGTGAATTCTCTGTTTAGTTAAAAAAAAAAAGAGTTTGATGTTGCCAGTTTCCTCTTAGTAGTTAAAGAAATTGCAGCAATTCAAGTCTTTTGGAACATAATTACAGTAAGGCATTCATGGGCTAGTGCCAAGGCAGCAGGGGTGTAGGCAGAGCTGATTTCTCCCTAGATGCTTTTATGCATAGTATCTAGAGTCTAAAGATTTATGAAGGAGGATGAAATATAAAAGCTGTCATTTTTTTAATTCAGTATATAGTCATATTATTAACCCGCTTGTCGATCGCTGCACGACCATATACGTTGGCAGTATGGCACGGCTGCGCAAAGTGACTTACCTGTACGTCCCCTTTAAATCACGGCATCGTGGGCATGCGCGCATCTGCCGCGTGCTCCGTGAGTGTGACCACGGGTCCCGTGGTCTCGATGTCTGCCCGGTGCCCGCAATCGTGTCACGGAGCTGCAGAACTAGGAGATGCCTATGTAAACAAAGCATTTCCATGTTCTGCCTAGTGACAGGACAGAGATCTACTGCTCCCTGTCATCGGGATCAGTGTCGTGTCACTTGTAGCCCAGCCCCACCCACAGTTAGAATCACTCCCTAGGACACACTTAATCCCTTCATTGCCCTCTAGTGTTTAACCCCTTCCCTCCTGGTGTCATTTACACTGCAGTCAGTGCATTTTTTAGCACTGATTGCTGTATAAATGACAATGGTTGCAAAATAGCGTCAAAAATGTCTGATGTGTCCGTCATAATGTGGCAGTCATGATAAAAATTGCAGATCGCCGCCATTACTAATAAAACATTTTTTATAAAAAAAAAGCCATAAATCTATCCCGTATTTTGTAGACGCTATGGGCCAGATTCACAAAAGAGATACGACGGTGTATCTCAGATACACCATCGTATCTCGGATTTTTTCTAGTCCTATCTATGCACCTGATTCATAGAATACACTGTCGGATCTTTTTTTTGATTTAAAAATGGCGCCGGGGGAGTTCCCGCTGATTTACACTGAATAATATGTAAATCAGCGAGATACGCGAAATTCACGATCATACGCGGACCCGACGCAGTGTTCTTACGTCGTTTCCGTAGCGCGGTACCCGTCGTATACTTACCCCTGCTAAAAGCAGGGGTAAGTATTGTTAAGTATGGCCGTCGTTCCCGCGTCGATTTTGAAATTTCCTACGTCGTTTGCGTACGCCGATTCACGAACACGCGCGTCGCAAGTCCCGCTCACGTCGCAACCACTGACGTCCTATTGACGTCAGTGGGAGCAATGCACGCCGGGAAATTCCCCGGACGACGCATGCGTATTTAAATCGGCGCGGGAGCGCGCCTGATTTAAATATGACACTCCCCTAGCCGCGGAATTTGAATTCCGCCGGGGGAGTTAGGATCCGCCGTCGCAAGTTTGGAGGTAAGTGTGTTGTGAATTTGACACTTTCCTCACAAACTTGCGAGGGCGGATCTTAAAACACATAGGTTACACGGATCTAAAGATCCGCTAACCTTTGTGAATCTGGCCCTATATCTTTTGCACAAACCAATCAATATACGCTTATTGCGATTTTTTTTACCAAAAATATGTCGAAGAATGCATATCAGCCTAAACTGAGGAAAACATTTTATATATATATATATATATATATATATATATATATATATATATATATATATATATATATATATATATATATATATATATACAGTGTATGTGTGTGTATATATATATATATATATAAATAATTTTTTTTTTTGGGGGGGGGGGGATATTTATTATAGTAAAAAGTTAAAAGTATTGCTTTTTTTCCAAAATTGTCGCAATTTTTTTGTTTGTAGAGCAAAGAATTAAAACTGCAAAGATGATCAAATACCATCAAAAGAAAGCTCTATTTGTGGGGAAAAAAGGACGTCAATTTTGTTTGGGTGCAATTGTCAGTTAAAGTGACGCAGTGCTGAATCGCAAAAAATGGCATTGTCATTGGACAGCCAAATCTTCCGAGGCTAAAGTGGTTAAAGTTACACTAAGATATGATTTTTTTTTTATTTTGTTCAAGTGTGTATTCTTAAAGTGATTGTAAAGCTTAAACATTTTTACCTGAATGCATTCCTTGCAATCAGGTAAAAAATGTTTAGGTGTCAGGATCTCCCCCCCCCCCTTTTACTTACCTGAGCCATCATTCGATCTAGCGCCATGCACGTCTGCAGATCTTCTATCCTTTCACTTCCAGGTCTCGCTGGCTTTGCTGGGGCATCGGGAGCTATTGGCCAGTGGAAATCAAAGCCAGTGACAAGGGTAAGTATAGACATGGTTGTATAATATTAATAAATCTGTGTTCATATGCACATTAAGAAAGAAGGCCCCAGGATGACGTCATCTGTGACAAAATGCGTAGGGAGGAGTGGCGTGCTGACGTTACTGCTTTTGCACAAATGCCTGGTACACGGGCTGCTACTTTTAGCTGGCCGGCTTTATTTTATGCTATACAACTTATTCTTTGATGTAAGCGCAACCTACTTTTAAACCATTAAACACTGAAGATTTTACACTATGGAGGCCTTATCTCTTTTTGGGGCTCAAATGTAATCAAATCTATTTTGGGGTGGTGGAAGCTTGATAGCGCGATCCCCCTGGACGATCAAAGGCCCTGACTGGGTATATAGCCACAAGCGTTAAAGACCTCCCTTACCTGGAAGTCATCAGGAGCTGGTAAACAGCCATTCTATGAGGTGAAGGCTTTTCTTGAAAGTTCACTTTCTTTTGGTGGCATGATTTTTTTTTCTTCGTTTCTGTTATAAAATTTTACAAATTAGTAATTTTCCTTCATAACTTTTGGCCAAATGTTATACTGCTACATATATTTGCTAAAAATAAATACAAATTGGTGCATATTATTTGGTCTTTGTGAAAGTTATAGAGTCCACAAGCTATGGTGCCAATATCTGAAAATGTATCACACCTGAAGTACTGACGGCCTATCTAATTTCTTGAGACCCTAACATGCCAGAAAAGTATAAATACCCCCCAAATGACCCCTTTTTTGAAAGAAGACATTCCAAGGTATTTAGAAAGAGGCATGGTGAATTTTTTGAAGTTGTCATTTTTTTCCCACAATTCTTTGCAAAAATCAAGATTTTTTTTCCTTTTTTTTAACAAAATTTTCAAATTAGCAGGTTATTTTTCACACACAGCATATGCATATCACAAATTACACCCCAAAACACATTCTGCTATTGCTCCTGAGTATGGCGATACCACATGTGTGAGACTTTTACACAGCGTGTCTACATACAGAGGCCCAACATGCAGGGAGCACCATCAGGCGTTCTGGAACACCCAGACCAATTCTGACATTTCTATCCTACATGTAAAAATCATCATTTATTTGCTAGAAAATGACATAGAACCCCAAAACATTATATATATTTTTTAGCAGAGACCCTAGAGAATACAATGGCGGTCGTTGCAACTTTTTTTTTCTTGCACGGTATTTGCGCAGCAATATTTTGAACACATTTTTGGGAAAAAAACAGTTTTGTGCTTTAAAAAAAACAAAACAGTAAAGTTAGCCCAATGTTTTTGCATAATGTGAAAGATAAAGTTACGCTGAGTAAATGGATACCCAACATGTCACCCTTCAAAATTGCACACGCTCGTGGAATGGCGCATAACTTCGCTACTTAAAAATCCCCATAGGCCATGCTTTAATTTTTTTTACTGGTTACATGTTTTTAGTTACAAAGGAGGTCTAGGGCCAAAATTATTGCTCTCGCTCTAACGTTCGCGACAACACCTCACATGTGTGGTTTGAACACCGTTTTCATATGTGGGCGGGACTTACGTATATGTTCGCTTCTGCATGCGAGCTCATGGGACAGGGGCGCTTTAAAAAGTGTTTTTATTGTTCATTTTACTTTATTGACTGTAACTTTACTGTCCATAAGTGGGTGTTCTAAGTCAGAAAAGTCTGTATGATCTTTTGAATACAAGGCTGACTTTTTTCCCAAAAATACATTTTTTGATCACTTTTGTTCCTATTAGAAGGAATGTAAACATCCCTTGTAATAGGAATATGGCAAGACAGGTCCTCTTTACAGTGAGATATGGGGTCAATAAGACCCTACATCTCACCTCTAGGCTGGGAAGACTGCAGAGTATGGCTGGGTATCACCAAGTATGGCTGGGTATCGCAGAGTATGGCTGGGTATCACAGAGTATGGCGGGGTATGGCAAAGTATGGTGGAGTATGGCGGGGTATTACCGAGTATGGCGGGGTATTACCGAGTATGGCAGGGTATGGCAGAGTATGGCGGGGTATGGCAGAGTATTGCAGGGATGGCAGAGTATTGCAGGGAAGGCAGAGTATTGCAGAGTATTGCAGGGAAGGCAGAGTATTGCAGAGTATTGCAGGGAATGCAGAGTATTGCAGGGATGGCAGAGCATGGATGGATGGATCTGTGACTGTAGTTGTCACAGATCCAGCCCACAATGCTGCTGCCACCCGCTCTCCCCCTCTCCTACTGTACCGATCGGTACAGAGAGGGGAGAGAGGAACCGGCGTCATCACATGGCCCCGCTTTGTTTACAAGTGATCTCTTCGTCATTGGACGGAGCGATCATGTGGTAAACGGCAGCAATCAGCTGCAATTTACCGTGATCCATGATGCGCAGGGTCCTCTGGGGGCGCACGGGAGCGCGATTCTGGGAGGACGTTATATAAAAATGTAAGGATCTGTAGATCCTCTATATTGCATGTGATACAACAGACATAGCCATACAAGAACCACATACCTCTTCCATGAGGCCTTATATGGCTGCATCATAAACATGCACTTTCTTCTGCTGTGCTTACACCTGAACAGAATTAACAGCCCTCAGCTGATAATGTCTCATAGACTAAGGTGACCAGTTTTTTAAAATTAAATCCGGGGACATATATTTTTTTTTTTACTAGTAATGGTGGCAATCAGCGACTCTCTGCCCGCCCCCGCCCGCCTCACACCCTGTCAAGTCTTACTCTCCGGGTTCCGGCTACTACTGGGTGGGGAATGGAGGAAGATCCCTCCGCCAGGGAAGGCAAGGAGATAAGCAGGCAGGCATCTGGCCGGGACTTGATCCAAGGCAGAAGAAAATGCGAGTGGAGCTGAATGGGCATGCACCCAAAGCTGAAGAAATATTCCCTCCGTTCTGACCAGCACATGATCATCAGAAAGGGGCACAGATAATATAAAAAAATACACCCCCTAAGCTAGTAGGAGCGGCAGAGCTAGGGTGTGTAAGTCTGTTTTTTTATTTTATTATTCTGAACTGACTGGCTTTGAAATTGCCCCAGCCCCTGTTCAAATCCAATCCGGGGACAAAACCAGGGACAGACTTGGTCCGGGGACAGTGTCCTCAATCTGGGCACTGTCCCTGGAGACCGGGGATGTCTGGTCACCCTATCACAGACTGTAACTTTACTGTCCATAAGTGGGTGTTCTAAGTCAGAAAAGTCTGTATGATCTTTTGAATACAAGGCTGATGCATGTGGAAACCATTTCCCCTTTTGGAGAGCCTTATTGGCAAATAAACATTTAATTTACTATAGGGGTTTAGGGGGAGGTATGGCTTTAATAACTGGTAAAGGGGCAAGTCGTGTATTTTCAAAGATGGGGAGGAAATCTGTTTGCTAAACATGTACAGCTGCATTCCCTGCATATGATAACGTACATGACACGCAGAATTGTACATGAGCCAAAAAAGGGCAGACATTAAAGAACAGGGGATATTGTCCTCAAATAACTTTGACAACATATGAGAAGGGTTTAGAAGTGTCACTTACAGGTTCACTGTCCCGTGAGGAAAGTTCAACTGATTAAACCCAGTGGAATTTAGATATTGATCTATAGTGGGACTGGGCATACTTCCAAATGCCAGGAGACCAAAAGATCCAGCATGCTTTGCAGACCATTGGGACCTGTAGCTGCCAATAGCTGATGAATAACAATGTTCTTCTCTAAGCTCCTGACCCACATTGTGCTCGTACTTTGGAGTCCTGACCTTTAATTTGGTCATGTACACTTATAGCTAAAATCTGTATCTCTCCAGGGTTTAGTGGCCATGCCAAACATCTGGGCCATAAAAAAGGAAAAATAACTATTCTGTGTATATATATATATATATATATATATATATATATATATATATATATATATATATATATATATATATATATATATACTGTATATGCATGATATAATATATACATAATCTATACAAGTTGATTATTGTCAGGTGGACAATTTGGGTGCTAATAAACAGGAAAAGTATTAACAAATTATTGAATATTTACAGCATCTGTTTATAACATCTACTTCAGACTGGGTTCACATTATTGAAAATTGGATGCAGGTTTCCCCACATCCAATCCGAATGTCAGGAGGTTGGAGCCGGTTCACACATCTCCAGGGCGGCTCCAGTGCGAATTGCACAGGAGTCCTGGTCGTCTTCTGGTCCATTTCAGGTTTGAATTCAGCCAAAAATAAGGGCTGAAATCGGACCTGAAACGGCGAACAAACTTTAAAACAAGCCGTTATTAACCTCTGTAGTTATAGACATTGCAGAGAATTGTTTTTCAAAGTTCACAACTGAAATTTCAGTTTACCAATGGCACTGATAGGTGGCACTGATGGGCACTGACTGGTGGCTGTGATGGACACTGACAGGTGGTACTGATTGGCACTGACAGGTGGCACTGATGATGAGGTAATGACTAGTTTTACTGCTGGGCACTAACTGACACTGTGAAGGGCACTGACTGGCACTGTGGTAGGCACTAATTGGCACTGATATGAGCACTAATTGACACTGTGATGGGCACTGTCATCAGTTTTTTTTTATGGGGCACTGACTGGCAGCTTATTGGCACTTTTTAGTAACTGTGGTGGCACATCTGATGGGACTGTGCTGATAATCAATGTGCTGATTATCAGCACAGACCCCCCTCTGACAGGGAGAGCTGCCGATCGGCTATCCCTGTAAGCACAAACCGAGGAATGCTGTTTTTCCGGCACTTCCTGGTTCACATGATGATCAGCTGTGATCGGTCACAGCTGATCACATGGTAAGAAGCCTCTGTCAGAGGGCTGAGGCCTGAGGGCTGTAATCGGCTTCCAAATAGTTAACCAGGGGACACACAGGGTGTGCGTTCCTTGGTTAACACTGACACGCATCTCAGCCAATCAGGTTCACCGGATCTGGTTACCGGTAACCTGATTGGCTGAAGCGACATCGAGGGTGGAACTACATGGAGGGATCGTGGAGGAGGATCCGAGGATGGCTGACCGAGAAAGGTAAGTGCCAGGCGGCGGGCGGGGGAACAATCTTGTGGCATTTTAGGGGCAAATTGGCGGCAATTGATGGGCACAGTGGTGACAATGGCATGGCACAGTGGCTGCGTTTGGCATGGCACAGTGGCGACAATGGCATGGCACCGTGGCTGCGTTTGGCATGGCACAGTGGCGACAATTGATGGGCACAGTGGCGACAATGGCATGGCACAGTGGCTGCATTTTTGGCATGGCACAGTGGCGACAATTGATGGGCACAGTGGCGACAATGGCATGGCACAGTGTCTGCGTTTGGCATGGCACAGTGGCGACATTTGATGGCACAGTGGCTGCGTTTGGCATGGCACAGTTATGACAATTGATGGGCACAGTGGCAACACTTGATGGCATGGCACAGTGGCGACACTTGATGGCATGGCACAGTGGCGACAATTGATGGGCACAGTGGCGAAAATTGATGGCACAGTGGCTGCGTTTGATGGCATGGCACAGTGGCGACAATTGATGGGCACAGTGGCTGCGTTAGATGGCATGGCACAGTGGTGACTATTTTACGGCACAGTGGTGACAATTTTATGGCACAGTGGCTGCGTTTGATGGGCACAGTGGCTGTGTTTGATGGGCACAGTGGCGGCAATTGATGGCCACAGTGGTGGCAATTGATGGGCACAGTGAGGCTGCAATTGATGTTTTTTTTTCGTTTGTTTGCGCCCCCAAAAATTTTGAGCACCAGCCGCCACTGCCCAGCAGCCTTTGCAACAAGAATAAAAATAGGGGCATCAAAATAAAGTTATTGGCTATTGGCGGAAATTCAAGCAGTGCATTCCAGCTGCATGGCCATAAGCAGCTGTTATTTAGGAGACAATCAGTTATCTGACACTGGCTACGAGGAGTGCAAATTCCCAGGAGCAGAGAAAATGTAGCCATAGTAAGGCTGGATTCACACCTATGTATTTTTAGTGCTTTTTACATTTTGCAGATTTGCACTACAGTCCATTTAACATGGTTTCCTATGGAACACGTTCTGTAGTGAAAATCTGCAAAATGCAAAAAGCACTAAAAATGCATAGGTGTGAATCCAGCCTAAAAGAGGAAGTTGCTCACTTGGCAGAATCAACAAGTAATATAAGTGAATAACGCAAAGTCATTACAAAAACAAATACACTGGCAAAAATGTAATTACCGGTACCATGCTACATAACACATGAGATTTTAGATTTCTGGCCACGTTAAATGCACTGGATGTAAGAGAGTAACAGAAATTTGAAAATATTAGTTAGGTACATGTCAATCTTCACAGCTTGCTATAAGAGGAAGAAAGACAAAAGATTGACAGAAGCCAGCAAAGAAAAGTTACCTTCACATATACCTGCGAACTTAGCAGGGAAAGGTCTAAAGAAAGTTGTGGAACAAATGATATGGAGGCATCATTTCTTCTAAGATTCTCAATAGGATGATTTAGAGGAGAAACCAAGACACTTGGAAGCCATTATTAGATTTTAGAGGAGAAAGGTGAGACAGGGAGGTTATAGGTGAAGAGGTTGCAGAAGCCATGCTGGGAGAGAATGAGGGCATTGCATTTTAGCCAACAAAATGAAAGACTGATTTACACTTCAATGTTTCCAAGGAAAAAAGAGACGCTTTAGTGAGACAGTTCAGCAGGAAGCAAAAATTGAGTCAAAATTGACATTTACAGTAGTTAGTTTATGACAGTTTCATTGATTTTAATTTATTTTTTTATATCCAGGAAATAATAGGCATATGGTCCTTGATATTTATTAGTCTGATGCTGGAGTGTGTAGCCTACAAGCCTTTAAGATTTCTAATCGGGAGCTTTCAATATTTCATAATCAAAATATTTAGGTACAGGTTTGTGCACCAGATATTAGGATCAGTAGTTTATTCCCTCTTTTTGTTTCTACTTTGTTTTTACTCTAGTTATTTCAATTTTAATCTTGTTACAAACTGAGTCCTTGTAAATGTTGCTTGAGGACTCGAGTTATGGAAAGAGTTTAGGGTAGGGTAAGGGTTTAAGTTGGCAAAAAGCCTTGCAGTAGAGTGTTGGTCTGAACTTAGCAGTCCAGAGCTTTCAAGAAAAAAAACACACAGACACCGTAGAAAAAAATCCGTTATTAATAATAAAAAAAATAATAATCCAGCGATGTGAATCCACTGTCTCCTATCCAGCGATGGATGATCTCTCCAGCGACGGATGATCAGCGGTCCGGTCCAGCGATGCAGAAGATCCATCCATCCAGAGCACAGCAGGGGAGCTCCACTCTCCACTGGACACAGCCCAGCGGAATGACGCGCTGGAGCTGTGACATTACTTAAATTGGGAAAAGCCGGCCACCCGTCACGTGACCCCGCCCCCTCTGACGCACCCTCGTACGTCACTGGGAAAGACCCTGAAAGACAGGGCTTTCCCAGTGACGTACGAGGGTGCGTCAGAGGGGGCGGGGTCACGTGACGGGTGGCCGGCGCTTCCCCTATATAAGTAATGTCACAGCTCCAGCACGTCATTCCGCTGGGCTGTGTCCAGCGGAGAGTGGAGCTCCCCTGCTGCGCTCTGGACGGATGGATCTTCTGCATCGCTGGACTGGACCGCTGATCATCCGTCGCTGGAGAGATCATCCGTCGCTGGATAGGAGACAGTGGATTCACATCGCTGGATTTTTAATTTTTTTTTATTAATAAAGGATTTTTTTCTACGGTGTCTGTGTGTGTTTTTTTTTTTAACTATTTACACTTCCTTCGTGAAATGGTAGAGGTACAGTGTACCCCATTACAATTCACATAGGGGGGGCAGGATCTGGGGGTCCCCTTTGTTAAAGGGGTCTTCCAGATTCTGATAAGCCCCCCGCCCGCAGACCCCCACAACCACCGGGCAAGGGTTGTGGGGATGAGGCCCTTGTCCCCATCAACATGGGGACATCCTCCATAGACTTTAACAGGGTGTTCCGCGGCTTTTCGAATTTGCCGCGAACACCCCTAATTGTTCGTTGTTCGGCGAACAGGCAATGTTCGAGTCGAACATGAGTTCGACTCGAACTCGAAGCTCATCCCTATTCACCTCTAACCGAATGGTGGTTGGTAGATCGTTCCACAGACTAGGTCCCTGGACTGCAAATCTTTGATCTCCTTTGGACTTGTATCTGGCTTTGGGTATCTGGAGTAGATTTTGGTTGGTGGATCGAAAGCGATTGGGGTTGTGAGCTTTTATTTTTTTTCGCATAGATATTGGGGGGCGTTTCCTTGAATACACCTATGCATTAGGCAGAGTGCCTTGAAAGTGATTCTGTCCTTTACTGGCAACCAATGAAGGGAAGATGAGATTGATTCCCATGTTTTTTGCCGGTCACTAATCGAGCGGCCGTATTTTGAACGACTTGCAGACGAGTGATTTGGTATTTGGGGAGTCCGAGATAGAGGGCATTTGCATAGTCAAGTCTGGAATTAATAATTGTTCCCACCACGACTGCAATGTCCTCTTTCAGGATAAAGGGGGTGAGTCTGCGTAGTAGGCAGGTGGGCAGGTGTTGGTTTGCAGTTTGTTCACCAGCCTGGAGAAGGAGCCTGGGAGGAACTCATTGGGAATTAAATTGATCCCTATTTTGGGCTCCAGGTGACCATTTTGTGGAGGCTCCAAGTGTAATAGGTCAAAGAGAGCTCTAAATGAAATATCTTTAGCCACTGTCCTTTGTTGTAACCAGTTAAACAATAAAGACTTTAGGCTCCTTAGGATTTATAATTTGACACCATCTTGGACCTATTACATATAGAACTTGGGTAAATGTTTTCTCCTGTCTTCATGATGAGCTACTGAATACCGGCCAGGCCTAAGTAATAACTTTCTCCACATTTTGATAACCTTAAATTTTGGAGAGGCTGGTATCTTCTATTAAATGCCAAAATTCCCTAAGATTTTGGTAGCCATCTTTGACACAGGATTGGTTAAATAGCTCTTTGTACATGATTCCAGCATCATACTAGCACAACTGCAGCATGAACATAGGTGAGGGACAGAGCCAATCCAAATAGGGAGAGAATAGGAGCAGTGATAGGGAAAGGTACATGATGAGAATGGAAAGAGTTAGGGCTCCCTTTACAAGGCATCTCTTCTGCTAACTTCTTGGAACTGTCTTTCACGACCAAATGGAGCAACCCACTAATCTGAATACCTCCTCCAAGGGAAGTGCTTCTCTGGCATCTAGTGGTCTGTAAGCTTATATTATATTTCTGTTGGAAGAAAATCCTTATCGTCGGACATTGCCTTGCTGCTTGAAAAAGTCTGTAACCCACAACTTACAGTATGTGATGCTGTTTCTGTAATTACCCTATTTCTGTGATAATTTCTACAATATAAATTATAATCTAAGCATTAATGTGTGCAGACTCCTCCCAAATCTTGGATACACTGGTTAAGCCCCACCCACATTTACCCTCCCTGTGTCATAGACTTGGGACCCTGTAAGTTAACATGTTACATGTGTGTTCCCTTTAATGGTCTCCTGCAGCAATAGAGCGTTAAAGCGGGAGTTCACCCGAATTTTTTTTTTAACATTAGATTGATGCTCATTTTGTCAAGGGAATCGGGTGTTTTTTTTTTTTAAATCGAAGCAGTACTTACCGTTTTAGAGATAGATCTTCTCCGCCGCTTCCGGGTATGGTCTTCGGGACAGAGTGAGTGAGTGAGTGAGTGAAAAACGTATATAGCGCTACACATGCGAACTGAATCGCCTCTGGGCGCTTGTTTGACCACTTCTCCCTTGAGCTCAGAAGAGGTGGGTTTTGATCTTTCTCCTAAAGGCCAAGTGGTTCTCCTCCAACCGAATGGAGGTTGGTAAAGCATTCCTATTTGATTGATAGGCTTCCGACAGGATTCCGACGGTCGCATACATCGCGTCACGAGTAGCCGAAAGAAGCCGAACGTTGGTGCGGCTCTATACGGCGCCTGCGCACCGACGTTTGGCTACTTTTGGAAAATCGTGACGCGATGTATGCGACCGTCGGAAGCCTGTCGGAAGCCTGTCAATCAAATAGGAACGCCCAGTCCCGCAGCCCATACCCGCAAGCAGCGGAGAAGATCGCTCTCTAAAACGGTAAGTACTGCTTCGATTTAAAAAAAACTACCCGATTCCCCTTGACAAAACGAGCATCAATTTAATGTTAAAAATTTAGTTTTCGGGTGAACCTCCACTTTAACTGTACATATCTGTAACCCTTATCATTTGGACTTTTTTTTATTACTCATTTTTATTTTGTGCCTGAATTGATAATAACAATTTCTCACTTTACACTGTGTTGTGTGCATCTTTAATCTGGGTAATTACCAAATCCCAGTCCAAGTAAGCAGCCCCTGGGGAAGAGATTGTACATATTAGCTACCATTGTCATAAATTCGAGACACCCTGGGGTTTATTTGCTAAAGGTGTAGAGTGCAAAAGCATGCACACTTCTGTATAGAAACCAATCTGCTTCTTACCTCAGTTTGTTTAATTTAAAGAGAAGTATGGGTTAATTTCTTCCAACTTTTGAACTTCAGAATGAGGGACAATTGAGAGAGTAAGTGAGCTGCGGTCTGTGGAGCGCATAAAGGCAAACTGTGGGTGTGGGCAAAGTCTTAATGGTGGAATGGGCTTAAGGGGGTGGTTAAACAAAACCCAGCTCTCTCACCAATGCCCCCCAGCTTTCACTAATGCCCACCAGCTCTCTCACCTCTCACAAATTCCCCCTAGCTCTGTCACCAATGCCCCCCCAGCTTTCTCAGCAATGCCCCCCCCAGCTCTCTCACCAATGCCCCCCCCCCCCAGCTCTCTCACCAATGCTCCCACTCCCAGTCTAGCTGTTCTTTTTATTGGTGGTCAGTGTAGTTCCCCTTTACATTAGTAGTCTTTGTAGACCCCATTGCATTGGTAGTTAGTGTAGTTCCCCCCTACATTGGTTGTCACTGAAGTGTTTCATTATAATGGTAGTGAGTGTAGAATCCCCCCCCCCCCATCTTTCTGCTGGTTAGTGGAGAAGGGCTCTGTCACACTAGTGGTCAGTGGGATGTATGCCCCTTACATTGGTGGTCAGTGGGAAAAGATCAGTGGTGTCTGTGGTAGCTTATCTAAGACATAACATAGCTTATCTAAAACATAACCTTAGGTTCCTTGACTTCTCAAACTGTGTACTGAGCGGATATGTTTGATGGATTCCCCTTTGCTCAGTGGGGGGTCAATTTACAGGTACCTGATGAGCAGGTAGATGACAGGTCTGTCTCCGCTCACTGTGTTGAGACGGACCTGTCAGAGTCCTACTCTCCTCAATGGGGAGATCGGCTCCAGAAGGATGGAAAATAGGTCCACCATCTGTCTGTATTTCATGCACAGGATCGTATGTCACCGTGGACATCCGCTGCCCCATATGGGTGAATGTAGTATCCAATCAATGCCCCCCCAGCTCTCTCACCGATTCCCCCACCTCTCTTACTAATGTCCCCCCCAGCTCTCACCAATGCCACCCCCAGCTCTCACCAACACCCTTCCCGACTTTCTCAGCAATGCCCCCCAGCTCTTTTACCAATGCCCCCTAGCTCTCTCATCAATTCCCCTTCCTCCCTTACTAATGCCCCCCCTCCTCTCTTGCTAGTGCCCCCCAGCTAGCTCACCAATTCCCCCTCCTTTCTTACTAATGCCCTCAGCTCTCTCACCAATCCCCGCTCTTACTAATGCCTCCCAGCTCTCCCCCATTTCCCCCCTCCTCTCTTACTAGTGCCCCCCCTGCTCTCTTACCAATTCCCCCTCCTCCCTTACTAATGTTCCCCCAGCTCTTTGATCAATTCCCCCCTCCTCAATATTTTTTACTTTTTGCTATAAAAATATCCCCCAAAAATATATATAAAAACGTTTTTTTTTCCGCAGTTTAGGCCGATATGTATTCTTCTACATATTTTTGGCATAAAAAAAAATCGCAATAAGCGTATATTGATTGGTTTGTGCAAAACGTATAGCATCTACAAAATAGGGGATAGATTTATGGTATTTTTATTATAATTTTTTTATTAGTTATGGCGGCGATCTGCGATTTTTATTGTGACTGCGACAGTGCAGTGGACACAATAGACACTTTTGACACTATTTTGGGACCATTGTCATTTATACAGTGATCAGTGCTATAAAAATGCACTGATTACTGTGTACAGTGCCTTGCAAAAGTATTCACTCCCCTTGGCTTTTTACCTATTTTGTTACATTACAGCCTTTTGTTCAATGTTTTTTTAATCTGAATTATATGGGATGGATCAGAACACAATAGTCCACAGTTGGTGAAGTAAAATTAGAAAAATATATACATAAAACTATTTTTCAGAAATAAAAAACTGATAATTGGCATGTGTGTACGCACCCCCTTTGTTATGAAGCCCATAAAAAGCTCTGGTGCAACCAATTACCTTCAGAAGTCACATAATTAGTGAAATGATGTCCACCTGTGTGCAATCTAAGTGTCACATGATCTGAAAAATAAAACATCTTCAAAGTTGTGGGCATGTTCTGTAAATTAAATGATGCAAATATACACACCTTTTTGAAAGGCTCCAGATGCTGCAACACCTAAGCAAGAGGCACCACTAACCAAACACTGCCATGAAGACCAAGGATCTCTCCAAACAAGTAAGGGACAATTTTGTTGAGAAGTACAAGTAAGGGTTAGGTTATAAAAAATATCCAAATCTGTGATGATCCCTAGGAGCACCATTAAATCTATCATAACCAAATGGAAAGAACATGGCACAACAGCAAACCTGCCAAGAGATGGCCGCACACCAAAACTCACAGACTGGTCAAGGAGGGCATTAATCAGAGAGGCGGCACAGAGACCTAAGGTAACCCTGGAGGAGCTGCAGAGTTCCACAGCAGAGACTGGCGTATCTGTACATAGGACGACAATAAGCTCCATAGAGTTGGGCTTTATGGCAGAGTGGCCAGAAAAAAAACATTAATTTCAACAAAAAATAAAATGGCACGTTTTGATTTTGCGAAAAGGCGCGTGGGAGACTCCCAAACTGTATGGAGGAAGGTGCTCTGGTATGATGATACAAAAATGTAACTTTTTGGCCATCAAAGAAAACGCTATGTCTGGCGCAAAGCCAACACGTCACATCACCCAAAGAACACCATCCCCACAGTGAAACATGGTGGTGGCAGCATCATGCTGTGGGGATGTTTTTCAGCAGTCGGGACTGGGAAACTGGTCAGAGTTGAGGGAAAGATGGATGGTGCTAAATACACGGGTATTCTTGAGCAAAACATGTACCTCTCTGTGTGTGATTTGAGGCTAGGACGGAGGTTCACCTTCCAGCAGGACAATGACCCCAAACACACTGCTAAAGCAACACTTGAGTTGGTTAAGGGAAAACATGTAAATTTGTTGGAATGACCTAGTCAAAGCCCAGACCTCAATCCAATACGATATCTGTGGTCAGACTTTAAGGTTGCTGTTCACAAGCGCAAACCATCCAACTTGAAGGAGCTGGAGCAGTTTTGCAAGGAGGACTGGGCAAAAATCTCAGTGGTAAGATGTGGCAAGCACATAGAGACTTATCCAAAGCGACTTGGAGCTGTCATAGCCACAATGTGGCTCTACAAAGTATTGACTATAGGGGGGTGAATAGTTATGCACATTGACCTTTTCTGTTATTTTAAACTATTTGTTGTGTGCTTCAAAATAATAAAAATAAATAAAACACCTTCAAAGTTGTGGGCATGTTCTGTAAATTAAATTATCCAAATCCATGTTAATTAAAGGTTGTGAGGCAACAAAATACAAAAAATGCCAATGGGGAGAATATTTTTGAAAGGCACTGTAAGTGGAAACTACATTGACTATCAATGTAAGGGGGAACTACACTGACCACCAATTTAAGTGGAACTTACACTGACTACCAATGTAAGTGGGAATTACACTGACTACCAATGTAAGGGGGAACTACACTGACCACCAATTTAAGTGGAACTTACACTGACTACCAATGTAAG
The DNA here is from genome assembly GCF_905171775.1 of Rana temporaria. Classification (NCBI taxonomy): domain Eukaryota; kingdom Metazoa; phylum Chordata; class Amphibia; order Anura; family Ranidae; genus Rana; species Rana temporaria. The sequence continues at coordinate 486,169,065 of NC_053490.1, forward strand.
TGGGAATTACACTGACTACCAATGTAAGGGGGAACTACACTGACCATCAATTTAAGTGGAACTTACACTGACTACCAATGTAAGTGGGAATTACACTGACTACCAATGTAAGAGGAACGCCACTAACCACTATTGCAGGGGGGGACTCAACTGACAACCAATGTAAGCAACACTTTTCCACTGACCACCAGTGTAAGCAAGCACTACAATTTTCATGTTATACATTTCTTTTCTAGACATTATTATTTGTCCAATTTAATTATTAATTTTGAAAATAATGTTGTCACATGGAGCATCTCTGAAAGACAAATACACTAAGTGCATTACATTCATTATTCTTTTATTTATTAATATAGCTACAACTTAACATCCTGTGAGCTGTAGATAAAATAAATATAAGCAGAGGTTCCCTAAAATCTGAAAGTTTTTTTAGGGTTTCCTATGTTAAAAAGGTTGAGAAAAGCTGGCTATTGAAAATTAAAGAAAGCACCAAGAGGAAAGCTATGCAAACACTTGAGAAGAGTGAACAGAGAGAACATAATATTTGCAGGCAGACAGTTTCCCTAAATCAAATTAAATATACTGTATGCACATGTTGAGTTTGACTATGTCGGAACTGTACATAGTTTTAAAAGCAGAATTATTAAAAGCTCATACAAGAAATAAAGCTACAGGGTTTCCAGTACTTCATGTATTACATCTTTTTAAGAACTGGAGTTACTTCTCAGCTACCAACATAAGGTCTTTGATGACTAGAAGGAAATAACCTCAGTTCTTAGTAAGAACACATTGATACATAGGATTCCAAGTGACTAGTAGTGTTGCTCACGAATATTCGCATTGCGAATATTCGGCTCGAATATGGCATATTCGAGAAATCGCGCTATATTTCGAATTTCGCGGTGAATATTCGCAATTCCGAATATTCGCATTTTTTCAATTTGATTTTTAAAACAGATCACATCCTATCGACGTCTAAAAGCATTGCTGGTATGATTAGAGACCCTGGGCCGAGTAGCTAAGCTGAGGCGATCCTTTTATGTTGCCGAATATATAAAAAAAAACATTGCGATTTTTCGCTATTGCGAATGCGAAAATGATTGCGAATTTTCGATAACTGTGGTAGGAGAACTCTGATTGTCTCTGATGCAAAAGGGGGGGGGCTTTGTGTATGTTTCTGTTATGAATATTTGTATGTTTGATATTATTTTTTTTTGTAAGAAGGAAAAAATTGCGCATACCTTAAAAAAAGGGGAGAATACAGCAGCAACTCAAAAATGTTATACAACATAATTTAATACAAGACAGAAAATGGAGTCGCTCTACAAGAATAAAAAATATGTCTAGTGACAAGACATGTGGGCAAATTTTAAAATAAGCAAGCGCAAATAACTTGTGAAATACACAGTGAAACAAATATATAAAGAAATATAGTCCCAATAATAGAAAAATAATCTTTCATAAAAATGTCTTTGATATGTGAAGTGAAAAAAAGTCCAAAGCATGCAGCATGAACGTGTTCAATCTTCAAGGTGTTTGATTGACAAACGGCTGTGACAGATGGATAGAGTAAAGAATCACCACCAATGCAAAACACTTTTTATTTTCTATTGTAAAATATCACGAATATTCTGAGCCAATCAGAGTGCTCCTTCTGCATTTGCCGAATATTCGCAATTATTTTGTATTGTAAAATATCAAGAATATTCTGAGCCAATCAGAGTGCTCCTTCTGCATTTGCCGAATATTCGCAATTATTTTGTATTGTAAAATATCAAGAATATTCTGAACCAATCAGAGTGCTCCTTCCGCATTTGCCGAATATTCGCAATTATTTTGTATTGTAAAATATCACGAATATTCTGAGCCAATCAGAGTGCTCCTACAGCATTTGTCGAAATTGCGCAATAAATATCGCATTCGCATGTTGCGATATTTCGATAAAATATCACGAATATTCTGAGCCAATCAGAGCGCTCCTCCAGCATTTCTCGAAATTGCGCAATAAATATCGCATTCGCATGTTGCGATATTTCGATAAAATATCACGAATATTCTGAGCCAATCAGAGTGCTCCTACCGCAGTTATCAAAAAATCGCAATTATTTTCGCATTCGCAATAGCGAAAAATCGCAATCATTTAATTTCGATAAAATATCACGAATATTCGAATTTAGCGAATATATCTCGAATATTCGAATATATATTCGAGATATATCGCGAAATCGAATATGGCATATTCTGCTCAACACTAGTGACTAGACCTGTTCTGGAGGAACTGGATTGGTAGCTTGTATTAATAATACACATGTAGTATTGTGGATTGTTTCCATTACATCATATGTTTGCATCTAGTGACATTTCAGGCCAAATGTTATCCTAAGCATGGACAGGATAAGACCAGAATTCTTCTACCAGTCTTCTATATATGATTTCCCATAAGATACAACACGTAGTAGCTTCCAGTGATGTTCTGTTATGCTTAGAGGTATTTACTTAACGGAAGTGCATAAAGAACTGATTGTTTTGCTCTTGGTGCATGCTTGTATGCTGAGTAAACTGCTTACATACCCTCCTGGCTACACGCAAGGGTCTTCTAATGGAGCACTCAATATCAAAAAACTTGAAACACCTGAAGTGTTTTGATATTGAGTCCAACATTGAAAATATTATTGAACAGAACAACAAAAATTGCATATGATAAGATCCAGGTCACCAGAGGTCTGTAGTAATCATTAGCTCACACTTGTCCGCTCTAACCGAATCACAGGACCCTCTTCAGAATGTATCCGGGTGCATGGATCATGACCAGGAAACTTTATTTATCATTGTAAAAACAACTCAGTGTATCCCATCCGTTGTAATAAGTCGTCAATGACAAAGAAGAAAAAAATCTCATGGTGCAGTTTTTTTGGTGAACCAGCATAAAAACAAAACATATAAAACAATTGTGCCTATAGCAGTTACATAAAAACCGCCAATCCAACCAGGGATAATGGTGGCAAGACCTCAAATGCAAAACATTGTGTGTGAAATAGTAAGCTTACACTTATATAGGTAGATTCACAAAGAGTTAGGCCGGCTTATCAGTAGATAAGCCGACCTAACTCTGAATCTACGCCGGCGTTTGTTTAAGTGTATTCTCTAACAGAGATACACTTAAACAAAGCTAAGATAGGCCGGCTTGCGCCGTTCTATCTTAGCTTGCAATGTTTCTGTTGGCCGCTAGATGGCGCTTCCATTGCGGCCGGCGTAGATTATGTAAATGAGGGAATACGCCGATTCACGAACGTACGCCAGGCCTACGCCGTCGATTAACGTAGTTTCCGTAAGGCCTTAGGCGGCCTAAAGTTATTCCACCTATGAGGTGGAATAACAATGTTAAAGTATGGCCGCCGTTCCCGCCGCGAGGTTCGAATTTTTTACGTTGTTTGCGTAAGTCATCCGCGAATCGGGAGTTACGTCGTTTACGTCCGCGTCGAAATCAATAGGCCTGTACGGCCTACTTAGCCGCAAAGCGCACTGGGAAATGTAGTCGCCCGGCGCATGCGCAGTGTCCGAAAACGTCAAAAAACGTGAGGTCAAGCCTCATTTCCATACAACACGCCCCCCTTCAAGTCATTTGAATTAGGTGCCCTTATGCCCACTCGTTTTAGGCTACACCGCCGTAGATTAGCAGGTAAGTAGATTGTGAATCACTACTAGCCTAACTAATTCACGGCGGTGTAGCCTAAAAAGGCTAGGCTAGGCCGCCCTAAAGTTAGGCAGATGTGTGTGAATCTACCTAAAAGTACATGAAGCGTGGCCAATCTGAAACAGAGTGGCGGCCAGGACCTCAAGCGTTGTATAGTAATAAACCTCTACAGCTGTTTCGTGTACACACGCATCATCAGGAGGAGTATAAAACAACTTATGCCAGTTCACCAATAAATACTGCACCATGAGATTTTTTCTTCTCTGTCATTGGTGACTTATAACTATGGATAGGATACGCTGAGTTTTTTTTAGCATGCGAAATAAAGCTTCCTGGTCATCCAGTCCTGGTGATCATCCGAGAAGCGAAATCTCCCTAAATAGCACAGCGACAGCTAATCGTTTTGCCCGTCCTCACTCTACTACAGATAAATGTTATTAATATGGGTGCCCAAAGAATCGTTAATCACTTCCTTCCTTTTACATGGGAAATGAGGGGAAATCTCCTGAAAATAGCAATAAAAACTTGATAATAATTCAAAAAAATTTCCATTCTATCCCGAAAAAAAAAGTCTTGAAAGGAGTTGGGGTTCAAACTTTAACGCGACTGTTTTGAAACACTTGTATCCTGAAGACACAGAGAGAACATGGAATACTTACCTCTTTGGCTGGTGCAAGCCAAAATTCTGCTCACTTCAAACAGTACTCCATATTTCTCCTAATACAGCCCCATATTTTTCTCAGCACAGGTTTCCTTTAAGCTGGTTAGCCGTCATGTTGAGCTGTTTAAACATGTAATTACATACTGTGCTTGGCAAAACTGCCAGATCAGATCTGGAGACAAATTACATCTCAAGTCTTTTCTAAAAAAGAAGTCCAGGCAAATATATAACGTCATGCAGTGATAAAGTATCACAGGGCTGAGGGAATCACAAGAGTGTGTTCAGTACTTTATACACATTTTGGCAGACAAAACAGTGCCTATTTATGGGCTTTATTAGTATACCTCAGATGTTGACCCAGAGTTGCCGTTAAATAGTCCAGCAATGCCTTATCCTACAGAAATGCCTCACTCTATTTTCCTAACGCTTTTTTTTGGGGGCCACTTCAATTTAGAACTATGCAAAAAAAATCTTGGACCTCCATGGTTTTTACTCAATAATAATAATAATAAAAAGAAAATGCTGTAGGATGTGTGTTTAGGAGTTTATCCACCTGATGATGACTAACTGCCCACCTGGACTCTCCTCCCCATCTAAGGCTCCTTGAGACTCCTTTTCCTGCAGCTTTCCACCAATTGGGGAAATGCCAGCTCACTTTACACCAACCCCCCTTATTTTTAACTCATAATCTGAATAAAGTTACCCCCTGAACCTGGAGTTTTGATCGAAACCCAAAGCCATGCAAGTCTTCCACCTCAGTCTACTGTATTATGTTCTATGCATACCTTTTTCTCTATAGGCAAAACAACCACTAGACATCAGGAAACAGATGGGCATGAAAGCCACTAAAAATCAGTGAACATCGGAATAAAAGGGAAAATATGGGCACAGAAACCAAATGAGAGCCACAAGCCAATAAGATGTCTGATGTCTGATGTGATGTCTGATAGCCCTGGGCTGATAAAAATGCTAATTGGCTCTGATGGATATACAGTGGAGTTCTTTTTCCTTCAGCAAAGAAGATCTGTAATGGAAGTATAGTGTATGTGGACCTTGTTCTGGTCTTAGGCTGCTACTCTTGTAAACATGACAAAATCACTCAGCAGATGATATACTCCTGGGTGTATACTAAGGAGCGTCTGGTACAAATGTTCATAACACTAAAAGGTCTTTTTTAAAAGTTTACTTGTTAAAAAGAGTCAAATGTAGTCAACATTTTTCAGGAGAAAAAGTCTCCCTCTAGTCTTTATCAAGCTTTAATCAACGTCCCGTTGTGCATTCCAGTGTCATTCCAAAAACATCCTCTACTCAAGCAGGGCCATCTTTTCCATTGGGCATGCTGGGCAGTTGCCCGGGGGCCCCGCTTGCCTGGGGGGCCCCACCGGCTGCCCAGCAACCCCAGTAAAAAATTGTGGAGAGTGACGGGTTAGAACTGACCATGCCCAGTTTGCGGAAATCACAGAGAAGATCCGGTCCTCCACGAGTGTGGGGGGCTGCTGATGTAAGGGGGGAGTGATATAAAGGTTCCCCCTCCTATATTAGTGACCCCCCTTACCTTAGTGTATTTACTCTACGGAAGGTGGTCTCTGGTCACCAGAGTGCCCCCCACATCAGAGTTCCCTTTTACATCAGAGTCTGCAGGATTCCCCCTTACAATGCAAGGGGGAACTCAGTCTGCGGACCCTGATGTAAGTGGGAAAGAGAAAGCAGTGGACTCTGATATAAGGTGGTCTCTGGTCACCAGAGCCCCCTCTCCACATCAGAGTTCCCCCCTTAGATCATGATCTGCAGCGTTCCCCTTTACATAAGAGTTCCCTTTCACTGTAAGGGGGAATCCTGCAGACTCTGATGTAAGAGGAAACTCTGTGCTGGCTGGGTTATAATAACCTGGCCTTCATGTCAATGAAGACATTTTTTTTAAACACATTGCTAATAGCACTAGCTATAGGTTTATAGTTTAAATACCGACATTTGCATTGTTCGGCACTGAAAACTGTAATTTTAGGTACTTTTTTTGCAGTGGCAGTAAAAAATGTGATTCTGCCAGTAAATTTCATGATTTTTGTCAGTAAATTCTCGTGCGTGATTGTGTAGACAGGGCCCCAGTGCAATGTATTGCCCGGGGGCCTATAATGCTCCTAAGATGACACTGTACTCAAGCCCTGAAGAAGGGTAAAGTATTTCCCCCCAAAATGCTTTGGCTGTATTTGATGCTCATAACCAATAAACATTTCAAAAAGACCTTCAAGTGATATAAACATTTGTACTAGCTGCTCCTCAGCGCATATCTAAAAAGATAACAAGATAAAGAGACATATTATATATTGGGGAGATTAAAGTGATTGTAAAGTCTCATTTTTTTTTTTGGAATAACAAATATGTTATACTTACCTGCTCTGTGCAGTGAATTTGCACAAGGCAGCCCAGATCATTCTCTTCTTGGGTCCCTCTTTGCTGCTCCTGGCCCCTGCCTCCAAGCAGCTTGCTATGGGGGCACCCAAGCCCAGCAGAAGTTCCATGTGTCCATATACACACGGAGCTTCAGTTCGGCCCGCCCCTCTCTCTCCTTGTCTAACTGACTTTGATTGACAACAGTGGGAGCCAATGACTTGGCTGCTGTGTCTCAGCCAGTCAGGAGGGAGAGATCTGCATGGCCGAGGTACTTGTGGACTTTGCTGGATAAAGATGGGGCTTAGGTATGTATTAGGGGGGTTGAGGGGGGCTGCTGCACGCAGAAGGATTTTTATTTTAATGAATAGAATGCATTAGGATAAAAAACCTTCTGCCTTTACAACCCCTTTAAAGAGGAAGTAAACCCTAATGGCATGACCCCATTCATAAAACGGCACACTCAGTGCATGCACCGTAGACATCAGTACAGTCTTTTTTGCAAATATCTCCTAAACCGTGTAGGTTAAGGAGATATTGCAAGCACCTACAGGTAAGCCTTAATCTAGGCTTACCTGTAGGTGAAAGTTCTACCTGAGGGTTTACAACCACTTTAACAGATATGTTGATCATCTGTATTGATCTGATTCAATGGTTTAACATTGATTTCAATGAAAACCTTTATTGTTGCTGCACAAATTCGCTGAATTGGAAATGTAGACTTTTTTTGTTTTTGGAACCTCCATTGACCATTGTTTTTGACTATATTGATGATTTGATGTTGCATGATGGAAAATCTTTCATGATAGAAAACTATTAAAAACTAATAATTTAGTTTATGTTTGAGAAAATGTGCACATAATGTAATGTGTAGGTTCTAGGCACAAAATAAATATCTTTATGTCTGAGATTCCATTCAAGTAGTAGATCTGGACAAAATTTTGAGGGCTCGTAAGAGAAATTAGGTTAACTCGAAGGCAAAGTCAAAAGCTTTGATGAGCAATTTTTCAGAATTTCCATACAACTATTTGAACAACATTTTATTGATGTATGGCCAGCTTTAGTTTCCTTTTTTTTTTTGTTTTTTTTACACAAGCTGTGGATTTTCCCTTCTTCCCTTCTGTTAACGTATTGCTTTCTATTCTCTATCTTTATATTTTCCACTTTTACTGTCAATTGTCATTTGTGGATTAGACTTATTCTTTTCTCTTTCGCTCTTCTTCTTCTGTCATCATTTGTGTGGGTGGATTTTTTGTATATTTCATTTCATATAAACACTTTTTGATTTTCTTATATTTTTCTTAATGTTTGCACATATCAGATATACAAACGTGTATCTATGTATATTTGCATTTAGGTAGGGTAGGGTAGGTATGCGGCAGGGGTGGGGCAGAGGGACGTCACACATGAAGAAGGGGAAGGGAGGATGATTATGGTTAGGAATGGGGGATGATGTGGGTTGGAAAAAAAAAGGATTGGGGATGGAGGTCAGGAAAAGAGGAGAAGTTGATGGTGGAGGGAGGAGGAACCCCAAGGAAAGGGTCTTAGTATGTAGTAGCTCAATGACTTCACCCACTTCTGAGAATGTAAACATATAAACATATTCCAATGAATCCAGGTTTTGGAGTAAGCATGGTGTCTGTTTTGTGCAGAAGGTATTAGGTCTTCTTTTTTGTTCACTTCCTCAACTTTTGAAAACCAGAGCAAGATAGAGAGAGGGCAGTGTGGTGTCTTTTATCCACATTTACACACCCATACAGTGAATCCGGAAAGTATTCAAAGCAGTTCACTTTTTCCACATTTTGTTATGTTACAGCCTTATTCCAAAATGAATTAAATTCATTGTTTTCCTCAAAATTCCACAAACAACACCCCAAAAATGACAAGAAAGTTAAAAGAAGTTTGTTTGAAATCTTTGCACATTTATTAAAAATAAAAAATGAAAAAATCAGATGTACATAAGTATTCACAGCCTTTGCTCAATAATTTGTTGAAGCCCCTTTGGCACCAATTACAGCCTCAAGTCTTTTTGAGTATGAAGTTACAAGCTTGTCACACCTATTTTTGGGCAGTTTCTCAGATTCTTCTTTGCTGGACCTCTCAAGCTCCATCAGGTTGGATGGGGAGCGTCGGTGAACAGCCATTTTCAGATCTCTCCAGAGATGTTCAATCGGGTTCAAGTCTGGGCTCTGGCTGAGCCACTCAAGGACAATTATAGAGTTGTCCCATAGCCACTCCTTTGTTATCTTGGCTGTGTACTTAGTATTGTTGTCCTGTTGGTAGATGAACTTTCGCCCCCGGTCTGAGGTCCAGAGCGCTCTGGAGCAGGTTTTCATCAAGGATGTCTCTATACATTGCTGCATTCATCTTTCCTTCAATCCCAACTAGTCTCCCAGTTCCTGCCACTGAAAAACATCCCCACAGCATGATGATACTGCCACCACCATGTTTCACTGTAGGGGTAGTATTGGCCAGGTGATGAGCGGTGCCTGGTTTCCTCCAGACATGACACTTGCCATTCAGGCCAAAGAGTTCAATCTTTGTTTCATCAAAACAGAGAATTTTGTTTCTCATGATCTGAGAGTCCTTTGGGTGCAAAATTCAGGCAGACTGTCATGTGACTTATACTGAGGAGTGGCTTCCGTCTGGCCACTCTACCATACAGGCCTTATTAGTGGAGTGTTGCAGAGATGGTTGTTCTTCTGGAAGGTTCTCCGCTCTCCACAGAGAAATGCTGAAGCTCTTACAGAGTGACCATGGAGTTCTTGGTCACATCCATGACTAAGGTCCTTCTCTTGCGATCGTTCAGTTTGGCCAGGCGGCCCACCCTAGGAAGAGTCCTGGTGGTTCCAAACTCCTTCCATTTAAAAATGATAGAGGCAACTGTGCTCATTGGGACCTGCTGCAGAAATTGTTCTGTACCCTTCCTCAGATTTATGCATTGATACAATCCTGTCTCAGAGGTCTACGGATAATTCCTTGGACTTCATGGCTTGGTTTGAGCTCTGACATGCACTGTTAACTGTGGGACCTTATATAGAAATGTGTGTCTCTTTCCAAATCATGTCTGTAACGGTCACCACCGTTTACCATATCCCATCCATCAACCACGACAGCTTATCTGACACTCCAACCAACAGGACCCGATCCATCCCATTTCCCAGAATAACCGAGACACACAGCTCTGGGTTCTGGTTTCAAATGAATGACATCTTTAATGGTAACTTAGCTTTCTTATATACAGTACAACAGGTTACAATAATCAAAGGAACAAAGAACTCTCCAACCCCAACATCACACACTGGGGGTCTTCAACACCTTCAGATGGGCTAATTGCTAAACATTCCAGACATTTCGGTGCCGGTCTATAATTAACATGACCTAATCACTACACCTGAGAAGTCACATTCCTTTATTAATAGAATTCAAACAAAACACCATCACACAATGATTTCCCCTCAATCCACATCTTTAGACAGACGGTCTGTCTCCGAAAGAAAGGTATTCACACCTGATCATCAATAGGCTTTAAACAGTGTTATCACACAATGAAAGGCCTTTCAGGAGCCAGCCCCATTTGACAACTCAATAGCCTGGGCTACGCATTGAAAGAGTCATTCTATTGACCGGTAGAATAAACCAACACTTTGCAATATCTCAAGATCCTGTAATATGAGCTATCAGTAATGTCCCCTGTCCTGTAATTTAGGATATAATTTCTCAGTCACCCTATGGCCCTATTGGACATAAGGTGATCCTAGACATAAGACTCCTTGGTGACGCCGGTACAGGAGTACCCCTCATCCTTCCAAAGTCTCTGTTTGTCACGGGTCATTCTGTTACAATGTCCAATCAACTGAATTTACCACAGGTGGACTCCAACCAAGTTGTAGAAACATCTCAAGGATGATCAGTGGAAACAGGATGCACCTGAGCTCAACTTTGAGAGTCAAGGCAAAGGCTTAAAATACTTATGTACATGTGATTTTTTGAATTTTTTATTATTAATAAATTTACAAAGATTTCAAACAAATTTCTTTCACTTTGTCAATATGGGGTATTGTTTGTAAAAGTTTGAGGAAAATAATGAATTTAATCCATTTTGAATAAGGCTGTAACATAAAAATTTTGGGAAAAAGTGAAGCGCTGTAAACCTTTAAATATTGCATGTCTGCTCTGAGGCCATTTATTTGTATTATTCAATATTAATGCTGTTGCAGCCTTGCCATCAAAGAAGGCCCTAAATTGTGCATAGATAGGGTTATCTTCTTTCCTCAGAGTAGGAGGCAGCATTAAGCTTCGTACACACGATCAGATATTCCGACAACAATTGTCCAGTGGACGTGTTTTGTCAGATAATCCGACTATGTGTATGCTCCATCGGACAATTGTTGTCGGAATTTCCGACAACAAATGTTGGATGGTCATGCTCTCAAATTGTACGACAACAAATGTGTTCCGTTGGATTATAAAATCGTGTGTACACAAATTCGTCGGACTAAAATCCAAAGTACAAACACACATGCTCCGAACCAATGCTAACCATAAGACAAGTTTAGCAGAAGTTGCCCAAAGGGTGGCGCTAAAGAGCAGAAAAACCACATAGTTGTGTGAATGTTGGCTGAAAAAGTTCTGCCGTCTGTATGCAGAACAAGTGCACGGCTAACGCCCTTCGGACAAAAATCCACGGATTTTTCTGATGGAAATCTGATCGTGTGTATGAGGCTTTTGAGACAAATGAGAAATGGAAGGGATCAGAGAAAAAAATGAATGTGAAAATGAACTGGTGTAGTAGTCAATCAATATACGTTTATTGTGATTTTTTTTTTACCACAAATATGTAGAAGAATAGATAGGAAAAAAAATAAATGTTTGAAAAAAAATTGGGATATTTATTATAACAAAAAGTAAAAGATATTGGGTGTTATTTACAAAAGGCAAATACACTTTGCACTACAAGTGCACTTGAAATTGCACTTGGAAGTGCAGTCGCTGTAAATCTGAGGGTAGATCTGAAATGAGTGGAAGCTCTGCTTATTTTATCATCCAATCATTTCCTTGCATTTCCGCCTCGGATCTACAGCAACTTTACTTTCAAGTGCACTTTCAGATGCACTTGCATTGCACTTGTAGTGCAAAGTGGATTTGTAAATAACCCCCATTGTGTTTTTTTCAAAATTGTCGTTGTTCTTTTGTTTATAGCGCAAAAAATAAAAAAACGCAGAGGAGATCAAATACCACCAAAAGATAGCTCTATTTGTGGGAAAAAAAGGTTGAACTTTTTTTGGGTACAGCATCACACGACCGCGCAATTTTCAGTTAAAAGGACACAGTGCCAAATTGTAAAAAGTGCTCTGGTCAGGAGGGGGGCGTAAAATTTTCCAGGGGTTAAGCGGTTAATGTAGAATTAAAGGCAAGCTTTTTTTTTTCATTTTGGATAAAGTAAGGGGGTTACAGTATATAACTTTACCATCTGTGTTCTATTAGGGAGGTTTATCCTCACTTGCCTATAAGGTTTGGGCAGGATTTGGGCTTAAATAATGTGGTGGCTACTGCAATTTATTTATGGTTGCTTGTTTGAAATGGTGTACGGCAATCTAACTGTTTTATCATTGCAAGGCGTGTTATCTGGTTATATCAGCAGCTGCTGAATTCCTAACAGTACCCAGAGTACATATAGTAAAATAAAAAGGAAATTATGATGTATTTTCAGTGAGCACATATTTTGAGTTATTATTTCATTATTTACCTTGAAGTCATTTTTATATTCCTTTCCATTTTATACAAGCTTCCTGTTCCTGTTTTTATTTAATTAAATATAAAGATTTGTTTTTTTTCATTTCAATACTTTTTTTATTGTTGTTTGCATACAAAAAGATACAAAAAATGTTACATCATCATGCACAATATAAAAAATACACAACCATACATTTTTCCCCGTTTTCCCCCTATCTTGTCCTCCCTCTTTCTTTGTACCTTTTTAAATAAATGAAGGATCTCTTTATTCTAAACTGTCTTACCTCACCGAGCCCCCCCCACCCCACCCACCCTCACCCTCCCACCCCACCCACCCTCACCCTCCCACCCATCCTCCCATCACACCGTGAGCCAATTTTGGAGATTAATATACTTTATTGGGTGAATCTTCCCCATGGAGGAATGCCCGATAGCGGGTTAAGATATTTATTGAATTTGAATGACGACTGTCCTCTTTTTATATAGAGTATCCTGTTTCGTTTAGTCAGGGTTTCCACATCCTCACAAACTTTCTATAATTGCCCTGCCTAGTGAGTGTCACTCTCTCACTCCAAATCATTGTGTTAATGGTTTTGACCCAGGATTTAACAGTGGGTGGTATCTGGGCCTGCCAAAGATTTGTTGATTATAAACTACAGCAAATGCTTAGTGTTTTACTAAAATTACATTGTATCTATCTTATAACAGTCTGAGATCAGCCACACAGGGAGTGCATTGTTTTCAGTAAGTCCTCTGACTCAGATGTGCACGTTAAGGAGAAGCAGTAATATATAGCATTTACCACTTGCTTTTGGGAAGCATTAAAACCACTTTGCTTAGGTGAGCCATAGATTATGCCATTTTCTTTTCTTCCACCATGGGTGGAAGGAAAGAAAATTGCTTGATTCCTCCATCAACAAAGTGACGGAATCCCTCCTGCAGCGTTATTGTATTATGCCGGTGGAGAACTCAGGGAGCCTTCCCTTCCTACAGAACACAATGATTAGTGTTGCTGACTATAGCCATAGCGGTTCAAAAAGAAAAGAATTGTACTACAAAAAAGTAGCGACATGGCGGACTTTAGAGGGCAATCACAGGGACGTATATCGTTATAAAAATAAAGTTTAATTACAAAATAGTACATATACAGAAAAATTCATATAAAAAGTGTTATCAAGAAAGAGAACATAGATACATATTCGAGCAATAAAACGTCTCGCCGACGCGTTTCGCCTTTCGGCTTCTTCTGGACGAGTTGTATGGTTTTATAACACGAAAGTATTGCTACTTGTATGTGTCTGAAAGAGAGTTGTACATTTTTAACATATAAATAACATAAAACATAATCCAATAAAAAATGAAGGGCAGCATGCAATAGAGCCAAACATAGTACCAATGAAGTTGGTGGTCATCTGCATACATCAAGGATCGTTAGGTTAGTACCAAAATATAGGTACATAAGCTGTTAAAACAGCTTATGTACCTATATTTTGGTACTAACCTAACGATCCTTGATGTATGCAGATGACCACCAACTTCATTGGTACTATGTTTGGCTCTATTGCATGCTGCCCTTCATTTTTTATTGGATTATGTTTTATGTTATTTATATGTTAAAAATGTACAACTCTCTTTCAGACACATACAAGTAGCAATACTTTCGTGTTATAAAACCATACAACTCGTCCAGAAGAAGCCGAAAGGCGAAACGCGTCGGCGAGACGTTTTATTGCTCGAATATGTATCTATGTTCTCTTTCTTGATAACACTTTTTATATGAATTTTTCTGTATATGTACTATTTTGTAATTAAACTTTATTTTTATAACGATATACGTCCCTGTGATTGCCCTCTAAAGTCCGCCATGTCGCTACTTTTTTGTAGTACAATTCTTTTCTTTTTGAACCTATACTTCGGATGTGGGCCAATGTGAGTGCCTTATTGTTTTCTTCCCCCCTGACCCTTTTTTGAAATATAGCCATAGCGGCTCTAATCATTCGGAAAGAACTCAACAGGCTAAAACTAAGCAGTTACACAGTTTGATGTTTGATGTTGAATAATAAAAGTTTATATGGAAGATTTCATTTCATGTGTTAAAACCAATAAAAAATGCTGCGGCCATTATTTGCCAAACTTTGGTCAGTATATTTATTTATTGTACCTGGAGTAAGGTTCTGGTGGGTATATGTGTGGCCTACGGTCCCAATAGTTTGTTTCCTGCCAGCATGCTGCAAAGGAAGACCTTTGTTCTGTGTGTGAAAGTAGTGATCTCTCGACAGTGGTAACCCCCTAGATTTCTACAATCAGCAGGGAGCATGTTATTTCCTGACTTCAGAACTGTGGGTCGGATTCAGCAGTAGCACTAGAGGGATTGAAAAAAAATGAAACAGTATTTTATAAAAAACAAACATGGTCATTTTTAATGATGCACAGTTCTTACAGTTCAATTAAGCATTTGTGTTCATAATGCATTCAGGCTGCATATAGAACCCAAATAAAACATCCATATTTATTTTTTATTATAGAGAGGCTACATATACAATAATAAATATGTCTTTTTAAATAAACTTTGTGCTGCAGCACAGGTTCAAATTCGCTGTGCTGGCAGCACAGTAAAGATTCAAAAAATGTACAGTGGTAAAATCCATACCTAAATAGAAAGAATAAATACAATAGGCATTTAGCTATAATATTGTGGAAAATTTTGCAGTACTGCTAAAAAAAAAAAATGTGCAATACAAAAGCATGTGTTTATAACAATAAAAAGTACAAAAGCAAAACCCATTCACCCAAAACTGATAATCCAAATTCAGAAATACAACTCTACAAGGAAAGGCAATAATCATTTTTATAAACCCTTTGTAGGACCCTAGTATAGGATGCTAGGTAAATATATGTAATCCAGAGAGCAGTGATTGTGCGTCCTCGTCTGTTCAGGATTTCACATGCTGGGAGTTTGATTGCTTCCCCTGCCCCTGAAATAAGAAACCAAAGCTTAGGGAAGGAGATGCAAACAACCAGCTTGAATATTTATTATCCTCCCGCCAATTCCTGAAGAGGAGTGTCCAGTAGGGGGCTGGAAAGGTGATGAATAATCTTAAATATGGTTGCTACCTCATCCCTTTAAACCCACACATATGAATTACACTGGTTCTGAGGCTAATTTATTACAGATACCTTAATCAGCCACAGAAGTTGTGTAAATAATATGTGTTTAGTTTAAATAGATGAGGTGGCAACCCTAATCTAAAGCCCTGAAGAGCAGAGTTCTCTCTCTATAGGAGGGTTCCAGCACCTAAGGGTCTGCTACTTTCAGGTAGCTCATGCACTATGGAGCTGTATAGAGGCCTCACCATAAGGGATCTGGTCTGGAGAAGGACTGTCTTAGGCCTCGTACACACGATAGGTTAACCAGAGGACAACGGTCTGAAGGACCGTTGTCCTAGGTTAACCTATGAAGCTGACTGATGGTCCGTCGTGCCTACACACCATCAGTTAACAAACCAATTGTGTCAGAACGCGGTGACGTAAAACACAATACAGTGCTGAAAAAAACAAAGTTCAGTGCTTCCAAGAATGCGTCGACTTGATTCTGACCATGCATGGATTTTTAACCGATGGACATGCCTACTAACGATCGTTTTTTTCCCATCGGTTAGGAAATCCATAGGTTAATTTTAAAGCAAGTTGGCTTTTTTTTAACCTAAGGTTAAATAACCTATGGGGCCCACACCTGATCGGTTTGGACCGATGAAAACGGTCCATCAGACCGTTGTGCTCTGGTTAACCTATCGTGTGTACGAGGCCTTACTGGACCATATCCTGTGTTACTGAAGCTAGTATGAATGGACTGGTGCTTGCAGGGATGGGCAGCCTCTGTACTTTTAGGGAAGAACCAGATAATACCAGTGCTACGAGAAAAAGAAAGAAAGGGCGCACCAATGTAAACAGTTTCCACAAGTAGCAGCAATGAGTCAGAACCAATTACACTCCAGAAGGTCACAGAGGGAATGATGAGGACTACTGCCGGCTGACGCGTTTCGAAGGACAACCTTCTTCCTCAGAGCCCAGTGCTGGGCTCTGAGGAAGAAGGTTGTCCTTCCAAACGCATCATTTTTATCTTTTTTAAAATAAAATCAGTATAAAGGATAATGCACTAGGCTGGTGCGCCCTTTCTTTCTTTTTATCGTTTATTGTTAGGATACCCCTATCCTCGAGGGCAGCAAAGTCAGAGACATGTACCATCACGATATTTATACTGTCTGGTAATCCACTCATGCGCAGGAGTGTTGTTTTCTGTTATCTACAATACCAGTGCTACACCTTAACCACTTGCTGACCGGGCCATAGCCAAATTACGGCTACAACGCGGTTGGATAATTCTGGGAGGACGTACAATGACGTCCTCTCAGAATCGCACCACCTCTTCATTTTTCAAAGAATTGGGGGGAAAAATTAAAACTCGCCATGCCTCTTACTAAATACAATGGGATGTCTACTTTGCTGGCTTGTTAGTGTCTCAAGAAATGAGATAGGCCGTCAGTACATCAGCTGTGATCAATTTTCAGTGACTGGCACCATAGCTTGTACACGCTATAACTTTCACAGAGACCAAATACTGTATTATACGCTGATTTTGGTTATTTTTATCAAAGATATGTAGCAGTATAAATTTTGGCCAAAATTTATGAAGACAAATTACTAATTTGCAAAATAACAGAAACGAATAAAAAAAAAATTTCACAACATTTTCGGTCTTTTTTTATTTATAGTGCAAAAAATAAAAAAATCCAGAGGTGATTAAATACCACCAAAAGAAAGCTCTATTTGTATGGAAAAAAAGACAAAATATTCATATGGGTACAGTGTTGCATGACTGAGAAATTGTTATTCAAAATGTGAATGTACTGAAAGCTGAAAATTGGCCTGGTTAGGAAGGGGGTTTAAGTGCCCAGTGGGCAAGCGGTTAAGCCTGGGTTCACACGCTCTGACTCACAGCAGGAGCGTCTCCGGTGCGTCTCCATTCACAGTTTCAGGTACGATTTCAGCACGAAATTCAGATCTGAAATGGACCAAAAGACGCACAGGGCAGTTGTGCCGTTATGTAAAACTATAGCCATATGAGATTTTTTTGTCTTTTTTTTTTAGACAGGTAGAGCTTTCTTTTGGTGGTATTTAGTTACCAATGTTTTTTTTTTTTTGCTAAACAAACAAAAAAAGACCGAAAATTTGAGTCGCTGTTGTAAACTTTTGCAAATAAGTAATTTTTCTTCTTCACTGATGTGCACTGATGAGGCTTTACTGATGGCCACTGATGAGGCTTCACTGATGGGCACTGATGAGGCTTCACTGATGGGCACTGATGAGGCTTCACTGATGGGCACTTATGAGGCCGCACTGATGAGCACTGTTGAGGCAGCACTGATAGTTACTGATAAGCTGCACTGATAGGCAGTAATGAGGCAGCACTGATGGGCACTGATAGGCGGCACTGATAGGCCACACCGACGTTCACTGATAAGCTGCACTGATCATCAGGACACTGGAGATCAGTGCAATGATTATCAGTGTAACTTGTGTGCTGACAGCCTTGTCGGTTATTGGCACGCCTTTCCTCATACAGACACAGTGCGTGAGAAAAAGACTGCTAATACCCGGCAAGTCTGTCTAAATGTGATCAGCTGTGATTTGACACAGTTGATCACATGGTAAAGGGCCACTGTGATTGATTCTTTGCCCTGATCTATGATAAGCTGTGTCCACAGGGGGTGCACAGGGGTGGGGTTCTGGGAGGGCATCAATGGACGCCCTCCCAGAACTATTGTATTGCGCTGTAGCCATCTTTTTGCTATAACGTGGTACTAAAGTGGTTAAAGTTTTGTTGGTGCAGGTGGTGGCCATTGGGCACCACATTCCTACATAAATTGCATGCACAAAAGCATCCTTTAGCTGGATGAGGGATTTTGCAGGTGCCAAAAAACACACACACACACACCACACAAATTGTTACATAAAAATGCATTGACATTTTGCTACACAAAATTCATCACAAATTAGTATTTTTTCTATTTGTACCATATACTGTAGCCATGTTAGGTGGTGATAAGGCAATTAGCACTGACATGTTTTCCTATGTGTAATTTTCAAGGTATATACCTACTATTACCTACTAGGGCAGTGATGGTGAACCTTGGCACCCCAGATGTTTTGGAACTACATTTCCCATGATGCTCATGCACTCTGTGGTGTAGTTGAGCATCATGGGAAATGTAGTTCCAAAACATCTGGGGTGTCAAGGTTTGCCATCACTGTACTAGGGCATTAATTTTCATTTTTTTCTGTATATGCAATGTGATAAAGATTCAATTTTATATAAGAATTTTTGTGGCATGTGTTTTATTATATACAAAAGGGTTTATAGAAATGAAGGCCGCACTTCTTTGTGAACATGGATTACTAAATTTGGATTTCACACTATTATTGCTTTATTTATTTATTTATTTATTTAGCCTCTTTAGATTTAGGGATTTTTTTTTTTACTTTATATTATTTTTTTTACTTTTAAATGTCCTCCAGTTTTTATCTGCTTTAACAATGGGCAGAAATAAATTAAATACAAATTTCTATGACGGATGCGTCTTGTTTTCATGGAAAGTTCAGGAATTGTGAAGCTGGTCATTGTTTAATTGTTACAATTTGAGAGCACAATTGCTGGAAGCTTTTAAGGTTAATATGGTCTCTGCTCTTCACACTTAAAA
Organism: Rana temporaria; assembly: GCF_905171775.1. Classification (NCBI taxonomy): domain Eukaryota; kingdom Metazoa; phylum Chordata; class Amphibia; order Anura; family Ranidae; genus Rana; species Rana temporaria. The sequence goes on from NC_053490.1 coordinate 486,188,302, forward strand.
AAAAAAAAAATAGAGAGGGAGGGGGTATAACTGCAGGTACGGGAGATTGATTTTGCAAACGCAACATGTCCTAGAGTCTCCTGTATGAACAATCAGCCATGTGTACATTTCTGCAGCACAGTTGGGAAGGTTCTTGTGCCATGCCTCACTCGTCATATTAATTGTGGAGGTTTACGATGAAAATAAAAGATGCAAGTTGGATGCAGTTTATTAGTGAGTCTTAAAAAAAAAAAAAACACCCACCCTTTCCCATCACATATCCCATTGGTATACATCATCCCTATGCAATCTGAATGGTCGCAATTGTTTTGCAGCACATTCAAGCTTTTTCCCCCATTACATTACACCCCCCTAAAGAGACGTTGCCATGGAGACAGCCGTAGAATAATAAATATGGAGATTCTAGCTTTACTTTCTGATTAGAAGACAATATTTTTTTATTTATTTTTTTGTGTAGCAGAAATCTTGGTGACGGAGTCATTATGAGCGCTGACACCTAGCCAGTTAAAGCGGGAGTTCACCCATTTAAAAAAAAAAAAAAAATCTCCCCTTAGCTTCCTGCTCGTTCGGTCTAGGGGAATCGGCTATTTATATTAAAATAGGTGCAGTACTTACCCGTTTTCGAGCTGTATCTTCTTCCGTCGCTTCCGGGTATGGGTCTTCGGGAGCGGGCGTTCCTTCTTGATTGACATTCTTCCGAGAGGCTTCCGACGGTCGCATCCATCGCGTCACTCGTAGCCGAAAGAAGCCGAACGTCGGTGCGGCTCTATACTGCGCCTGCGCACCGACGTTCGGCTTCTTTCGGAAAATCGTGACGCGATGGATGCGACCGTCGGAAGCCTCTCGGAAACCTGTCAATCAAGAAGGACCGCCCATTCCCGAAGCCCATACCCGGAAGCGACGGAGAGGATGCGTCTCGTAAACGGGTAAGTACTGCACATATTTTAAAATAAATTGCCGATTCCCCTAGTAATAACGAGCAGGAAGCGAAGGGGGAAAAGTGCCCTCTAAGGGTGAACCCCCGCTTTAAGAAGCAATTCCAGGCAACATAGGGAAGCAGTTAGTGAGCCCTGTCCTGCAAACACTGCAATCATGGTAAAGTCAGATTGTTCCATCGATTTATAGCTCACCACACATGCAGTGGCGGCTGGTACTCAAAAATTTGGGGAGGGCGCAAACGTAAAAAAGAAAAAAAAATGCAGCCTCGCTGTGCCCATCAAACGCAGCCACTGTGCCATCAATTATCACCACTGTGCCATGCCATCAAATGCAGTCACTATGACATCAATTCGCACTACTGTGCCATACCATCAAACGCAGTCACTGTGCCATGCCATCAAACGCAGCCGCTGTGCCATCAAACACAGTCACTGTGCCATCAAACACAGTCACTGTGCCATGCCATCAAACGTAGTCACTGTGCCATGCCATCAAACACAGTCACTGTGCCATGCCATCAAACGTAGTCACTGTGCCATGCCATCTAAAGCAGTCGCTGTGCCATACCATCAAACGCAGTCACTGTGCCATGCCATCAAACGCAGCCGATGTGCCATGCCATCAAATGCAGTCCCTGTGCCATGCCACCGAACACAGTCACTGTGCCATGCCATCAAACGCAGTCGCTGTGCCATGCCAAATGCAGTCACTGTGCCATGCCATGAAACGCAGTCACTGTGCCATGCCATCAAACACAGCCACTGTGCCATCAATTGTCACCACTGTGCCATGCCATCAAACACAGCCACTGTGCCCCTCAATTGTCGCCACTGTGCCAATTGTCACCACTGTGCCCTTTAATTGTCGCCACTGTGCCCATTGTCACTACTGTGCCCATTGATGCCACTGTGCCCATTGATGCCACTGTGCCCATTGTTGCCACTGTGCATGTCACTGTGCCCTTTAATTGTTGCCACTGTGCTCATTGTCACTACTGTGCCCATTGATGCCACTGTGCCCTTTGTCGCCTCGGTGCCCTGTAAAATGCACTTACCTTAATCCTTCGACGTCCCTCGATGTCTTCTTCTCCCGGCCTTGGTGACGCTGCAGCCAATCAGGTTACCCATAACCAGAATTGACCAACCTGATTGGCTGAGACGGCCGTCAGTCTTATCCAAGGAACGCACCCCGTACGTTCCCTGGATAAGACCTCCGGGAGGACGAGGGCTGTACACGGAAAGCCTATCAGAGCCGCTGGCTCTGATAGGCACTTCCGCACAGCCAACCAGCTGCCGTTATTCAGGTGGTCGGCGCTCAATGTCCGGCCACCTTGAATAGACCAGCGGTAGCTGGCAATAATAACATACATTCATGCAATGCATGAATGTATGTTATTTTCAGTGGCGGTGCGGAGCCAGAGGGGGCGGCGCTCCAGCTCCCTCTATGGACGGACCGCCGCTGCACACATGTTACAATCCCAGTGTCAGAACCAAACAAAACATTATGGATGCTAAAACCTTGTATGTGCTAAACTTAAACAAAAAAAAAATAGACAAACCATGAACAGCATACTACAGAAATATCAAAATGTTAATGTTACAACGCAGTTAAAAAAAAGAATATATGGCGGCCTATGTTCACGTTTTTTGTTTTGAGATCCAGGGCATTATCTTTGGGTTAAAGTGTTACTACACAGTAAAATAAGTCTGTATATGCAGAATAGCATGCTTGTTATATTCACTGTGGAACTTAAGGTGCTAATCCTCTGCATCGTGTAAAAAGGCTCTTTGATCCTGTATGGACAGATCCTCCCCTCCTTCTGGCACTCAATTTTTTTTGGGGGGGCGTAAACAAACTACTGGAAATAAAAACATTTATTGCATCCTCACTGTGCCCATCAAATGCAGCCACTGTGCCCATCAAATGCAGCCACTGTGCCCATCAAATGCAGCCACTTGTTCCCATCATATGCAGCCACCTGTGCCCCATAAAATGAAGCCACTTGTGCCCATTAAATAAAGGATTTGTCAAAAACTGTTTTTTTTATAAAGGTAAAACTTTTGTTCGTTTGCCGACTGCCTCACACACATTTACGTCAGCAGAATGGCATGGGAAGGCAAAGTAACATGTATATACGTTACTTTGAACCTGCCCCCTAGCGGGCACCCGAGATCTAGTCACGGAACGGCAGAACGGGGGGATGCCTTTGTAAACAAGGCCTCTCCCTGTTCTGCCTAGTGACACAGCACTGATCGTCTATTCCCTCTCATCGGGAGCAGCGATCAGTGACGTGTCACAGTAAGCCATGCCCCCTAGCAGTTAGAATCACTCCCTAGGACACACGTAACCCCTTCCCTGCCCCCTACTGGTTAACCCCTTCACTGCCAGTCACATTTATACAGCAATAAGTGCATTTTTATAGCACTGCTCGCTGTATAAATGTGAAAGGTCCCAAAATAGTGTCAAAAGTGTCCGATGTGTCTGCCATAATGTCGCAGTCATGAAAAAATAAACCCGATCGCAGCCATAACAAGTAAAAAAAAATATAATTAAAATGGCATAAACCTACCCCCTATTTTGTATACGCTATAACTTTTGTGCAAACCAATATACGCTTATTGCAATTTTTTTACCACAAATATGTAGAAGAATACGTATCGGCCTAAACTGAGGAAAAAATTGCTTTTTTAAAAACAAAATTGGGGATATTTATTACAGCAAAAAGTACAAAATATTCCTTTTTTTTTAAGTGTCGCTCTATTTTTGTTTATAGCGCAAAAAAAAAAAAGGAGATGTGATCAAATACCACAAAAAGAAAGCTCTATTTGTGGGGGAAAAAGGACGTCAGTTTTGTTTGGGAGCCACGTCGCACGACCGCGCAATTGTCAGTTATAGCGACGCAGTGCCGAATTGCAAAAAGTGGCCCGGTCATTTGGCAGCCAAATGGTCCGGGGCTGAAGTGGTTAATAAACATGTACTTGCATTTACTGTTCTTGGTTTTTTATTTGTCTTCAGCTTTAAAAATGAACCACATATAAAAAAAAGTGTGAAAAAGTCCTATTTGTTTTTCCAAGAATCTAGTGTCAATCTGTTCTTGTGTTTCCAACGAAACTTTCTGAACGGGTTGTGTTCTGAGTAAACCAGGAGCTCCTTCCTTATGAGGGTGTCTGCGTTGACAAATAGTAGCACAAGCGAAAGCGTATTTACATAACCTTTCTTTTAATGTGTGCGCCTGCTCATTAGATGACAAATGCAACAGATTATCAGGGATAATATTAATCTCGACTTCAAAGTGTTAACGCGCCTGCTTGTCTCTCAAGATTTATCACTGTAATGAAAACCAACATGGCAAAATGATTTGTGGCTGGCGATTTGTAAACGGTACACCATCAAAGAGACTTGCGCAATGTGGAAGCCAACGTTTCATATCGTGTATCAGCAAAATTTTAATTAGTTACATCGTGTATATTAAGAATAATAATCATTTTGTGCAAATTGATATTTTAGGAAAAGAAGCCTGAGGTTGTACTAGGCAGAAGCAGTCTGATGGCACTGAAATTCCCCCACCTTAGCCCCGTCCCTCTTGTAACACCCCATCCCTTTGCGATTTGTGTTTTCTATCTTTTTTAATGTTGCTCCCACCCTATCCTCGCCCCTCTTGCGATGCCACACCCCTTAGCAATTTATATATATATATTTTTTGTTAAAGCTGATTCTGCAATATGCAAACATTGTCTAAATACATGAGGTTTGTATATTCTTCCTTGAATCTTGTGTATTTCTTTCAGATCTGTACAGTAATTCAGTGTAAAGGGCCTCTGTGCAGCAACTTCCTGTTATAAAGACCGGTCACGGCTTCTCTCTGTCCTTGTGCAGGGCGATTGGTCTTGTCTCCGCCCCCATCTGTAGTTATCTGCAGGTAGCTTGTAGTCTGTGTTGCCTGCTGGGTCCCTCCTACAGCTCTGCTCTCTGCACAGGCTATGTATAGCATAGTGATGATGTCATTGCTACTTTTAGAAGGTAATATCTAGATTTTCAAAAACATTTGTTGCACACAGAATATATATTTTTTTACATTTTTAAAATAGATTTTCACACAGAGTAGATTTTAGCCTCTATGGCTATTTAGAAAAATATTCAAATTAAAGTTATTCTTAAGCCCCATACACATGGTAGGAAAAAATCCTACCGTATGTAAGCTCTATTGGACAAACTTTTTCGGTTTTCATCGGACAAAAGTTCGCTCTGCAAATGGACAAATCTTTCAGCAACAAAAGTCCTTCAGTGCAAAGTCCTAGCGTGTGTACAGAAATCCAACAGACTTTTGTCCGAAGTACAAACACGCATGCCCAGAACCAATGTTAAAAATCAGCCAACAATAGCAGAAGTTGACCAAAAGGTAGCGGTAAAGAGCAGAAAAGAGCAGAAAAAACGTGATTTTGGGAAAGTTTTGGGAAAGTTTTCAGAAAAGTCCTGCCGTGTGTATACTTTGGGTGTGCCCGGTCAACTCCCTTCAAACAAAAATCCACGGAAAAGTCTGTTTGAAGTCCAATCGTGTATATGAGGCTTAAGATTCAGTTTTAAGTGCTTGTATTAACATGGACTTCCTGTCCTTGTGAAACCCATGCAAGAAATCATGCCGCATACAGACGGTCGTTTTTTGTGATGAAAAAAAATGACGTTTTTGAAAACGTCATTTAAAATGATAGTGTGTGGGGAAAATTTCGTTTTATGTCTTCAGAAAAACGACCAAAAAAAAATTCGAACATGCTCGAATTTTTTGTGTCGTTTTTCAAAATGTAATTTTTTGTGTCAATGAAAATGATAGTGTGTGGGCAAAACAAAGTTTTTAAACATGCCCAGAAGCAAGTTTTGAGACGGGAGGTAAAACTACCATTCATAATGGAGTAAGCACATTCATCACGCTGTAACAGACAAAAAAGCACGAATCATCTTTTACTAACAAGTAACCAGCTAAAAGCAGCCTCAAGGCGAATAGAACTTCCCCTTTAGAGTGCCGTCACTTTGTTCATCATTTTTCAAAATGATGGTGTGTATGCTACATCGTTTTTAAAAATGAAGTTTCAAAAATGTCGTTTTTTTTCATCACTTCAAACGTCATTTTTTTTTCATCACAAAAAACGATCGTCTGTATGCGGCATAAGGGGCGCTGTTGTCACTGGTATAGCAAACTTTCAGGTGTTCTTGAAAAAACTAGTCACTTCATGTGCTAACAAGGAACATGGCCATTGAAAGAGAAAGCAGTGAAAATAATGCATAAGTACTTCACCATAAGTACTTCTCCTTCACCATAAATACTAATTCTTCTTTAACCTATGTACTACTTCTTCTTCACCATAGTAAAAAAAAAAAAGTCCTCAAATTGAGATTTTAAATGGACCACAGGCAGTGATTATAGAAAGTTACAAATGTATTAATATATATGAGTACCACATAAAGTAAATGACATAAGTTGATGATGGTAAAAACAAACATATATAGTTGGGGACAGATGTAAAACCAGCTGAAAGAAAAAACAGAGAGCCGTCAACCGACAGAGCATCCAACGCATTTCAAAAGTTTCACATAGTGTAGATCTTCTTCAGGGATTAAACGGGCTTGAAGAGTTCCAGAGCTGTGACTTAAATCCCAAGTGTAAACATTCCACCAACCAGTAGAAAATGACTCAAAAAGTGAAGAGTAAATGATCTGTCAGAGCCACAAACAAACGCCGGCCATGGTGTCATGGACCAAGATGACTCCCATATATAATAGCAAGCATTTTATAAAAGGTGCATTTAGCCACTGGATTTAACTGCAGAATGTCTCAGCTTTGCAGGGACTTTTCAAAAACATGGAGGGTATGATCATCCATGAGCGTATTGCCTTAGTGTTAAACACAATCTCAGTCTTTGTATTTGCACAACCACAGACTCACCAAACAAATGAAAAAGGGATTTTATTTCAGCTGGTTTTACATCTGTCCCCAACTATATGTGTTTGTTTTTATCATCATCAACGTATGTCATTTACTTTATGTGTTACTCATATATATTAATAAATTTGTAATTTTCTATAATCACTGCCTGTGATCCATTCAAAATCCCAATTTGAGGAATCATTTCTTTACTATACGTATACTTGATGGGATCCACAAGCAGCACAGTCAACTAGCTGGGGCAAACCCTTTCTTTATCTTCTTTACCATAAGTACTACTTCTTCTTCACCATAAGTACTACTTCTTCTTCACCATAAGTACTACTTCTCATTTACCATGAGTACTGCATCTCCTTCACCATAAGTACTACTTCTTCTTCATCATAAGTATTACTTGTACTACTTCTTCTTCACCATAAGTACTACTTCTTCTTCACCATAAGTACTACTTCTCATTTACCATGAGTACTACATCTCCTTCACCATAAGTACTACTTCTTCTTCATCATAAGTACTACTTGTACTACTTCTTCTTCACCATACGTACTACTTCTTCTTCACCATAAGTACAACTTTTTCTTCACCATAAGTACTACTTCTTCTTCACCATAAGTACTACTTCTCCTTCACCATAAGTACTACTTCTCCTTCACCATAAGTACAAATTCTTCTTCACCATAACTACTTATTCACTATAAGTACTACTTCTCCTTCACCATAAGTACAACTTCTTCTTCACCATAAGTAAAACTTCTTCTTCACCATAAGTACTACTTCTCCTTCACCATAAGTACTACTTCTCCTTCACCATAAGTACTACTTCTCCTTCACCATAAGTACTACTTCTTCTTCACCATAAGTACAACTTCTTTTTCACCATAAGTACTACTTCTTCACCATAAGTACTACTTCTCCTTCACCATAAGTACTACTTCTCATTCACCATAAGTACTACTTCTCCTTCCCCATAAGTACTACTTCTTCTTCTTCTTCACCATAAAACAAACGAAGAGGGTTGGGACTTTAAATGAAGCATGCAACATTGGAAGAAAATGAGACAGTATGTCTATAAAAATAGTTTTTTATTTGTTGCATAAGTTAATGTGAAGGGGTAGGTTCCCAATGCAAATAAGAATGAAGTAGTACATTTATATATAAACACATGCATCAAAAAGGACATGGTAATACACAGTAGCTTGCAACAAACCAATTTCTTAAAATCAAGTTACATAGTTGACATACTATAAGATACATCATGGTGGGGATGTCATGTAGTCAAACATATTTGTAGGTAAAATCTTGAGTAATAAACACATGATTGAAGCATATGGCGCTTGACACGTTTCATGGCTCACTGCCACTCATCAGGAGCAGATTTAGAAGTAGTATCTAAAAGGTATATGGGTAAACAATAAGTGGGACTAGTTACAGAAAAAGGGGAAGGAGTAATGATAAAACATGCACCTATATTTACAAGCTGACTATGGATGTGAGATATGGCAGTAAGCACCGGAGATATAGTGGGTGCATCGTCTCACACGGGAGCTGAGGCGGTACAGCCCATAACACAGCTACGGGGAGAAGAAAAATGTAACTGGAAGGTGGTCCCCATCAGACAACCAATGGTTAGTTGATCATCATGACATCTGTGAACAAATGTGAAATTGTGTATACTTGTAAATAATAAGTTTCTAATAAAGGGATCAACTCGTGTGCTTGTCCTACAAAAGTAGTGAAGAGTGTTGAAGAAAGGACATACTTTGGTGGTAAGTGAGCCAACGCATGTATGAAAAATATGACTACTTTAACAGAGTGATAAAGAGATGTTGGGTATGCCCCAACAGGGGAAACTGAGAGAGGAATTGAAAGAGAAAAAAACAGAACTGAACCTATAGAGGAGGAAAGTGTAAAGACAGAGAGAAACTTAAAAGGTATTACCTTGTGTTACTGTGTGAAATACCAATCACAGGACAATGAACAGTTTGCCAGAAGACACAGCCCAAGCAAGAGTGCCCGTTCCTAAAGAGGGGAGTATATATACTCGACTGTAAATGCTGATAGCCACCAACGTTACGCAGGCGAGTAATGAGGGAAGGCACCATCACCTGGGTGGGAACCACTCGGTAACTGGTGCCGAAAGTGACTTCTATATATACCCCTGATTTCTCTTATCCTGCACATCTGCACATTAATCCCCTCATCTCCACTCTCCCACTTTATGCAACCTGTACTTTTACCCCTTTACTCCTTACTTGGTGTACATCAATGATGCACTTTATCTAGTCCACCAATACCAAGCTCAACATTACTGTGTTTCTTAATTTCCACAAAAGTGTGGCACAAAATTAGATTACCTTGGGGTGTCTTTTTGGGGGTTTTCATGCAGTACTGGCATCTTTTTTATGGAATAGAAAGTAAGTAAAAGTGTATTTTTTTTCAAAGTTTTGGTGTTTTTCCTATTTATAGTAAAAAATTAAAACCAAGGTACCAAAAAAAAAAAAAAAAGGAAAGCCCTATCTGTAAGTTCAATGTTGCACAACTGAAATACAGGCTGGTACCTAAGTGGCTAAACTAACTCACATCTTCAGCTGACTGAACAAAACGAAAAGGTCACAGTGTGTACCCAACTTAAAGTGATACTTAAGTCTTATTTTTTTTTGTTAAAAATAATAAACATGTTATACTTACCTGCTCTGTGCAGTGGTTACAAAGAGCAGCCCAAATCCTCCTCTTCTCAGGTCCCTTGCTAGCGCTCCTGGCTCCTCCCTCCTTATTGGCTCACTGAATTTGAGTGGGAGCCAACGCGTCCTATTTTGATGACCTATTTCCTGTTTGCGGTCCACGCTGGTTGTTATCCCCTCCCACTAACGTCATTTCCGGGATCCATGTTCCATGCTGACTCAGATGGCGCGACTGCTTTACCAGTGTTCCAAGAGCCTGGGGCGTTCTTCTGCCGGTTACCCTGGGATCTTCTGCTGCTGCATATCGATATCCCTGGAAAGCTCTAATATACTGGGACCTACCTGATGCTGGATCACCTATTTTATACATCAATGACATGCTCCTTTTTATACTTGATTCTGTAAGTGTTTTTGTAAGTTCCTTTTTGGGGATATTAAAAGTTTTAATTCTGCACTTAGAGGCACCTTTTGTCCTTTATCTGTTTTCTATTAGAGATTGCTCCCCTCTTTGAGTGCGGCCTGAAGTATTTGAAGACCACATCATCCGAATATATATTTTTCCAATGTAGACATTATCTGCCTGGTCCTGACATTCGAAAGCGCCCTTGATACACGTTTTCACACTATTATATGTGGCACAAGGCATTGTGCATATGCATGCTTTTGCATGTTCATTTCAATGAGTTGCCCTAAGTAGCTCATGCACCTTTTTGTGCTTCGAGCTTTGTACATTTTTTACAATAAATGAAACCGCAAGAGTGAAATTTTTGTGCATTTCATGATGTTTGTGTATGTTCATAAAAGGCTATAGTGTGATTTCAGTGTGAAGGTTTAATACATGTAACAAAATTCCTGCAATACGCTTGTAAAAGGCCTGAAATATGCATGAAAATAATGTTTCTATTCTTTGTTCAGGTGTGAATGCAGGCCTATTCTAGATTAATTCCTGCTGCAAAACAATCCCTAAAGCCTCGTACACACGGTCGGACTTTAAACAAACTTTTCTGTGGATTTTTGTCCGAAGGGGGCTGGCCGGGCACACCCATAGCATACACACGCTCTGACTTTTCTGCAAACTTTCCTAAAACTTTCCCAACATCACATGTTTTTTCTGCTCTTTACTGCCATCCTTGGGTCAACTTCTGCTATTGTTGGTTGATTTTACCATTGGTTCTGGGCATGCATTTTTGCACTTCAGACAAAAGTCCGATGGATTTCTGTACACACGATAGGACTTTGCACCATCGGACTTTTGTTGCCGAAAAGTTTGTCCGTTTGCAGAGCGAACTTTTGTCCAATGAAAACCAAAAAAGTTTGTCCGATGGAGCGTACACACGGTCAGATTTTTTGGCAAACTAGCTCATTTTGAAGTTTGTTGGCAAAAAGTCCGACCATGTGTACGGGCCTTTATCCTGCACCATGAGAAGCAGCACTGAACAATAACAGTCCTACGCCAAAAATTAACAGTGCCGATCTCCCGGAGCTGAAAACGAATGACCCAGGCTCAGGCAGCACAGTCTGCAGAAGAATTCTGCACTGTATATTATATGAGCTTCTCTAACATTGACGCAATCTTCTAGTATTCATTTTCCGAAGACTATATACGTCCTTAAAGTGGGGTCGGCACCTGCTTAAGGATCTTCACTTTCAATGGCTGCAATGAAACGCCTAAACAAATGTGGAAATTTAAAGCTGGAGCTCCAGTGACATTCTGGCTTGGCAGTGTGTCACCAATGTCACAGCCTAAATTAAGGACAAATAAGTGCAGGATGTCCTGAAAAGGCAAGGCCAAGGGGTGACACAGAGGAAAAAAAATATAGAAGAATGTCATTAGTGTGATACGAATTGTTATACAATGCACGCCCTTCAACAGTGAACTTTGTGTTCTGGGACAAGGGAGAACTTTCATACAAAAAAAAAGTTTAACTCTGTAACGCTTTATCATTCTTATGGGTCTACACCTAAAAATTTCTTATATGAGAGAGTTATTAAAGGGTTCTATATATACCATATGTAAAAATTAAATGAGTGTATCATGTATCGGGAATATAGTAAATTCAAACATTGGTGTTGATTTACTAAAAGCAAATAGACTGTTCACTTTGAAAGGGAAATTGCACTTTGCAAGGGAATTTTCTCCTAGACCTTGTTGAATGAGTTGAAGCTCTGCTGACTTCCATCATCAAATCATGCTTAAGCAAAAATACTGTTTTGCTTTTTTTTTTTTTATTTACCTGGCACATAATTGGGAAAATTCCCCTGCAAAGTACAATTTCTCTTGCAAAGCGAACAGCCTATTTGCTTCAATCTGTACATTGCTTTAGGTAACAAAGCCACGTGGTCAGGACTTTTATTAAACATAGGTGGGCACACAGCAAATCAAGGATGGGTTGTCTATTAACCACTTCCCGCCCGGTCAATAGTCAATTGACGTCCGGGAAGTGGTTGTGAAATCCTGACTGGACGTCTATTGACGTCCTGCAGGATTTCATGCCGGCGCGCGCCCGCATCTCCGATCTCAGTAAAGAGCCTCCGGCGGAGGCTCTTTACCACGTGATCAGCCGTGTCCAACCACGGCTGATCAAGATGTAAACAGGAAGAGCTGTTGATCGGCTCTTCCTCACTCGCGTCTGACAGACGCGAGTAGAGGAGAGCCGATCGACGACTCTCCTGACAGGGGGGGTCGCACTTATTCAGAGCGAATTCATTCATAAAAAAAAAAATAGCGTGGGGGTCCCCCCAAATTCAATTACCAGGCCCTTCAGGTCTGCAATGGATATTAAGGGGAACCCCGCCGTCAATTTAAAAAAAAAAATGATGTGGGGTTCCCCCCAAATATCCATTCCAGACCCTTCAGATCTGGTGTGGATTTTAAGGGGAACTCCACCCCAAATTTAAAAAAAAATGGCGTGGAGTTCCCCCAAAAATCCACACCAGACCCCTTATCTGAGCACGTTAACCTGGCCGGCCGCAGAAAAGAGGGGGGACAGAGTGCGCCCCCCCTCTCCTTAACCGTACCAGGCCACATGCCCTCAACATGGGGTACATTGTTGTGGGGATGAGGCCCTTGTCCCCATCAACATGGGGACATCCTCCCCGTGTTGAGGGCATGTGGCCTGGTACGGTTCAGGAGAGGGGGGGCCGCACTCTGTCCCCCCTCTTTTCTGCGGCCGGCCAGGTTAACGTGATCGGATAAGGGGTCTGGTGTGGATTTTTGGGGGAACTCCACGCCATTTTTTTTTAAATTTGGGGTGGAGTTCCCCTTAAAATCCACACCAGACCTGAAGGGTCTGGAATGGATATTTGGGGGGAACCCCACATCATTTTTTTTTAAATTGATGGCGGGGTTCCCCTTAATATCCATTCTAGACCTGAAGGGCCTGGTAATTGAATTTGGGGAGACCCCCACGCTATTTTATTTTTTTTTTATGAATGAATTTGCTCTGAATTGAAAGAGCCGACAATTCATTATAGCCGCAAGTCAGTTTTAAATGTCTTCAGAAATTACACTTTGTGCAGAGACAGTTCTAAGTACGGGAAACATGCGATATTTCACATGCTAACTTTACACCCCCCCCCCCAGGTACGAAATTTAAAGGAATATTTCACTTTTATTGTTTAACTTTTAACATTATTAAATTCACTGCTCCCGAAAAAACAGCCGTTTTTAAAACTTTTTTTCCCATTGATACATGTCCCCTGGGACAGGACCCAGGTCCCCAAACACTTTTTAGGACAATAACTTGCATATTAGCCTTTAAAATTAGCACTTTAGATTTCAAACGTTCGAGTCCTATAGACTTTAATAGGGTTCTAAAGTTCACACGAACATTTGGTGTGTTCGCAAGTTCTGGAGCGAACCGAACAGGGGGGAAATAATAAAGCAGGTTTGAAATTTTTAACAGCCATTTTTCTCGTAGAGAAAAATGCTCTGGATCCTACACACGACCGTTTTTCACGACCAATTTAAAAAATTGCATTTTTCTCATCATGAAAAACGGTCGTGTGTACGCGACATAAGAAAAAACGAATGTCTGGGGATTGAAGGCCGGCCATGAAAAATAGGCGAGAGCACCTGGCTCCTTACAATAGGCATGTTCTTCCTATGTCTGTGTAGGCTTTTAACCACTTCATTACTGGGCACTTAAACCCCCTTCCTGCCCAGACCAATTTTCAGCTTTCAGCGCTGACGCATTTCGAATGACAATTGCGCGGTCATACAATGCTGTACCCAAATTATATTATTATCATTTTTTTCCCACAAATAGAGCTTTCTTTTGGTGGTATTTGATCACCTCTGCGGTTTTTATTTTTTGCGCTATATACAAAAAAAGACAGAACATTTAAAAAAAAAAACACAATTTTTTACTTTTTGTTATAATAATATCCCAAATTTTTTATTTTTTTTTTTTTTTTTTTCGGTTTAGGCCAAAACATATTCTTCTACATGTTTTTGTTAAAAAAATCGCAATAAGCGTATATTGATTGGTTTGCGCAAAAGTTATAGGGCCATATCCACAAAAGAGATACTCCGGCGTAAGCCGTCGTATCTCTGGTTCTAACTTTGGAACTGATCCTCAGAAGCAGTTTTCCTAAGTTAGGCAGAAGATCCGACATCTGTAAGGGACTTACACTGCCGGATCTTAGGATGCAGTACCGCATCCGCCACTGGGGGCATTTCGAGTCGAAATGCCTCTTCTGGTATGCAAATTAGCACTTAGGGCGATCCTCAAAGCTTTTGTGCTTAGTTTTTTCGCCGTAAGTGTTAGTTTGCCTGGTGTAAAACTAGGGCTGCTTTTACAAAGTGTAAAGTTAGTCACACCTTGTAAAGGCCCATTCAAGCGACGGCATTTGGTATGCATTCCCGGGGGAGAACTCCACGGCAATTTGTAAAATCCAAACCGGCATGGGTTCCCCCCCAGGAGCATACCAGGCCCTTAGGTCTGTTATGGGTTGTAAGGAGACCCCCCCTCCGCCGAAAAATCGACGTAGGGGGTCCCCCTACAATCCATACCAGACCCGTATCCAAAGCACGCTACCCGGCCGGTCAGGAAGGGAGTGGGGACGAGCGAGCGCCCCCCCCCTCCTGAGCCGTGCCAGGCCGCATGCCCTCAACATGGGGGGGTTGGGTGCTCTGGGGCAGGGGGGCGCACTGCGGGCCCCCCCACCCCAGAGCACCCTGTCCCCATGTTGATGAGGACAGGACCTCTTCCCGACAACCCTTGCCGTTGGTTGTCGGGGTCTGCGGGCGGGGGGCTTATCGGAATCTGGAAATCCCCTCAAATAAGGGGGCCCCCAGATACCGGCCCCCCACCCTAAGTGAATGGATATGGGGTACATCGTACCCCTATCCATTCACCTGGAGGCAAAAAGTTAAAGTTAGTAAACACACAACACAAGGGTTTTTAAAATAATTTATTATTCTGCTCCGGATGCCCCCCCTGTCTTCTTTATTAGCTCTATTACCAGGGGGGGCTTCTTCTTCCACTCTCCGGGGGTCTTCTTCCACTCTCCGGGGGGGTTTCTTCTTCCGCTCTCCGGGGGGGGGCTTCTCCGCTCTCCTGGGGGCTTCTCCGCTCTCCGGGGGTCTTCTTCCATCTTCTCCCCTCTTCCGCTGTTGACTCGGCGAACCCCGGTTCTTCTCCAGCTGTCCGGTGCCTTCTTCTTCAGCGCTGGCTGCCTGCTATGTTTGTGTGTTAGCTCAATTAGTAACAGGCAGCCAGCGCGGTCTTCTGTGACGTCATCTTCTTCTCTTCTGTTCTTCTCCCCTCTTCCGATGTTGCCTCGTCGCCTCTTGTCGCTGTAATGATGGAGGCGCGCCTTGCATCCCATTTATATAGGCATCACCGTCCCATCATGCTCCGGCAGGTACCCACGTGGTGGGTGCACGTGGGTAGGCACCCACCACGTGGGTACCTACCGGAGCATGATGGGACGGTGATGCCTATATAAATGGGATGCAAGGCGAGCTTCCATCATTACAGCGACAAGAGGCGACGAGGCAACATCGGAAGAGGGGAGAAGAACAGAAGAGAAGAAGATGACGTCACAGAAGACCGCGCTGGCTGCCTGTTACTAATTGAGCTAACACACAAACATAGCAGGCAGCCAGCGCTGAAGAAGAAGGCACCGGACAGCTGGAGAAGAACCGGGGTTCGCTGAGTCAACAGCGGAAGAGGGGAGAAGATGGAAGAAGACCCCCGGAGAGCGGAGAAGCCCCCCGGAGAGCGGAGAAGCCCCCCCCCGGAGAGCGGAAGAAGAAAACCCCCCCCGGAGAGTGGAAGAAGACCCCCGGAGAGTGGAAGAAGAAGCCCCCCCTGGTAATAGAGCTAATAAAGAAGACAGGGGGGCCTCCGGAGCAGAATAATAAATTATTTTAAAAACCCTTGTGTTGTGTGTTTACTAACTTTAACTTTTTGCCTCCAGGTGAATGGATAGGGGTACGATGTACCCCATATCCATTCACTTAGGGTGGGGGGCCGGTATCTGGGGGCCCCCTTATTTGAGGGGACTCCCAGATTCCGATAAGCCCCCCGCCCGCAGACCCCGACAACCAACGGCAAGGGTTGTCGGGAAGAGGTCCTGTCCTCATCAACATGGGGACAGGGTGCTCTGGGGTGGGGGGGCCCGCAGTGCGCCCCCCTGCCCCAGAGCACCCAACCCCCCCATGTTGAGGGCATGCGGCCTGGCACGGCTCAGGAGGGGGGGGGGGGCGCTCGCTCGTCCCCACTCCCTTCCTGACCGGCCGGGTAGCGTGCTTTGGATACGGGTCTGGTATGGATTGTAGGGGAACCCCCTACGTCGATTTTTCGGCGGAGGGGGGGTCTCCTTACAACCCATAACAGACCTAAGGGCCTGGTATGCTCCTGGGGGGGGAACCCATGCCGGTTTTTTCTTTGAAAATTGGCATGGAGTTCTCCCTCTCAGGAATGCATGCCGAGCGACGCTGTAATTTTTTTTTATAATTATTTGTTTTCCCGGCGCGTATATTTTTTTACACCCGTCGCAACTTTAGTGTCCCGTCGCAATCCACAAAGCCGCCCGGCGTCAATTACGTTCGCGCGCTGCACGTCGGAAAAAATTACGTCACACGCATGCGCAGTACGGCCGGCGCGGGAGCGCGCCTCATTTAAATTATAAACGCCCCCAGGAGAGGAGGACCACCTTACGACGGCGGCACTTAAGTTACACGGCCTGAAATTTCTAGGTAAGTGCTTTGTGGATCTGGCACTTAGGTAGAAACTTTAAGTCAGTGTAACTTAACTGCTGAAAGTTAAGTTACGCCGCCTGGCTGAGGATTTGGCCCATAGTGCCTACAAAATAGGAGATAGATTTATGATTTTTTTTTATTTTTCATTTTTTACTACTAATCGCGATCTGCGATTTTTTGTCAGGCCTGCGATATTGCGGCGGACATATCGGACACTTTTGACACAATTTTGGGACCATTCACATTTATACAGCGATCAGTGCTATAAAAATGCACTAATTACTGTATAAATGTGACTGGCAGGGAAGGGGTTAACTCTAGGGGGTGAGGAAGGGGTTAAATGTATTCCCTGGGTGTGTTCTAACTGTGTGTGGAGGGGACTGACTGGGGGAGGTGACCGATGCTGTGTCCCTATGTACAAGGGACACAGCATCGGTCTCCTCTCTCCCTGACAGGACGTGGAGCTCTGTGTTTACACACAGAGCTCTACGTCCCTGCTGTCACCGCCGATCGCAGGAATTTGGCAGACATCGCGGCCGCCAGGCACGCGCATCGGCTCCCCAGCGATGTGCCGGGCACAGTGTTTCCCCGCTGCACGCCCCCAGTGGCGCGCATGGGGAATGTAAATAGCTGGACGTCCAGGGACGTCCACCCGGCACTTGAGAGCCACGCTGTGGACGTCTTTTGTCTATAGCGCGGGTCTCAAGTGGTTAAATGGTATTTTAATTATTTTTTTCTTACAATCCAAGAACGTACTGTTTTGTGAACAAGCTTCTACGCAAACCTGTTTTCTAGGATTTGTATCTGTATGACAGTAGAAGGAACAATAAAATGTCAGCTCCTCTGGTGTCAGTGGGTGATGTAAAAGGTCTATATATTTAAAAAAACAGTAATCTAGATCATAAATACATCTCATACATCATATGATAATACCGTATACTGGTAATGGAAGCTACCGCTCCTCAAGTAAATGTATAATGCTTTTCTTATTATACTGCCCCTTGAAAACGACATTATGAAAAAAGGAAGAATTTTCCTACCATTCTGGAAAATTGGTCTCTATCTGCTTTTATCTTCATACATGTTGCTGTTTATCTCCCCTGTTCTGTTGGCCCCTTCATGTTCTCAAGCCACTCCTTAGATTTGTCAGAAATCACCTGACATTATCTTTATCGGATCATGTTCTTGTAAGATTGAGACTGATAAATATGTTGTACATAGATCTTTATGATGCGCTTAGATGCCAATAAGGAAGATAATGTATCAGTATTTTGGCTGCTGTTTGAAAGTTTTTATCAGTCATTGACATCGGTCTATCTTAAAATCTCTCCTCCAGGTCATTGGCCTCCTAGTAGGAGGACTCACACAGATCTATATTGATTATATCACCCCTCAATACCTTTAGTGTAAACTAACATTAACTTTTTGGACTGAACTCTGACTTTTAAAAAAAACTTAAGTCAAGTGAACAAGAAAGAATAAGTTGAGAGTTCTGGAGGGTCCCTTTCCACACATACTACTTGCTGGAGCTGAATGTTGGCTATAAACTTCAAAAGACTACTATGCAAAAATAATGATGGCTGTCTTTGTCACTTGTTAATACTGCCTATTTGATTTCCTGCAACTCTGAGGCCCCGTACACACGACCGAGTTTCTCGGCAGAATTCAGCCAGAAACTCGATCGGAGCTGTATTCTGCCAAGGAAACCGGGCGTGTGTACACTTTTGGCCGAGGAAACCGACGAGGAACTCGTCGAGCCAAATAGAGAACATGTTCTCTATTTCCTCGTTAGTCAATGGGGAAACATGGCTCGCCGAGATCCTCGGCGGCTTCACAAGGAACTCGACGAGCAAAACGATGTGTTTTGCTCGTCGAGTTTCTCGGACGTGTGTACTGACTCTCACTATGTTCTTCATAAATGTGTGGAAAACTTAAAAGGCGCATAGAGCAAGTTTCTGCTGCCCTTGTTGTTGCCATAGATGCCACCCAATCTAATGGTAGTTACACCACACTTGGACTAAGTTATAATAGCCCATGCAATAATAACAGTGTCTATGCAAAGGGTCCCTCCAAATCCTCTTACTCACCTTGCCAGTGAACCCCCACTGCATCTTTGTCTGTTGCAGCTGGCGACACCATCTACTACCAAACTACTACATGATGTTTATGTGCAAAGGGGAACATATTGCATGCTTCCCTGAGACAGTTGCCAGGTCTAACAACCAATCTTTAAGCTTCAGCACTGTCACATGATTGCGAGAGTGACATCACCGATCCTCTTGGTAGCATACATCACTGATTTCAGCACTGGCCATGATAGAGGTAGGAGCGTCATAAAACACAGAGACAAGGTGAGTATAATGGGCTAGGTCACTGTCACTTTGTCCTGCATGGACAAGGAGACAATGGCCCGGATTCACAGACACTGGCGCATTATTATGCTGCCGTAGCGTATCTTCTTTACGCTACGCTGACGCAGCGCAGAGAGGAAAGCACTGAATTCACAAAGCACTTCCTCCCAAATCTGCGCTGGGTTTCTCAGGCGTAAGTCGGCGTAAGTGGAAGTGGACGTGAGCCATGCTAATGAGGCGTGACCCCATGCAAATGATGGGCCGAGCGCCAGACAGATACGTATCGCCAACTGCGCATGCACCGTCCCGTGGGTGCATCTCAGTGCGCATGCTCACAATCACGTTGGAACAACTGCCTAAGATACGTCGGATCACTGCCTACGGCGTGAACGTAACCTACGCCTAGTCATATTCACGTCCGACGTAAACTACGTAAAATACGTTGGCTTGTGTTCCCTGGTGCAGCCCTTTGCATGGATGCTGCTGAGTTACACCTCCTTTATGGGGCATAACTTTACGATGGACGTATGACTTTACGCGCACTGCGTCGGACGGACGTACGTTCGTGAATCGGCGTATCTCCCTCATTTGCATATGTGAAGAGAAAATCAATGGGAGCGCCAAATACGTCCAGCGTAAATATGCGCCCACTCTACGCCGGCGTAGGCAAGTTACGTTGGTCGGATGAAGCCTATTTTCAGGCGTATCTTAGTTTCTGAGTCCGGCGCATAGATACGACGGCACATATTTGCACTTACGGGGCGTATCTCGAGATACGTTGGCGCAAGTGCTTTGTGAATCCGGGCCAATATCTCTTTAATGAATGTCTGTTTTCTGGAGAATCTATTGAGTAAACTATGAAGGAACCTTGTACTAAGGTTTCTATATTAAGCTGTTATTGCCTGGCTGTCTCTGGCTTCAACAGCTTTTGAGTTTGCTAAAGACTTACACTCTGCTAACCTGAGTATACTGGAATAACAGGATGAAACCACTGTTAAGACACAGTAAAATTTTTAGGCAGCAAATACAATTAATAGCAGGTTTCAGGCAGTGCTAAGTTGACCTTTTCACATAAATACGCTATGTTGTCTGGGGACCCCACTGTATTACAAAAGCTGCACAGTTTTCAAATCATGTCCTTAGTTTAATTGTTTTGCCGGTAGGCCATGACTGACATGCCAAAAGCCTGTGGGCCGGGCTTTGTGTCTAAAACAGGGACCCTCATGAATGTGCTCGCTAATGGCCCGGGAACACTGGCTTGGCAAGGCAGCACTCCAACTCAGACGCAAACCATTTTCCTTGAACAGTTCAATTTGGTTGACTTAAGGGGTGTTCCGGGCAAGAAAAATTAAAAGCCAGCAGCTACACATACTGCAGCTGCTGGCTTTTAATAAATGGAGACTTATCTGTCCTGGCGTCCCTCGATGTCGGCACCGCAGCTGATGTTTCCCATCAGCTGTCGGTTGCTGCCATCGCCATTGCGGGTAAGGGAACCCGGCAGTGTAGCCTACTGAGCATGCGCGAGGCCCCGCTCCTCTCTCCTATTAGCCTGGCAGCTAGGTGAGGAGGAGGAGGAGGGAGCCCCGCGGTGACGTCACGGCCGCGTAACGGCTGCGGCCAGATTACCAGAAGTGGGAAAGGATACCTGTCTTTGACAGGTATCCTGTCCCCCCTCCCCCCGAAAGATGCCAATTGTGGCATTGGAGGGGGGAGGAATCCGATGAGCGGAAGTTCCACTTTAGGGTGGAGCTCAGCTTTAAACACTTTGCAGTTAAGCACTTTTCCTATGACACTGTACACCTTCTCCTCATGAATGCAGCAATTCTGAGGGGAGCAGTACAGTACATAATGCACAGTCTCACAGAAGCATAGACACAGTCCTAATCTAACTAATGCAGGCTGCCCAACTCATACCTTGCCAAGAGGAAAGTCCATTTAGCTCAAATGCATAAATGACAGGTTCCTAGTCCAAGGAAAATCCCAGCAAGGTGATTAAAAAAGGTGGGAACACACGCTCCATCAGGCCTAAGTGTTGTAACAATTCTTCCTTTAAAATCCCATGTGGAAGACCCCAGCTCTGAGCCCTCCCCTGGTATTTATGAGGCTTACAGCAGGGGGCAAGACTCAGAAAGCCTGGGAAAGAGTCTAGACACAGTTAACCCCTTCCCATCCTGGGGAACCTGCTAACTTAAGCATTACACACACATCTGAACCAAATAACTTTATCTTGGTCTCATCAGACCACAGGACATGGTTCCAGTAATCAATGTCCCTAGTCTGCTTGTCTTCAACAAAAAAAAAATGTTCTCTATGTGTCCTGTTTACATCACAATGTGCAGATTTTTTCTGCGCAGGAATCTACAACGTGTATGCAGTTTTCAGCACGTGAAAAAACTGACATGACAACATTGGTTTGAACAGGGCACATAACTGACACACATGAAAGCTGATGTCAACATGCATGAAAAAAGAATGTCTCTGCAAGTAAAAATCTGCGCGCTTTTCCCTTCAGCTACCACCAGTTTTCATGCAGATATGGCGTGAACGAGCCCCTAACATTCCGGCATGCTGGGAATGTAACTGTTTTTTGAAACCGTTAAATTGATGGGTTTCGTTCCGCTTTAATTGCAAATTGAAGTTTAAAATATCTTGATTTCATTTGGAATACACATGCATGTAAATATAATGTTCAAATTGAATTAATGGACCTTGCAATTTTTGAGCTTCTTGAAAAAACAAACAAAGGCGTCAACAAAAAAGCTATAGGCTTTCATATGCCATAGCAGAATAATATGTAGAAGTGGGTAGGGGGGCTGCCCCCCCTGTGATTTCTGATGGCCACCCATTCTCTGCATTACTGTTTTCTATGACACAGATGCTAAATATTCACAGTGTGCTTGTGTGCAAACAACGGGAATGACGTCTGCTCTGCAAAAATACACAGCTCATTAAATAACCCCTATAATGTGATTACACACTTGGTGAGGTAAGTCACTCAGATGGGGTCAGCTTGTCTGTTACCACTGTGTGATGTTCAGCAGGCCTGCAATAGTACAATGCTTATCAGTTTTAGAACACCCTCGCTCTAAACATGAATATTGGATCAAGCACAACACAGGAATATTGATGCCATAATCTGTGCCATCACAAGGTCCCCCCCCCCCCCCCCCCAGAAGCTCGAAGCAGTGTTTGACTGCATTATAAACCATGTCACATAGCTGTGTCAGAACCAGATTTATGTGGAGCTGTCTAGTCCCGCAGCTACAATGTTCAATACACTGTCATATTTTAACAACGGGGACTTTTCCTGAGTAATCTTTACCATCTGTTGTTTTACACTAATCTTAATATTCATAAATCGATGGTCTTATCTTCAAAGCGGGAAGAAAGAGAGCGCTAAGCTGTGAAATATGTGCTGAGGCAGTTTTAGGAATGAAGTCGTCAGGACACATGTATACATGTACAATACAAATGCTCTGGCCTTTCACCTTCAGTTTAAAAGCTATTCAGTCAGACCAAATAAAAAAAATGGCGTTTGTATTTCCTGTACTGCCGGCTTGAAAAGATTATTTGCCTTTGTACATATGTGCGTGCGTGTGAGTATGTCACCATAAAAGCCGATACCTTTGATCCAACCATTTGTTTTGTCTTTTTTGGTAGCAATGTAAATATATATATAACATTTAATGGGCCAATTAGAAATGTTTTCACCTGAAATTCACTTAGGAAATATAAAACAAACAAAGTCTACAATAATCATATAGGACAGCCATAGGCGTGCGCACAGGGTGTGCCAGGTGTGCCTGGGCACACTCTAATCATCCTGTGTGGTGCAGATTGCCCCGAAATATACTGCATTAAACCTGCACTAACGCACAGAAAAATACAGCATTAAACGTTACATAACACACTGAAATATACAACGTTAAACGTGCACTAACGCACGGAAATATGCTGCATTAAACGTGCAGTAACACACTGGAATATACTGCGTTAAACATGCAGTAATGCACAGAAATATACTGTGTTAAGCGTGCAGTAACGCACAGAAATAGACCCCTGATATTTCACCAAAGCTCCCTAATGGGGCTCCTAAAATAAAGTAAATATATAATAAAAAAAAAAAACTACTGACACTGTCCTACTGACACCATCAGTATACTGTATATACACATGAAAATATGTTTGAGCTTTGGGGTGCACACCCTAATGCACACCTATGAGGACAGCGCAGTGATATATACCTCACAATAAAACACATTTAGGCCTCATGCACACTGCAGCCGTCAAGCACTCATTTTACAGGCGTCTGATGTTTCTTTTTTTTTTTTCTAAACAGCCCTCCATGTTATCCTATGTGTCCTCCATGCACACATAGGTGTTTACAGGCATTTAGAAGATAGGACATTTAAGGCAGTGGCAGCTGGTGCTCCATTTTTCAGGGCCCACTCCTGCCCCCCTCCCCAGTCGGTAAGGCGGTTTACGATTTCCTATCATCTGTGCCTAGTCTTGCCACACAGAGTTAATCCAGCTCTGAGCAATCCTCTTTTATTGTTTATTGAAATAAAACGGATTTACAGAGAAAAACCTTAGTCCGTTTCGTCCCCTTGCTGTGAATGACAGGTTATTTACATATATCATGCACTAGCCTGTAGACAGGCATTATTTTTTAATTCCCACCCCCACTCCTTTTCAGAAGTCATGCGGTTACTTTTCTGGATTTTGACTGGATGTTAGTGATCATAGCAGAATTTAGTGTAAGGAATACACAGGAGAAAATGCATGTTGACAAGGGGAGTGCAAAGGTGGGTGGGGAGCCTACTGACATCACAACTCCACCCACCGAGCTCCAGACAACAGACCCACCCACAGAATATGCAGTTTTTCAGTTCTTATAACAGACAGAGGAGCAACATTTGATAGGTAAGGATACATGCAGGAGGCATCTATATCAGTGTTTCTCAACCTTCTAGTGCCGTGACCCCTTGATAAAATTTCCCAAGTTGTGGGGACCCCTGACAGTAAAATTATTTTCGTAGCGTGGGTTGTCAGCACCCAAGGCAATTTGTACCACTATCCCAAGGACATTTAGCGCCCCCTGAGTCCCTTCCACTCGTACAGTATTAAAACCCTTATGGACCATTTGAGGATGTACCACTCTCTCTTTGTTCTCCTTTCTTTCCCTTTTTTCCCCCATCCCTCTCTCTAGCCTTTCACTCCCTTTTTCTTTGTTCCTCCCCCTCTTTTTCTCTTCCTTCCATGTATTCTCTTTCACTCCTTGGGGGGATGGGTTAATGGAAATAGTGGTACTCCTGGTGGGGAGATCTGATCAGTCAACATAGGTGCTCTTGATCAAGGTCATCTGCTGATCTGAGAACTGTAGTGAGGACTTTTAATGGCAACTCTAATCACAGGTAGTGTTATTCACTGTGTCTCCGGATTCACGGTGTCCCCGACTTTGTGGTGTCTCGTAGCAGTGACACCTATGCCAAAATCAGGAGATAGGGTCTCCTCCAGCCTCTCCCACTTCACATTCCTCACGTCAGCTGACCTCTAGTCTCTTCCCCCCAGCCATGTCGTGAACTGAATGAGTGGCTCAGTGGGTGGAACAGCCCAGGATTCGGTGACCCCTGGCAAATCGTCATTTGACCCCCAAGGGGGTCCCGACCCCCAGGTTGAGAACCACTGATCTATATCCTTATAGATCAGCACTATGGCAGTAGTTTAGAAAGGATGAGAGTGGGTTTACATCCACTTTAACAAGCAAATGTGAACAGACCCCATAGAAAAAAATGAAAATCTGGTGTCAAGCTTTGATGTTATTCTGGAAATATACTACAAATCGCTCAGATATCAAGACCTCAGACTCTTAAGAACATGCAGATGATTGGAGCATCACTTGTTGTTCGGGTAGTAATAAAGACTAGTGCTGGTGGATTTACATGCACCTGTCATCCCACTTGCACAAGAAAATTTGTATAACATTTGTATACATGTCAAAAACTACAGACATAATAGACATTTGAGCCAGTCCAACTTTCTGTAGTAAATTTGAACTTGAAAATCAGCTTAATTAGCCAGAAATAGTGTACTGGAGGCAGCATGTGGCAGGACTGTATGTTAATATCTTTGCAAAAGTTATATGTATATCAGAACATCCTGGATTTTTGCACATTCTGATGCTATTGAAAAGAATAAGGGGTACGTATGGACATCTGTCCTTTATTAAAGCTGCCATGTGATACCTGTCATGATGAAATTTACTACCTACCATATTTCCATAAAGAGAAGTGAGTAA
This sequence comes from Rana temporaria, assembly GCF_905171775.1. NCBI lineage: Eukaryota > Metazoa > Chordata > Amphibia > Anura > Ranidae > Rana > Rana temporaria. The sequence goes on from NC_053490.1 coordinate 486,213,719, forward strand.
TGTAAAGCTAACCTCTCTGTTATCTGTGTGGATATACCGTCTCGTTGGTTCCCAAGCCCTACTCCATAAAAGCTATTCTTCCCCTTCACTGCACTGATGATTGCCAAAAAGCCTGAAAATAGAACAGGTAGTATGGAGTAGGTTGCTTCTTGGCTTTAGACTTAGACCAAGTGTCTGAGTCAGAGGTTGGCAGGTAGTAAGCAGGAGTCCTCTTCGAGACCAAGGATTATGGATGCGAGAAGGATTTGACTTTCCTTGTGAGAAAAATTTCTCAAGGGGTTTTTGGGATCCGGAAAAAAAAACATTGGCTTTGTCAGGTTATTCAAGGCAAAGGGTCTTCAAATTTGTGTTGTTTGTAGAAGAAATTTATAAATACATACATATTTTCTAAGTAGTGGTAAGACCAAGCATTTAGAAGGAGTGAAGATTATTCCGCATTACAGTATAAGGATGGAATTGTTGTGATGGTAAAAATGTAATCCAATTATGTGCCGGTAGAGGCCCTTTTATTATAAAGGGTTTTGCTCAAATAGGAGATAAAGTATGTGGGCAAAATTCAGAATGAGTTTGGCATATGGACTAGTTAGCATCAGTTTGTTGTAAACTTTAGGGAAAGCTCCCACCCTCCAGCTAGGTTTAAGTCAGGGAAGTTCAATGGGGATATTTTCTTTAATGGGAAGGGTATTTTTTTGGAGGAATTGCAAGAAGTATGGACACAAAAAAATAGGAATTGTGGTGTTCTAATTGCAGCGAGGAAGGTCATGTCTCCAGAGAATGTAGCAGGACAAAACATACAATTTATATCAAGAATTAGGGGATTTATATGTGCAGTGCCCCAGAAGAACAGGATGACCAGAAAATTGTCCCAGGAAAGAAAGTCTGTCCTATTTCTCTTAAGAAATGGAGGAACCTGGGTTGTCTAAAGGAAGAAGAAATGGCAAAGATGACTTTACTTAAAGATGATCAGGATTAGCCAGGAAGGATTCCTACATGGCAGGAAACAAAGTGATGGCTTAAGAAAAGTTAATTCTGAATGTCTGAATTTTTCTCTATAGGAGGGTGTCATATAAGCTGGAGCAGTTGGATACATTGGTGGTAAAGGAATAGAGAGAGCATACTATTATTGTGTTTGATCAATGTAGACATTTTGTTTTGATTTTTCAGGTACCAGCATCGATGGTAACAATGGTTGATGCAAATGCAGAAGGGAAGATAGTCCCAACTCCAGATTGGTACAACTTTTGAAGATGCCTTATGTGTTACTAAATTATCAATTTTATCTAATAGTAAATGTAGCAAGGTCCCAGGCCTCCTTTAGTCTAATGAGAACCTCCAGAGCCAATGATAGCTGTCATTCTTCTGTATATGGTGGGTTGCAAGGCATAGTGGGTGCAATGTAAGGTAGATTCATGGGCACCAGACACTTCTTGAATACAAAGAGATTTTTTTTCTCATGACCAGAACAGTGGGAAAGAGGGTTTAGGGCCAGGACATCCTTAGGTAGTTGCAATGTCAATTATCAGACTCCAAGACTTTTACAGGTAGACAGCCATGCAGGGAAAGGCATCCAGGAAGACACCACATCTGCATGTGTAGGGGCGCTGTCTCTTATGGCAACAGTCTTAGAACAGTTCCTAATACAAATTGTAATGAACTCCTTTACTTTTTATACAATCACTTCTTGTAGACTCTAAGCCCACTGAGCTCCCAGTCTCTCTCACTAGACTTGCTGATTCACTGCCACTAAATCTCGTGAGCTCTTCTAATCTTCTTATTATAGTAGCTTCCTCAAATGTCACCCCCGCTTCCCTGCTGGGTCCCTGGCTTGGCACTCCAGATACTCCTTAAATGTCACCCCACTGGCTTGGCACAGACCTGTCACTTCTGGTTGGACTGCAAGCCACAATCCCAACCCTATGCTGCTCTCTTGCTTCTGGATAGGCCTTCAGACAGCCTGGCAGCCAGATGTGCCCGGGGTAGCCTGGGCAGCACAGCACACATCCACCTAGACAGCCGTCCAGGTGGCACAGAATCCTGATCACCTGACCTCACCCAAATAAATAGGCTCTCCCAGCAGGCCAAGGGACCCAAGAAAATCCCTGCCCATTTGGCTGATATACCCTATCTATTCCTAATATGTCCTTGCAATGCCCTTGTCTTATCCAAAGTCATCAAATGCCCGGCCATCTAGTGACAGAAGAGAAAAGTGCAGCAATTCCAGACTTATGGTGAAATCAATTGAGCCCTCACTATTGGCCAATGCGTATACACCTGGCAGGTAAATTTAAGAGCAATCCTGTCTAAACATCAGGGAGCTACATCAACATAAAGCATGAATCAGTTATATGCAGTTTAGAATAAATGGCTTTATGCATGGGTCGGCAACCCGTCGATCGTGGGCAAATGATGGGTATATCATGTCCCCACTTTGCTGACCCTTCTGCTGAAGTTCTTCCTCGCTTGCAGAGCAGGACAAGGAAGCGACATGCTTAGCTTACTGCATTAATCCCTGCTCTCCTGTCCATCCCAGGTGCTTGTGTTTGACATCACATGGGATTGACAAGAGAGGAGGGCCAGCGCTGATCAGCGTGCCAGAAGAGCAAACAGCAATGTGTCACCAACGCTTGCCTGCTCTACACATAGGGGAAATCTCTGCTCTACTGACCCCTATATCTTGTCCTGCTGACCTCCATTCTCTTCTCTGGGGGGTTAGCAAGGCAGAGGATGGGGGTCAAGGGTCAGCAGAGCAGAATACAAGGGTCAGTAGGACAGTCCTCTGCCTTGCTGCTCCCTATCCTCTGCCCTACCAACCCCCCCATTCTCTACCCTGCTGACCCTTGTGCTCTGCCCTACTGCCCTCATGTCCTGCTGACCCCTGTCCTCAACCCTGCTTGCTCCTATTCTTCTGCCCTGCTAACTTCCTGTACTCTACCCTGCTGACCCCCTGTACATTGCCCTGCTGACCCCTGTCCTCCAGCTTGTTGACTCCTGTCCTCTGCCCTGCTGACCTCTTATCTTCTGCCCTGCTGACGCCTTTCCCCTGCCCTACTGACTCCCTGGCCTCTATTCTGCTCACCCGTCCTCTGCCCTGCTCATCCCTGTCCTCTTCCCCAACCTGTTGACCCCTGATACACTGCCCTACTGACTCCTTTACACTTCCCTGCTGATGGCCCAATCCCCTGGACCTCCCATCCTCTGCCCTGTTGGCCTTGTCTTTTGCCCTACTGACATCAGAATACAATGCCCTAGTGACTTCTATACACTGCCCTACTAGTTTCCTGTCCTCTGCCATGCTGAACAATTTCCTCTCCCTTAATGACCACCCTGTCATCTGATCTGCTGACTCCTGTCCTCCATCTTGCTGAACCCTGCCCTCTGCTCTAATGACCCCCTGTATGCTGCCCTGCTGACCCCCTATCCTCCACCCTGCTAATTCATGCCTTCTGCCCTACTGTCCCCTGTCCTCTGCTCTGCTGAACCCCGTTTTCTACCCAGTTGTAGGGCTTTTGAGTCTATTAGTCCGGGGTTTCTCAAACTTTGTAAACAAAGTGCCAATTCACCATCCTTCAGACTTCCAGGTGGGCCAGACTTTGGCCAGTGGGTGTAGACAATACACCAAAATCAGTGGGAATGAACAATGCCTCAGGCTTGTTGGTAAGGGGGAGTAAAAATATTACAATATTACACACCTGTGGACAATGGAAGGAGGAATAGCACCTCATTCAATGGTGTTAATGGGATGAATTACACCCCATAGTTGGTATCAATGGGAGCTCATCCTATTACCCAGATTAAGGCAAGCAAAGAGCCCCATTATTACAATAACCTGTAAGGGTATTTTGTCTCCAAGCAAAGAGTCATAATGTACAGCAGAACATGGCTAGAAAGGAAACAAAAGATGTGAGCATTCAACTGGGTCTTAATGTTTTTCTATACACATTTGTAACAGGAGTAGAAGTCTTCTTGCACGGTATTTCAGAATTCAACATATCAATATCAATGACTGTAGTGTGTGAAGTGCACTCTCCTAAACAGTTGACCCAGGAAATAATTTCATGTTGGCATGCAAGCATCACTTAGGCATCAAATGCATATAAGTTTGTGAATGTACAACCAATAGCATCCTTGGAAGGTCTAAAAGGTCAAGCTGATTACATTCTGTACATCTGGCAGACATGAAACTCAGTGGGGTCATTTAAGTCCACAACATGCTGCTGATATTGAGTCTACAAGCCCATCAATAGATCAGCAGGGACTGCCTGTGCCTAAAGTTTACTGCTGTAAATTCTGGTCATAAAATAAATGAAAAAAGAATGAAAACTGCATGGGCAACTTTAAAAAAAAATGTTTTAATCTCCCTCAGTTGTCATCCAACATACAGTATGTGAGTAAATACAGCTGCAGAATGAAGAAGGAGGTTTGTTGAACTTAAAGACCACTTGGAGACTCTGAAGAGTGTCCTGCTGAGGAGTATAAGGTCATCCTTGCAGGCCGGGTGCCTAACAATGGTGTCACCCCCTGTCTCTGTGCTCTGCCAAGATGCTGAGTCAGATACACACAACCTCACCCTCAGGTGGAGAGGCAGTTCAGCAACCAGCAGTGAATAGAAGAGACAAGAACTAACTGCCGGTAAATTAAAATTTTCCCGCAGTTGTATAGCAAGTAAAAGAAAGCAAATGTATCTGTAAAAATATTCTGTAATTGAAACAGACCAAACTTATTATTTTACACCAATTAAAAGTAATTTTACCCAAGAACACCAGTGCAAATATAGTTTTCCACTGAACTCTATAGCAAAGTTATTTTTTTCCATGTGATTCTGTATTTGTGCAGCACAATTCAAGCAGAATTGTTACATTAAAAGGGTTAATTTTATTTTTTATCCTTTTATTTAATACTATATCTACAACTCACTGATCATGCTAATGTACCGTCTGTAAGGTGTAGATATAAATATTTTTTCAAGGTTTCCTCTAGGGTACAAAGATTAAGAAAGGCTGATCTAACCATTGATTTGACAACACCAGGGGCACTGATATGTACTATACAGAGGATATGGAGTTGCATAGGGAAATTTTGGGTAAAATCTTCTAAAGGTGAACTTACACTTTAATGTTCGTAAAGCAGACCTTTTCCCCCTTTTTCTAAATTTCAAATTAATATGCATCACTGCATACTGATGTGAAATAATCTACCACTGATTACAAAAAAGTATTATTTTTACTTACCGTTTTTGTGTCCACTTTCTTATTCCATTAAAGGCACTATTAACGTAGCTCCGACCGCACTGGTGGGAAAGTCACTAGTGCCTTTAAGGCGATCCCATACCTAAGCTGTTAGATCTTGCAGTATTCGGATACTGTGCATGCACCAGATGAAACACATGAAGTCATGCGCTTCCTCTTGTGCACGTGCCAAACAGCCAAGGCCACTGATAGGGGGGACAACCGATCCTCTTGTAGGGGGCTCGAGCACACAGGGGGCCCACACAGGGAGGGGGAGTAACGAAACGTCCCACACTCCGCTTGAGTGCTTTCATCATATACCGCTTCCTCCCAGTCTGAATATAGATATCAGATATTGACAACCAGGAACAAGGCAATACTCATTTGGTTACTCAACATGCAACTGTTTATTAGAACAAGAATACAGTCTTATATACATTTGAAGAGGAGCCCCCCTCTCTCCTGCTCATATTACTCTAACAATACACATGTAACCAGAGACATAAATTAACATGAGCTAATTAACTAATCCCTTAAAGCAGCAGAGGTGACTTCATGCCCACCTGGCCATTGTTGTGATTAATCAGGATTTCACTACAAGCCAGACTTGTTGTCACCGAGCTTCACACAGCAGAGTTACATTACCATAAGTATAAAAGAAGGACACCTTCTCACAATAGCAGGACTGCCAGTCTCCTACATTGTACAGAGGCCAATGAGACCAGCTCTTTCAATTAACATGTGTAGCGCTACCCCCTCAGGAGCCGCTGATCGATTTGGGATCGGCGTATTAAGTTACCTCTATGTGATGTCTAGGGGTGAAGGTAGTGAGTAGAGCAGTAATCGAATGTCCAATCTGTAGATGAAGTTTTCTGAATGCTTTATTTCCTTGGTCCAACACAACCAACATCAACTTGAGGTAGACAGGAAAGGCTGATGAAATAAAGGAACTTTGCAGTATCAGGCTTTGGATAGAGAAAAGCAATCCTGCTATTCTGTAGTTGCATCAATGCGTCGCCACTCCAGCCAGAGTGGGTGAAGTGCCTCCGGACAGACCCCTGCCACAGGCCTGGCAGCCGGAGTGCCACTTAAGGTTGCTGGGAGGAACAAGTCTCTGCCACAGACTTGGCTCTGATTGAATGTTGAGACCTCTGCCACAGGCCTAGTGCAAGATTTAAGTTAAACAGCAGAGCGAATCCTCCCAGTAAATTACATTAGGGTCACCGGTTGACAGTGCAAGTGTACCTGTCAATGTTCCGGTCACCAGATTCCCGATGGTTCGTTCAAGCCCTTTTGGATAACCTGCCTGCGGGTTTTCCTCAAGCTGATCCCCCATCGAACAGCACACAGCTTGGGATCTACTCAGTAGAAGTGGGGACTCAGTAAGCCACTGGGGCTACTTGGTAGCATTAGTTTCTCCGGGCCGGAAGGGCCCAGAGTTAGGAACTCCGCGTAGTGCGCGACCCCAGGCCAGGTAGGCCCGCGATGTGCGCACACCCTAAAGGTGGGTGCCGCACCTGGAACCAGGAACCCGCGAAGAACCCAGAACAATGGCCTCCGCCACAGAAATACTCCTCCCCAGCATGCCCCACAAGGGAAAACTCCTCTAATTGGCTGCTGAGAAGAAGCGGCTCCGCCTGGACCTCACTGGTGCCACCTGCCGCCCAGAGATGGAACTGCATCCATGGAACGCAGACTGACCCACAGAACAATCCAGATTTGGCGACAGCCAAATTTAACAAAATTAAGAATGAGAGCAACTTATCTCTCTCATTCTCCCACTAACTTTAGCGTACTGCCCTTTCTGAAAGTAAAGGGAGCGCTACACATGTCAAGTTCAGAATCAAACAAACCAAGAATAGTCTTTATATTTATCCTGGGAGACATTGTGGATAAATATTACTGTCTTATTTTAAGTAATCCAAGCCACATTTTCTCAGTTACCCTGTGCCCCTAATGGACACAGGATACCTTAGACATAGGAGGTGCATGGGGAGCTGAAACAAGAGAGTTTCCCAACCTCTCCAAGGGATTCTGGGTTCCACGGACCCTCCCGTCACATCTCTCCCCTTTCGCCAGAAGACTAACACAGGAGGAGACCCCAGACGGGTTGACTCAGAAGTTAGTGCATAGTTCCAGTTCCAGTTACTCACCCAGCCAACCTCTGCCCCTCTCATAGAACATACCCGCTGCTGGGAGGAAGTGCGGACTGGTCCTTCCACCTGGAGTGCCTTCAGCCGCTGGAGAGAAGACACACACATCCCCGTTCTGTCAGGAGAGGAGAAACAGATCATCTGTTCCTACTGTTTAGGAACAGCGATCTGGCTCCTCCTCTAGTCAGTCCCATCCCCCACAGTTAAAAACACACACAAAGGAACACAATTAACCCCTTGATCGCCCCCTAGTGTTAACCCCTTCCCTGCCAGTGACATTTACACAGTAATCAGTGCATTTTTATAGCACTGATCGCTGTATAATTTACAATGGTCTTAAAATTGTGTGAAAAGAGTCCAATCTGTCTGCTGCAATGTCACAATCTCGCTAAAAATCGCAGATCGCCACCATTACTAGAAAAGATTCTAATACAAATGCCATAAATGTAGCCCCTATTTTTTAGAAGCTATGGGCCAGATTCACAAAGGAGATACGACGGAGTATCTCAGATACGACGGAGTATCTCAGATACTCCGTCGTATCTCTCAGAGTATCTATGCGACTGATTCATAGAATCAGTTACGCATAGATAGCCAGAAGATCCGACAGGTGTAATGGACTTACACTGTCGGATCTTAGGATGCAATACCGCGGCCGCCGCTGGGGGGAGTTTGCGTCGTAAACCAGCGTCGGGTATGCAAATTAGGAGTTACGGCGATCCACAAAGATTTTTCCCGTTGTTACGTCGTCGCAAGTGTTAGATTTCTATCGCAAAGATAGTGCACCTTTAAGATGGTGGAAAATTACTCCACCATGTTAAAGTATGCCCGTCTTTCCCGCGTCTCTTTTGAATTTTTTTAAAACATTTTCTTTTTCCCGGCGTAAGTGCTTTGTTGACGTCGGGATTCTCAAAACGTCGGTGCGCCGTAATTTCGCGCAAAGCACGTCGGGAAATTTGCGACGGGAGCATGCACAGTACGTCCGGCGCGGGAGCGCGCCTAATTTAAATGGTACCCGTCCCATTTGAATTGGACCGCCTTGCGCCGGACGTGTTTACGATACACCGCCACAAATTTCCAGGTAAGTGCTTTGTGGATCGGGCACTTAGACTGAAAACTTGCGGCAGTGTAACGTAAACGGTTTACGTTACGCTGCACCGCGGGTATGTGAATCTGGCCCTATAACTTTTGCGCAAACCAATCAATAGACGCTTATTGCGATTTTTTGGTACCAAAAATATGATATGTGGGCCTAAATTGAGGAAGAATTTGTTTTTTATATTTTTGGGGGGGATGTTTATTATAGCAACAAGTAAAAAATATTATTTTTTTTCAAAATTGTAGCTCTTCTTTTGTTTATAGCACAAAAATTTAAAATGCAGAGGTGATCAAATACCACCAAAAGAAAGCTCTATTTGTGGGAAAAAAAGGACATAAATTTTGTTTGGGTACAACGTTGCGCGCAGTTGTCATTTAAAGCAACGCAGTGCCGTATCGCATTAAAATGGCCTGGTCATTAAGGGGGTGAATCTTTCCGGGGCTGAAGTGGGTAAATATAAAAGACAGACTTATTTTAAATCTCAATACTATTAAAAATATGACCCCCTAACATATATCCATCAACCACTTGGAGTAATACAATTTGCTAATTTTCTTGTCACGGGTATGATAGATGTAAAAGCTCAATGCATTTCTTGGATTACATTTTTACACTTCATCAGGAGTAAAACAAAAGAGGATCAACACACTCTAAAAGTATTAAATATATACAGATATTAGTAACAATATTAGTATATGCATTAATGTGCATATATTAATGTACCAAAACAGACTGGATAGGTCTGAATGGGCCCTTAATCAATTTTAATGCATACATTACTATTTTAACTAGCATTATTCCAATTATTTAGATTTAATGTGAACCAATTATGTGAACCTGCTCAACCACTTCTTATAGTCATATTTATTTTGCTCCCCTGCTAACCAATTTCCTTGGTTCATTTTAAGCAATTTTATAAAGAATTACATTTTTTCTTCCGGAAAACAATTCAGGGACATATAAACATTAGCAGTTATTTTATATATTTTTTCTTGTAGAAGAATTGTAAAGGTCATATGCACCTGCTTGCTATAATAATCTTGTATTTTCTCTTTTCTGAACTGTCTTCTTAATTGCATTCATAGGTGCGTCTAAGGGAACCCGAGCAGTTGGTACAGTACGTACTCAGAGATTCTCAAACCATTCCTGTGAATTCACTGTAACCACACTGGACGCCGATGCCAAGTCTGTTGAGAGCAGTGAATTTAGATATCATTTGCAGAGGAAGCAGAATTCCACAATGTGCGATGACCTTAATTTCAAGTCATCTTTATCGTGTCACCATTAAATTATCACCAAGCCTTTCAATGTAGGTTTTTTAAAGGATATTTATAGTGCTTGTACAGCCAAACAATAATCGTAGGCTTCAGCATTCATTACCCCTCTGTTAGCAGCAGATAAAATGGTTGATGTGCCTATTTGGCAAGGGATAAATACTAATTTTAGTTCAGAACCGCAAATAGAGATCTTTATATGTCACTAGAGAGATTGCCCCTACTTTTCCTTCTCCATTTAATTGTTCACTAAACCATGCTGTCATCTTGTAACTATATATAAATAATTATGTATATATAAATAAATAAATAAATATATATATATATATATATATATATATATATATATATATATATATATATATATATATATATATATATATTGCACAGATGATTATTGTAGCCACACAATTAAAAACAATTGTATAGTTGTAGCCAATATTTGGGCAAATACAGTACATTGTATTGTAACTGTATTGTTTGCGCTAACGTTGTAAAGCGCTGTGCAAACTGTTGGCGCTATTCAAATCCTGTATATTAATAATCAATGCTGATAATTTACACCATTTTATGTTTGTGCCAAATTGTTGTCATTGATTTATTATGCTTATATTCACTTTGCTGCGATAGTATTATTAGCGCGAGTGTCACCCTACTGTTATTTATGGTTATGATAAGGTATTATTTATTGTTATGTTGATACCTTTAGCATTATGATAGGTGAAGGTTAATGGTCAGGTTAAGGGGTTGAAATTAACCAATTGAAGACCAGCATGTCAAACCTCCTTCCATTTTTCAAATTTTCAGTGCTGTCACACTTTGAATGACAACAATGGGCCATATTCTCTCTAAATATCCGCCTCCTGCGCTTAGGGCACTTACACTCCGCTGTCCCAACTTACTGGAGCAGGTGTTTTATTCCCCAAACACTTGCTCCATAAGTTGGGACAGCGGAGTGTAAGTGTCCCGGCGTAGCCTGGCGGATCTCCAAGGGGGCGTCTTCTATTCAAATGAAGCGCGCCCCCGATGCGAAAGAACTGGGCATGCGCCGGGCTGCAAAAAGCCCAGTGCGCATGCTCCAGTTCTCGGCGGAAAACGTCAATGACGCCGACGTGTGCGTCATTGACGTAAGGTCGTATTCAAGAACGACTTACGTAAACGACGTACCCGACGAAAAAACACGACGGGGACCCGACGCCATCCGTAACATGGCCTACGCGAGACTTGCGGAAACTTACCCCTCATATAGCAGGAGTAAGTTTCCGCTTACGCAAACGACGTTAGCGACGGTTACGCGACGCGAACTCGTTCGGGAATCGGCGTAGAAGGATCATTTGCGTACGCAAATGACTCCTTCACGTAAATGCCATCTAGCGGCGGCCGGCGTCATTGCATTTAAGATCCGCCAGTGTAAGTGACTTACAGATGGCGGATCTTAAGTGTATCTATGCAAAAATGATTCTGAGAATCAGGAGCATAGATACACTGGCCAAAAAAGGGAGTTACGATGGAGTATCTGACTTACTCCATCGTAACTTCACTGAGAATATGGCCCACTGTGCCTAAAGCCTTGTACACGGTCAGATTATTGGACACATTTTTGTCCATTTTTTGTTGGATGCTAGTCTCAAATCGAAAGTGAAAAGGGTACTCACCATCAGAAAATTTTCTGATGATAGAATTCAACGTCAGAATTAACGTACTGTGTTGAATTGTTTTATATGTGTTTTTTCATTTCTGAGCATGCCTAGTCTTGCTCTTCTGTTTTTTTTTTTGTCAGAAAACCGTACTAATGAAAAGAAAATCGGACGTTGTGGTCACATCAGGCAATCATTTTCAAGCCTGCACATCCAGTTTTTGTCTGACGGAAATTCGTAACCGGCTGTCAAAAATCAGAAAATCGGCAGATTGTTCATCGGACGAAATTTAACTTTGGATTTTCTGACCGTGTTGTCTTCAGATTTACCAAAACCATGTAGTGAAAGGGCCTGCCTGATTACATAAAAATTGAAACTGTAATGCCTCGTACACACGGTCGGCCTTTTTACCGTGCAAAAGTCCGCCGTGAGTCCGTCGGAAAGAAAGAGAACAGATTCTCTATCTTGGGTCTGTCGGACTTCTGACAAAAAAGTCAGATGGAGGCTACACACGGCCGGAATTTATGAGAAAAAAAGCCTGTCTGACTTTTTTCCTCGGAAAGTCCGACCGTGTGTACGAGGCATTAAGGTTTGACTTTATATTATATTAAGTCTACAGAAAATCTAATTTTTTTTTTATTATTATTATCTTTCTTAGAGCTTTATTTTGGTGGTATTTAATCACCACTGGTGATCCTTCTTTATAAATTTAGGCCACAATGTAGTCTGTGAAAGTTATAGAGTTTACAATATATATATATATATATATATATATATATATATATATATATATATATATATATATGTGTTCTGACTGCCTGTATCATTTCTTGAGTCCCTAAAAAGGCAGAACAGTACAAATACCCCCAATTTAACCCATTTTTTGGAAAGCAGAAAGTCCAAGGTTTATAATAAAAGGCATGGTGAGTTTTTTGAAGTATTCATTTTTTTTTCTTTGCAAAATGATGAAAGTAAATAAGATAAATTTTTTTTCACAAAGTTGTCATTTTATCAAGTTATTTATCAAACACAGCATAAACATATTTACAGCTTCAGCCTCCCGAGCAGGGGGATACCATGTGTGTGGGACTTTTTCACAGCCTATATGCATAGAGGGCCCCCCCCCCCCCCCCGGAGCTCCAGGACAGTAGAAATACACAGAAAATTACAACATTTTGGAAAGCAAACGCCCAAAGGTATTTTCAAACAGGCATAATGAGTCTTTTGACAATGTAATTTTTGCCATACGTTTTGGATAAGGCAAACAGAACATTTAATTTATTTTTTTACACTGAAACGTCCAATGTTTATTTGATCCCTAGGGATCATTAGGTCACTCAATCCCTAAAAGTTATACAATTGTATATGTAATTGTCCAATTATGATTAAACATGGTCATTTGTTTATATAGCTGAATTGTGAGTGAGGTGGATGTGTGGGTTTTAATGGTATGAGTGAGTTTGTGAGTTATAGTACCAATGTTTTATACATGTATGTTTTTGTAATTAATAAACATTTCTAATTAGTTCAGTGAGTTGAATCAATTCATTTTTGTTATTTGTTTGAGGGTCAGTGATAAGGAACACTATTCCTTGCTTACACTGGTCTGGTAACACTGGGGCTGCTGTGATTAGGAAAACTGTTGCTGGACATTATGGTCTGGTCTGGTGGTGATCAGGAATACTGGGCCAGATTCACATAGAACTGCGGCGGCGTAACGTATTGTAGATACCTTACACCGCCGCAAGTTTTCATCGCAAGTGCCTGATTCACAAAGCACTTGCGATGAAAACTACGCCGGCGGCCTCCGGCGCAAGGCGGGCCAATTCAAATGGGCGTGTGCCATTTAAATTAGGCGCGCTCCCGCGCCGGACCTACTGCGCATGCTCCGTTTCCTAACTCCCGCCGTGCTTTGCGCGCCGTGACATAATTTTTTCGAACGGCGACGCGCGTAGCGTACTTCCGTATTCCCGGACGTGTTACGCAAACGACGTTAAATTTGAAATTTCGACGTGGGAACGACGGCCATACTTTAGACAGCAATACGATTGCTGACTAAAGTTAGGGCAGGTCAAACGACGACTAACTTTGCGACGGGAAACTAGACTAGCAGCGACGTAGCGAACGCGAAAATCCATCGGGGGTCCGCCGTAACTGCTAATTTGCATACCCGACGCTGGTTTACGACGCAAACTCCATCCAGCGGCGGCCGCGGTATTGCATCCTAAGATCCGACAGTGTAAAACAATTACACCTGTCGGATCTTATGGATATCTATGCGTAACTGATTCTATGAATCAGTCGCATAGATAGAAACAGAGATACAACGGAGTATCAGGAGAAACGCCGTCGTATCTCTTTGGTGAATCTGGCCCACTGTTTCTGGCTACACTGGTCTGGAGACACAGTGACTGGTTGATAGTGATCAGGGACACTTTGACTGGCTGTGGTCACAGTGTCCATGATCAACCCCTCACACTTGGGGATGGGGGTGTGGTAAAACCTTGCAGCTGAACCTCAGTTTTATCCCTCCCTAACAACCATTATCTTAAAGGGGTTGTAAAGGTACCATTTCTTCCCCCTAAATAGCTTCCTTTACCTTAGTGCAGTCCTCCTTCACTTACCTCATCCTTCCATTTTGCTTTTAAATGTCCTTATTTCTTCTGAGAAATCCTCACTTCCTGTTCTTCTGTCTGTAACTCCACACAGTAATGCGAGGCTTTCTCCCTGGTGTGGAGTGTCGTGCTCGCCCCCTCCCTTGGACTACAGGAGAGTCATGACGCTCTCTACGTTGCAGATAGAGAAAGGAGCGGTGTGTTAGTGGGCGTCCTGACTCTCCTGTAGTACAAGGGAGGGGGCGAGCATGACACTCCACACCAGGGAGAAAGCCTTGCAATACTGTGTGGAGTTACAGACAGAAGAACAGGAAGTAAGGATTTCTCAGAAGAAATAAGGACATTTAAAAGCAAATTCGAAGGATGAGGTAAGTGAAGGACTGCACTAAAGTAAAGGGAAAAAAAATTATCTTTACCCCTTTAAGCTGCAGAGGCAGCAGGCCGAGGTGTACACATGCCACAGCCGCAATGGTTTTCTTGGCAGGAAAAATACACCTTGATGCTTTTGGTCAGTTTAGCACAGCCCATTCAAGTAAATAGGGCTGTTCTATAAGTGCCCCACAACTGTGTCCATTGCATGCAGTTGGGTAGCACTTGTGTGGGTTCCAAGGGATTAAAGCAGGTTTTCCAAGGGTATAATGTTTATTCTAACTGTGCAGGGCCCAAGGCGTTAACATATGTTATACTTGTTGAACCTAATGAACCCAGCCCTGCTCTTAAATCTAACGCTATACTACAGTTATTATCAGTGGCAGCTGATATTGATACTAATATAAATGTGATATTGCATTTAAGGGTAAAAAAAATGCCTTAGCCTCATTCATGCAATGTGTTGGAAGTAAAACGAATACACCTTATTTTAAAAAGTTCATGGAGTTCCTAATAAAGTGTATCTGTATGTCTGGATGAGCTGGAGTCATTTAACATGCACCAAGTTCACTAAGGTACATGGATATGATACAAATATGTATGCAAATTATAGTTTGCATGTTAAATGATGGATGAAATCGAGATGTGTGTGTGCGAGAGGTATACTTACTGTAAAACGTTCCCAAGGCAACCAGCACAGCCCCCAGACTTCCTCGTGCAGTGTGCGCAGCAGGTGGTGGCCTGTGATTGACTTGCATCTGGAACAGCTGTAATAGGATGATAAGGAGGGGGCACAACAGAGATAGCTATCAACAATGCTTATCCTTCAAGTGAGGTAGTACCATTGGGCTCTTGAAGCAGGTACTGAAACTTAGAAGTGAAGGCCAAGTGATTTAGAGACTCAGGCCTCGTACACACGACCGAGGAACTCGACGGGTGAAACACATCGTTTTCCACGTCGAGTACCTTGTTAGGCTTGTCGAGGAACTCGACAAGCTTGCTTTGCGTACACACTGTCAAGACAAAATCTCCTCGTTCTCAAACGCGGTGACATACAACACATACAACGACAGAGGAAGTTCGATTCCACTGGCACAACCCTTGGGGCTGGTTTTGCTAATCTCATGTGTTTGCGTGTTAAGTAAAAGTTTGGTAAGAGACGATTTGCACTTTTCAGTCTGTTACAGCTTGAAAAATGTGTTATCTCCATTACAAATGCTACTTTTACTCCTGTCTCATACTTTATTCTGAGCAAGCGCGGGTTTCTTAGCATACACACACTCGAGTTTCTCGTCGAAAACCAGCCCGACGAGGAACACGACAAAATTCAGACTCCCGTCGAGGAAAAAGAGAACTTGCTCTCTTTTTTGCTCGTCGAGTTTCTCAACAGTTTCCTCGATGAAAAACGTACACACGACCGGTTTCCTCTGCAAAAAAGCTCTCCCACCAAGTTTCTTGGTGGATTCTGCCGAGGAAACCAGTCGTGTGTACGAGGCCTCAGGCCCCGTACACACGACCGAGTTTCTCGGCAGAATTCAGCCAGAAACTCGATCGGAGCTGTATTCTGCTGAGAAACCCGGGCGGGTGTACACTTTTGTCTGAGGAAGAGGACGAGGATCTCGGCGAGGAAATAGAGAACATGTTCTCTATTTCCTCGTTGTTCAATGGGAAATTTCGGCTCGCCGAGATCCACGATGTGTTTTGCCCGTCGAGTTCCTCGGACGTGTGTACAAGGCCTCAGACTCAAAACATTGCATTCCTCTTATGACTGGTGGTAGCATAAACAGTGTCGTACCCAGCTCTGCTAGCCAAGGAAGTGTTCTATGGCACCCCAACTTCCAATAAACTGAATAAATTGCCATTTATATACTAAGCCAAAGTTTGGTTGTGCGATGCATTTATATTAAACTATTTGGATCTTCAGCTGTCATGAGTCAATGTTGCAACTGATTACTCTACCCTTACACTGTACTGGATCAGAGATACTAAAGTGCAGTGCATGAAGTGGGTCTACGTGATATTTATATTAATATATGGGGCCATTTCTTTTTTTTCTTGTTTTTTGCTCTGTGTTCTGTGCTGTGCTGAAGGTACTATGGAAATATAGCTATGTGAAGGAGCAGATAAATGTCCACTTATGTTAAAAACAGACAAGTATGCAAATAAATTTGTGCACATTTATATGTTTTTGCAATAAAAACAAGAATTTATATTGTATAGAAAAAAAATTGCTGTGCCAACAGCTGTACATCTCCAGTACAACATAGAGATAGATGGTTATATAGATAGTATTGTATCATATACCTGGTTGGAGGCCAAGATGACAAGAGGACTTCCCGTACATCTCTGATCCAGACACCCCTGGAGAGGGCAGAGACTAACAATGGTGCCAGTGGTCTACTCCATGGAAGTTCTCTTCTATAAAAGCAATAGTCCTATTTACAAACAAATTTAGGTAAAAGGCTTTTTCTGACAGTCAAGCTGGATCTCTTGTCACCTGTAAACAGGGCTCGATGACGATGATGCCTAGGCTCTGAAGAAAGGGGTGCGCCCCAGAAACGCGTCAGCCGTTTGGGGTACCGTCCGATCATCTCGTCACCGAGCCCTGTTTACAGCACAGATCCAGCTTGACTGTCAGAAAAAGCCTTTTTCCTAAACTCGTTTGTGAGTAGGACTATTGCTTTTATTCTACTTTTAATAAAAAAATTATTTTGGTAATGCACTAGGTTGGTGGTCCCTCCTTCTTTTCTTTTTCTTTTTAGCTATACAAACACCCATTGTTCTTAGGAGGGCTGCAAGACTCTAGACTTTGCCCTAAACCAAAGACAGGATTACACTACCCGTGTCTAGCAAAACACTGGAGCGCAGGAGATTTTTTGTTCAGTTCTCTTCCATAAGCAAGCTTGGCTGCGAGATGCTTGTGCAAACCAACAGGAAGAACCCAAAGAGGAGATAGACTGGAAAGGATCTAGCCAAGTTACTGGAACACACAGCTGTCTGGAAGCATGGTCTGGACTGGCAGAGTTCGGTAGGTGAGTAGATAGACGGCAGGCAGGATAAAAGATACAGTCTTGGTCAGGATGCAAGCCAATGTCAACACAGAGGGTCAGCAGAGACAAGATGTGGTCATCAACTAGCTGAGGTCAAACCAGGAATCAGCAGAGACAAGTTGTGGTAAGTCGAGGTCAATGGCAGGCAGAGAGAGCAGAAATAACTCCCAGGGCAGACTGGGTCAGCAAAGCAAGCAAGCAGATCTCCAAAACAGCTCAGGTACAAGTTGCAGGGTAACAGCTAAAGACTCTTTAGCAACTTCCTGACTCAGCTCTGTTCCATAGTTGGGCTGTCTGGACCCAAGACTGCGATTAGATGTGTGGGCCCATATACCTGCATCTGCGTATGTTAGTGGAGTGTGCCTGCATGAATTAGAGTGTTTGCACAAATTAATAGAAGTTGCAGGTAGAAAAGGGCTAAAAGAGGGGAGGTTTGTGCCCAACCTGGAACTGCACTCTAAAGAGATCTTGTCACTGGATAAAAACCACACATGCATAATAGAGAAGTACAGCTGTATAATCTTTACTAGCAGTGCTTTTCTTGTAGCCAATCGTCACTCTCTTGCAGAGCTAGAGCCATTGGTAGAATCTTCATAATTGAACATTTCCAAGTGTGCAGAATGCCTGAATCTCCATGTGTGATTGATCTGCATTTTTGCCACCAACCAACTACCCCACCTTAATCGGCAATAGGCAGCAGACACGGGTGTTTACATGCCGCGGTTGTGATGCTTTGTGCCCGCAGCACAGTTTAGCTGACATGTACACACAGTAAATGGGAAAGTGCCACAATAACCCCTGCAACCATGTGCAATGCATGCAATTGTGCCGCATTTGTCAGCAAAAGTGGATTTAAAACAGGTGGGGAGGAGGCGTCACATCACTTCCTCACTGCCTGTCAGTAACCTTTGAAGCACAATCTGAATGCAGATCAGGCTTCAGAGGAAAGGGGGATAATAATTTAGACACATGTTTCAATCTCCCCTAAGTATTATATTTTCGGACTAGCTTGGCTCTTGCTTATGAACTGCAGCACCAAGATTACATTATTGGACCTGCCAACTTTTCCTAATATACAAATTATTTGTGCGTATTTTTCTACCACATGCCCTAACTTTGCCTGACCTCGGTAAAAGGTAATGATTTCCCTTTTCCTCCATAAACTTTAAACTTTGAGAACATGGAAATAGAAAATTAAGTATATAATGCATGCACCCAATCACCTTTCTTGTTAAAATATATCTTAAGTCCAAATTATTTTTTTCTGTTTGAATAGATTAGGGGAGGGTCAGATTTTTGGCATCATAAGGGAAATTTCCCTTCATTATCTGACCTTTTCCAACGTGAGGGAAGATCCCTGTTAGGCAGTCATCACAGAAACAAATATCAGAGGATTTCCTCTCTAGTTCTGTTTTAGTGCCAACTCAACATTTTGGAGTTGCCCCCTCTTTTATTCCTGTGGTGATCTGGAGAGAGCACAGGCAGTGATAAAAGGAGTGGTTCTAACCCTATATCAGTCTATCCAAATCAAAGAAAAAAGATTTGGCTATTAGTTGTACATTAATATACTTTTTAATTTTTAAGGCCAGATTACTGTAGCAGGAAGCCATATGCCCTGTACACACGATCGGTTCATCCGATGAAAACAGTCTGATGGATTTTTTCATTAGATATCCGATGAAGCTGACTTTCATCAGTCTTGCCTACACACCATCAGTGTCAGAACGCGGTGACGTAAAACACAACGACGTGCTGAAAAAAAAATGAAGTTCAATGCTTCCAAGCATGCGTCGACTTGATTCTGAGCATGCGTGGATTTTTAACCGATGGATTTCCCCAAAGACGATCGTTTTTTTAACCATCAGATAATTTTAAAACATGTTCAAAGTTTTTTCACCGATGGGAAAAAAACTGATGGTGCTCACACACGATCGGTTCGTCTGATGGAAACGGTCCATCAGACCATTTTTATCAGACGAACCGATCGTGTGTTGTTGTTGATACTGAATGATTCTTTCTTGCAGAATTCTGGGTCATCATTCTGTCATTTCCCTGCCTTCACCTGATATTATGATTTACCATGCTAATCCTAATCTGAGCCTTTGTTTACCATGGGTTGGATATTGAAGCTTGTTAAGGGGCATCCTATGTGCTAACGATGGGGAATATGATATGTGATAAATAGGGACATGTATTCAAAACCTCTCTGCTTCTTCTCACATCTCATTCATCAGCATTGGAGGGTGCGGTGTGAAATCCCTCAGCACAACTAAATAGGATAGAGGGGTAAGCTCTAGTATAGTCCATTAAAATTCAACAAACGACGTCAGGGTTGACTGGAGTGATAAGACCAGGTGAGGAGCTCAGTTACACCAGTTCTATTTCTAATTCACAGAGTTGAAGAAGGTGAAATCTAGGAGGTAGTCACATTTGTTTTGTTTCCATTTTTATGTTGGTGTGCATGGGATAAAGGGAATCTAATTTAAAGGTGGAAAATAATTTATTACGCATAGCACAGTTAAAAGTCTGTGTGTACTTATTATTATTTTTTTCAATGCTCTCTCTCCCCCAAAAGGTCCAAGTATAAAAAATGAAGCTTTTGCTGCAAAACTCACCAACCCCAAACAAACTCATGGTTAATTTTTATAATTATAAAAATGTTGTTAGAATTGTTAGAATGTGATTACACACCGCTCCAAAGCAACCTGCAAGATCCTTAGCTGCAGTATAAACCCGCTAGCCAAGTCAACATGTAGAAAAAGGAAAGAGGTGGCGGCACTTCCAGGGATAAAACAACTTTTGATTATTAAAAATGTATTTTAAAAATAAGAAGTTGTTTTTTTATCCCTGGACGAGCCGCCGCCTCTTCTTTTTAACATTTTGTTAGACCTAAGAATCATGTTGAGGATATTTTATGTAGGAAATAAGCTTGTAATTCAATTACAGTAAAAAGAACTATCAGTTGTTGGTGGACTTAATTTTTAAGAGATACACGCTGTAATCTGGAAAAATTTTAGGCCAACAAAGTAAATTTGGCCAAAATGTTATAAATTGAACCCAACGGGATGGTGCTTGTAATTGCCTCCGATAATTCTTTCAGCTTGTTTTTTAGCATCTAGTTTACTCCATCACAGCCTGCGGCTCCTCTGGTTTTAGTCCTCACTTACGAGATGACATATATGTTTGTACAATTCCTTTGGGTAACAGAATATCTAGGTGCTTAATAAATAAAAAGACGATAGGGAGAGATTTTAGCCAGAGCAGCAAATCCTACAGGAGCCTGACAAGCCAGACGAGTGAGAAACAAACATCAATCCATTACCATATCATCAACCGGAGCGAAAATAAATAAATATAAACGCAAGAAAACAGGTGCAAAGGGGGAACCATTCGGAAAGCCCCAAATCACCATGGTAACAGTGAGCTGGTGGAATTTCAGAACAAGGAAGAAGACGCATTAGTTATTCATTGCATAAAGGCATCAACAACAGGGAGAGGTAGATATTTATTATACAATGTGTTCTCGCTGGATTTAGGGAGTTTAGGTTTTATAGCGTGGATTAAGGCCCATATATCTACGTGTAGGGGGATCATGAATTCCACACAGCTCCCATTGCTTTGCCATTATCAATAACGGAGGGTTTAGGCAAAACAGCTCATTACATGGGACATTCAGATGTAATTATCATTATCTTTTTGTTACATAGTTCTAAACCCAATTAATAAAATATCATATAAGACTTAACAAGTTTTCTTTTACTGTAAAGTGGAACTGGAGCAACAAATTAGGCAGGCTCTTTATTACATATGCTAAGTTACTTCTGCAATAAAATAAACTTGCCTGCCTGTTTGCAATCTTATTTAGAATCGACCCTGAGCTCTGAATTCGCAGCTCACCATATATTTTTGGCATGCCTTAAAGTGGTTCTAAAGTCAGAAGGTTTTTTATCTTAATGCATTATATACATTAAGATAATCAGCCCCCCTCAAACACGGTAATCAGTGGCGGCTGGTGAAGTTTTAGGATGGGGGGGCGCAATACCCCGCCCTTCCACATTTGGTCCCTCCCACTTCTCATAAGCCACACCCCTTATAGAATCCACCACTCCGTCCCCTGTATTCCACTTGCTTCCACTCAATGTCAGGAGTATACAGCTCAGCGTCACAGCACAGAGTATATAGCCCCAGCATCACAAATCATGGTATATAGCGCAGCCTTACAGATCGGTGCAAACAAACTAAAATATGACACTGTTAGTAATGAAGGACTCGAAATGGGCAGGAGATTACCAGAGACTGCGGACATACTGCACAAGATTATCAGAGACTGCGGACATACTGCAGAAGATTACCAGAGACTGCGGACATACTGCAGGAGATTACCAGAGACTGCAGACATACTGCAAAAGATTACCAGAGATTGCGGACATACTACACAAGATTACCAGAGACTGCGGACATACTACACAAGATTACCAGAGACTGCGGACATACTACACAAGATTACCAGAGACTGCGGACATACTACACAAGATTACCAGAGACTGCGGACATACTGCAGGAGATTACCAGAGACTGCGGACATACTGCAGGAGATTACCAGAGACTGCAGACATACTGCAAACGATTACCAGAGACTGCGGACATACTGCAGGAGATTACCAGAGACTGCGGACATACTGCAGGAGATTACCAGAGACTGCAGACATACTGCAGGAGATTACCAGAGACTGCGGACATACTGCACAAGATTACCAGAGACTGCGGACATACTGCACAAGATTACCAGAGACTGCAGGAATTACTTGTCCTGCGACTTGGGACTTAAATGTTGCATGACAAGTCGTACCCCATGATTTCCAATGAGAACCGTTCATATCTGTGCGACTTCAAAGTAGTCCCTGCATTACTTTGGTCCCACATTGATGCAACTTGAGGTCCATAGACCTCCAGAATACACAGGCATTGCTTTAAGTCACATCAAAATTGCAGTAGAATTGTGCAACTTTCAGACTGCATTAGCCTGAAAGTCGCAAGATTCTGCCACAATTTTTTGGTGCGATTTTGCAGCGACTTGAAGCAATGCCTATGTATTCTGGAGGTCTATGGACCTCAAGTCACATCAAGGTGGGACAAAAGTAATGCAGGGACTACTTCAAAGCAAAGTTGCACAGATATGAACAGTTCTCATTGGAAATCATTGGGTCCAACTCATCCTGCAACTTTCCAGTCCCAAGTCGCAGGACAATTTGCAAGCGGGGGGTGGTGTGGTGTTGACGGCCGATATTTTCCCTGCACATTAAGTATAAAAAAAGTTTTTTTTTAATAACTGGGGGCAGGCCCGGATTTATTCCCTTTGCTGCCCCAAGGCCGGGTCCTTCAATGCCGCCCCCGTCTGCGCAGTACAGGGGGGACATTATTCGCGGGGGGACTTTTTAGGCAGGACACTGGGAAGCAGGGGGGGTGCTGCTGTCGAATATGACATTGAGAGGCCGGGGGTGCTGCTGCAGAAAATGACATTGAGAACCGGGGGTGGGGGGATGTTTGCTGAAAATTACATCTTCCTCTTCCCCTGTTTTCTCTCCTCTCACCATCCGTGACATGACGGGATGGACTCCCGAAATGAAAGTGTCCTCTCCTCTCAGCTGCAGTGCCGCCCCTGCACCTACTGCCGCCCCGAGGCCTGGCCTTGTTGGCCTTGTCTGGAATCCGGCCCTGACTGGGGGGGTGGTCTGGTGGGGTAGTGTTACCGGCCGCTATTTGTGCTGTAATGAATTTTTACATAGAAAAGAAATGTTGTTAATAAGTGGGTAAATGAATTATAAAAAAAGCCGGTTATTGAAAAAAACTTTTTTTATAATTCATTTACACACTTATTAACAACATTTCTTTTCTATGTAAAAATTCATTACAGCACAAATAGCGGCCGGTAACACTACCCCACCAGACCACCCCCCCCCCCAGTTATTAAAAAAAAAACTTTTTTTATACTTATTGCTAAATTGAATCAAATCTAAAAAATAAACTGTTAATAAGCTTAATATATTTAACTAATATTAAATCTAAAAAAAAAACATTGGTTGGGGGGGGGGGGGGGGGGGTTGTTGCCTGGCATTATTTTTGCTGAATATTAAATATTAAATATTAAAAAATATAAAAAAAAAATTGGATTAAGCAGGGGGGGGGGGGGGGATGTGGAGATTGGACGCCAGCCGCCGAATATTATATTTTTTATTAAATATTATATATTTTTTTTAAATAAGCGGGGGGGGGGGGGTGCCGGCGGCCGAATTAGAAACACTTTGTGGAAATCACGGGGGAGGTTAGATGCTGCTGTGCTGTATAAGCGGGTGGGGTGTTGTGGAGCGGCCGCCGATGCTTAGAGACAGGCAGGCTTACCTGTTCCTCGGTCGGGCGCACTGAGCTCGAGCTGTCCCGACGTCACTTCCTGTTTTTCCAGTGACGTCGGAACGAGCACAGAGACGGGCGGGTGCACACAGAAAGTGTATGCACCCGCCCGGCCATAACAATACACTCCATCGCGCCGGAAGCAAGTGGCGCGATGGAGAACGCCACAAAGCCATATTTTTTTTGCCAATGTAGCGCCGCGTCTGCAATCCCGTGATTGCACAGACGTGGCGCTACTCCTACAGCACTGTGCCCGGCGTCCGGCTCGCGGACACAGTGCACATAAGGCCCTTTTTTGGATTTTTTTTTTCTTAAAGGGACAGATTTAATTTTTTTTTTACTGACTGGGGGATGGGGGGCGGCGCACGGGCGCCCTTATGGACGGGCCGCCACTGACGGTAATACTTACCTGAACCCCATCTAGATCCATGGCAAGTGGTGCACGAGAGTCTCGGCTATCCAGGTTCTCCATCCTCATTGGCTGAGACAGCAGTGGGGCGCCATTGGGTCAATCAAAGTCAGTGAGCCAATGAGGAGAGAGCTGAGCCGCAGCTCCGTGTCTGAATGGACAAACAGAGCAGCAGCTTGACTCAGGAGGGGGCCAGGAATGCCAGTAAAGAGACCCGAGAAGAGGAGGGTTGGGGCTGCTCTGTTAAAAACCATTGCAAAGGGCAGGTAAGCATAATGCGTTTGTTATTTTTAAATGAAAAAAAAAAAAAAAAACACAAGACTTTAGTATCACTTTAAAGTGGTTGTAAACTAACTAGCTCATTATGTAATACTCCCCTCAGATCGAAGCCCCTGCAGCCATACTCGTACACCACTCCAGTGGCCAACATCTCTCCCGGGGTTACTTCCGGGTTTCGCGGCTCCGGCGCATGCGCACGGGAGCCACCAGTCATGGCATGACCTCCGTTAGAATTGCCATTTCTAAAGTGCGCCCGCACCGTTGTCCACGGCGCATGCGCCGCAGACATCGGCGCCCATCATTATTATAAATAGCTCCTAAACCGTGAAAGGCACCAGCTCCAGAGAGACACAGAACAGAGGTCTGTCCGTGTAAACGGACAGATCTCTGTTCTGTCAGGGGTGAGAAGAGCGATCTGTTGTTAATACTAAGTATGAACAATGATCGCTCTCATCCTTCAGGCAGTCCTATCCCCCCCATAGGTAGAATCACTCCCCAGGACACACATTTAACCCCTTGATCGCCCCCAGTGTTAACCCCTTCCCTGCCAATGACATTCATACAGTAATCAGTGGCTATTTTTAGCTCTGATTGCTGTATTAATGTCAATGGTTGCAAAAAAGTGTCAAAAGTGTCCGATCTGTCCACCGCAATGTCGCAGTCCCAATAAAAATCGCAGATCGCCACCATTACTAGTAAAAACAAAAATTTATAATAAAAATGCCATAAATCTATCCCCTATTTTGTAGACGCTATAACTTTTGCGCAAACCAATCAATATATGCTTATTGCTATTTTTTTTAACGAAAATATGTAGAAGAATACACATCGGCCTAAACTGAGGAAGAAATAATTTTTTTTATTTTTTTGGGAGAATATTTATTATAGCAAATAGTAAAAAATATTGCTTTTTTTTCAATATTGTCGCTCTTCTTTTGTTTACAGCGGAAAAAAAAAAGAACCGCAGAGGTGATCAAATACCACCAAAAAAAGCTCTATTTGTGGGAAAAACAGAGATCAATTTTGTTTGGGTACAACTTTGCACGACCGCACAATTGTCAGTTAAAGCGACGCAGTGCCGTATCGCAAAAAATGGTCTGGTCATTAAGGGGGCAAATCCTTCTGTGGCTGAAGTGGTTAAAAACACTGTTTTCACCTTTTAGTCATCTTTTTTGCATCTCAGCCCTGCTGTCTTCTGTGGCCTCTTTGAAGTCACTTCTGTCAACATGTACTAGCTCCAACGGTTCCTCATATCTTTGCTCAGGGTGGGCTTCCTCGTGGTAACAACAGCAAAACTTGTATATGCAAAGGGTGTAGGCACAGCTACTTAGACCTTATGTATTCATATATTTATTTATAATAGGTATTTATATAGCACCGACAATTTTCTCAGTGCTTTGCATACTGTACATTCATATCAGTTCACACCATCAAGGCATTTACAGACTAACAGACTAAGATCCCTATCTCACATGGTGTATATTCAAATAACAAGTAGTGGTGCCAAAAATAATATTTGTGCAAAAAAATTAGTACAGCTGCCCCTTTATCAAGTGAAAAAGATTCACCTTAAAAATGATTAACAGAATAAAGTAAAAGTTTGGCGATAAATAGATCAAAATATATCCTTATTAAACTCTATAAATATCAATTCAGTCCAAAAAGTGTTCCACAAAAAAAGCACAATAAATTGTGAGTGTAGCGCTCTGCTCCCGAAGAACAGGCGCTGCTCTAAATTTAGTGGGGGTCTGAGCTGTTATTTGGCTCAGACCAGAATGATTAAGGGCAATTTAGCCTCTGTTCTAGCCATGGCTGTGCTGGGAGTATCCACCATTGATAGCCTGGGGGTGTTGTTACCACCCCAGGCCAAGGGTGGCAGCAGCCAGGTCATGGTGTTTTGAGTGTCCCCCTTAGCAGCGAATCAGTGGGAGTGGTTGCCCGCTGTGCATGCTGGGGAGGGGTACTTAACCACTTAACAACCGCCCTATAGACGAAATACGTCTACAAGGCGGTTGCTTAACTCTAGGAGGGCGTCAATGTACGTCCTCCTAGAATCGCGCTCCCGCGCGCCCTGTAGGGCGCGCACACGGGAGTCTCCGTGACCGCCGGGTCCTCCGGACCCGGCTGATCACGGATCACGGTAAATCGCCGCTGATAGCGGCGCTTTACCACGTGATCGCTCCGTCCAATGACGGAGCGATCACTAGTAAACAAACCGGCGTCATGTGATGGGCGTCGGTTCCTCCCTCTCCTCTCTGTACCGAACGGTACAGTGTGAGAGAGGAGAGGGGAGAGAGCGGAAGCAGCAGCAGCTGCTGCTGCGGGCTGGATCTGTGACACATGCAGTCACAGATCCAGCCATCCCTCCCTGTGCAATACTCTGCAATGCCCCCATACTCTGCAATGCCCCCATACTCTGAAATGCCCCCATACTATGCAATACCCCCATACTCTGCAATGCCCCCATACTCTGCAATGCCCCCACACTCTGCAATACCCCAAAATACTCTGCAATACCCCAAAATACTCTGCAATACCCCGAAATACTCCGCAATGCCCCGAAATACTCCGCAATGCCCCGCAATACTCCGCAATGCCCCGCAATACTCCGCAATGCCCCGCAATACTCCGCAATACCCCGCAATACCCCGCAATACTCAGCAATACCCCGCAATACCCCGCAATACTCCGCAATACTCCGCAATACCCCGCAATACCCCACAATACCCCGCAATACCCCGCAATACCCTGCAATACCCCACAATACCCCGCAATACCCCGCAATACCCTGCAATACCCCACAATACTCCGCAATACCCCACAATACTCCGCAATACCCCACAATACCCTGCAACGTCGTCTATGGGGATTTTTAAGTAGCAAAGTTTGGCGCCATTCCACGAGCGTGTGCAATTTTGAAGGGTGACATGTTGGGTATCTATTTACTCGGCGTAACTTCATCTTTCACATTTATGCAAAAGAATGAAGAAAAAATACTAAATTTGCCAAATTTTATAACAGAAACAAAGAATTTTTTTTTTTTTTTTACAGAATTTTCAGTCTTTTTTCTCTTATAGCGCAAAAAATAAAAAACCCAACGGTGATTAAATACCACCAAAAGAAAGCTCTATTTGTGTGAAAAAAAGGACGAAAATTTCATTTGGGTACAGTGTTGTATGACTGAGTAATTGTCATTCAAATTGTGAGAGCACCGAAAGCTGAAAATTGGTCTGGTTATTAAGGGGGTTTACGTGCCCAGTGGTCAAGTGGTTAAGGGGCAGATGCCAGTGTTAAGGGGTCTGTCGCCCGTCCGCGCCTTGTGGCCCGTCTGGCCAGGGGTGCGTGTTGTGAATCCTAGCTCCGGGACCAAGTTGGCCCAGGGGGCTGTGGCTTTGTTTGCTGGGCCCAGTTGTCTGGCTGGGGCCTGTACTGCAGAGGTGATCCTGTGCTGTCCGTCCTGCGGGAGGAAGCCACTTGATGAAGGAAGCCAGGGGAGGACCTATCCTGGTAAGGACCATGCAAGAGGCTGGTGCCTTGGGGGAAGGCCTGGAAACTTCATCCAAGGATGAACCATACACCGAGAGGCCTGACAGTGTTGCCTGTCGGATCTAAAAGTTCCAGTGAAGCAAAGTTAAAGAGATCCGGGTGCTGAATCCTGTGGCAGAGGATTCCGGACCAAAACATCTCACCTACAAAGGAAGGTCTGTTGCAGAGACTGTTTGTTGGAAACAGGAGTGTTTCCTTACTTGTGACTGTGCACCTGAACGTACCACCCCTCATCCTTCTTTTCTACTAAAGTTCTTCCAAATAAACCCAAAGACAAAAGAGGTACATTGTGTGTGGACATTGAATTTCTTCGGACTCTCCTTTCACCCTGGACAGCGAGAATATAGAGGGAATGTGCCACCCAAAATATAACCAGCAGCTCCTGCGGGAGTAGTGCTACACGAGAAAAAAAAAAGAGAAAATATCCTCAGGAAGTATCCAGTCACTGTAGTGGAAAGATTTTGTGCAGTGACTAACAATCGTTTTATCTGTGTTCCACCATCAATCTTGTGTGAGAAATGCAAACTCAGATATCTAAATAAAACAAGTCTTGTAGCAATCAGATTCCTTGGATATCCTATATCTGAAGAGGATGGATCTCAGCTCAAGATATACTGTATCTCCTTAATTTAATACCAAAGAAGCTCAGGAGAAGCACAATAGATATCATAGTGCAACAAATTTTTTTTGCAAAAAAAGTCCCAGAATATAGGTAACGAATGTGCACTTATATTTCAAGGTGCTATAAGTTAGCACCAACATGTACAGCCTGGCAGGTACAAAAAAACACAGGGGAAGATCCACAAAGAAATTACGCCGGCGTATCTATTGATACGCTGGCGTAATTTGAATATTCCCGCGTCGTATCTTTGTTTTGAATCCTCAAAACAAGATACGACAGCATCTTGGCTAGATCCGACAGGCGCACGTCTTAGTACGCCGTCGGATCTAAGCTGCAATTTTTCGGCGGCCACTAGGTGGCGTTCCCGTCGAAATCCGCATCGAGTATGCAAATGAGCTATTTACGGCGATCCACGAACGTACGTCCGGCCGGCGCATTTTTTTCCGTCGTTTCCGTTCGGCTTTTTCCGGCATATAATTAAAGCTGCTATTATGAGGCGTACTCAATGTTAAGTATGGCCGTCCTTCCCGCGTACAATTTTGAATTTTTTACGTTGTTTGCGTAAGTCGTTCGCGAATAGGAATTTGCGTAGAACGACGTCACCGTCGTCAGCATTGTCTGGTTCCGGTTTAATTTCGAGCATGCGCACTGGGATACCCCCAGGGATGGCGCATGCGCAGTTAAAAAAAACATTGTTTACGTTGGGTCACAACGTATTAACACGCCCCCATCACAGCCATTTGAATTCCACGCCCGAGAGAGACACTACGCCGCCGTAACTTAAGGCACGTTTTCGTTGTGGATTCAATTTAAAAAAGATAAGTTACGGCGGCGTAGCGTATCCTAGATACGCTGCGCCCGGCGCAGATGTATGTGGATCTGCCCCACAGTCTCTCCAAGTTGCAGCGTGCATTCCAAAGCACCAGAGGTCAGAACCACAAAAACGAGAAGTGACGTAGATATGGGCCGACGTGCAGCTTCAATGCATTTCATGATCAACACAACATCAGGAAGCTCCTGATGACATGTTGATCAGGAAATCCATTAAGGATGCTAGTCCACCCGTATCTACGTCACTTCCGGTTTTCATGGTTCCGACCTCCCGTGCTTTGGAACGCACGCTGCAACTTAGAGAGACAGGGCCAGATTCATCAATAGATACGCCGGCGGATCTCCTGATCCGCCGTCGTATCTGTGAGACCCGATGGTCGGAACTGTGAGATCCCACGGTCGGAGCTATGCAACTGATTCATAAGAATCAGTTCCACATAGATCTCCCTTAGATCCGACTGGTGTAAGTGACTTACACCAGTCGAATCTTAGGCTGTAATCTCCCGCCGGCCGCTAGGTGTCGTCGCTTTGTTTTACGCGTTGCATATGCAAATGAGGAAAACCGCCGATTCACGTCCGTACGCCCGCCCGTCGCTCTTTTTCAACGTCATTTGCGTTCGGCTTTTTCTGGCGGAGAGCTACTCCTGCTATATGAGGGGTAGCTAATGTTAAGTATGGCCGCCGTTCCCGCGCCGAGATTCAAAATTTTTACGTGGTTTGCGTAAGTCGATCGGGAATCCCGATGGCCGCAATTGACGTACCCGCCGCTAACAATGACATCCTAGCGACGTCATTTGGAGCATGCGCACTGGGCTTTTTCGCCGGCTGTGCATGCGCAGTTAAATCGGCGCGAGAACGTGCCTGATTTAAATTGTACACTCCCCCTAGCCGCGGAATTTGCATTCCGCCGGGGGGAGTTACGATCCAACGGTGCAATTTGCGAGGTAAGTGCTTTATGAATCATGCACTAGCCTCGCTAAATTGCACCGGCGGATCGTAAACCAGGTAGATCTAGTGGATCTAAAGATCCGCTGAGCTACATGAATCCGGCCCACAGAGTTTTTTTTGTACCTGGCAGGCTGTACATGTTGGTGCTATGTTATAGCACCTTGAAATGTAAGTTTAATTTGGCGCAAGATTTAATTTGCACAGATGTTTTGACGTTGCTTCCGCCCCAGAAGTGATATGGAGATGGGTGGGGGCCATCTTCCTCTCACTCGTCTCCACACACAGCAAGGGATAGGACCGGATCGCCTCCGCCGCTACCGACGGCTCCAGTAAGCGGTGGAGGGCACCAGAGAGCGGCGGGAGGGGAGGCCCCTCTCCCGCCGCCGATAAAAGTGATTTTGCTGCGATTCCACCGCAGAGACCACTTTTATCTTGTAGAGGACCGCCCGCTGAAGAAGAGGTGCACATTAGTTTCCTTGTGCTTATCCCAAGCTTCTTTGGTATTAAATTAAGGAGATATATCCTGAGCTGAGATCCATCGTCTTCAGATACACAGGGATATCCAAGAAATCTGATTGTTACAAGGCTTGTTTTATTTAGATATCTGGTGAGTTTGCATTTCTCACACAAGATTGATGGTGGAACACAGATAAAACGATTGTTAGTCACTGCACAAAATCTTTCCACTACGGTGACTGGATTCTTCCTAAAGACATTTTCTCTTATTCTCTTTCAATTTATTGTGCTTTTATTGTGGAACACATTTTTGGACTGAATGGCTATATATAGAGTTTATCAAGGGTGTATATTGATCTATTTATCTAACTTTATCTAGTTAGCGCCAAACTTTTACTTTAATCAGTTAATCCCTATCTCACATGCATACATACACGCACACACATACTAGTGCCAATTTAGACAGGAGCCAATTAACCAACCAGCACGTCTTTAGACTCCATTGGAAGTACACGTGGCAGAATGAAAACGCAGGAAACTGGGAACGGGGACAAAACATTGTAACCATCAACAGGAAATGTCTGAACAAGGACCTTCATGGCTGGATCACCAAGTATTATTTTAATGAAAGCAGAAGAAAATTACTTTTAAAATTAACTTGTTAAAGATATTGGGTTTACACCTATGAAAAGTAAAGTCATATTAATATCAACATTCCATCTGAATATAGGCAAAACTTTTTTTTCCATTTAGGATAGCGTAAGGAAGGGTTATAACCCATGCCAGATTTTTTTGCCATCTGTGTCCCATTGTGGAGATTTCCCTTCATTTTCTGTCCCATAGCCAAACAGGACGTGAGAGGAATTCTCTGCAAATTATGGGAATTCCTGGGGAATCAGAATCAGCCCTGGGTCACCAGAACTAGTGTCCCCATTGTAAGATTTCCACTCTATTACTTTTCTGGAGACAACCCAAAATGTGGGATTTTCTTTTACTTTCAATGATAATGGTAAACAGGAGAAACAGAGATGGTGAACCTCCCCAACAGGGACACAGATAGCAAAAAAAACTGCCAGGGGTTCTAATCCCTCTCCAATCTATCTAAAATTAAGAAAAGTGTTGCCTTTAGTTATACTTTAAGGTTGTCAGTAATGATCTTCTTCTGTTAAAGTGGAAGTTCAGGCAAAACCTAACTAACGCTAAACCTGCTCTCTGCCACATACTAAACCTAATCTATCTAACCCTGTAAAGCAAAAATTGCTGTATTTACCTGTTCTACAGCCGATCCGGTTCAGTTTCCAGCAGTGGAAGCTGTGTGCAGGAGGGGACAAACAATGGCTGTGAAATGGATGGGTGGTGACATAATTGATCAATCAACTTGGGTACAACCAGCTTGTTGGATTTTGTAAACATCCCTTGTAATAGAAAAAAAGCATGACAGGTCCTCTTAAATATGAGATATGGGGTCAAAAAGACCTCAGATCTCATATTTGGACTTAAATGCAAAAAAAAAATTGTCATGTGAAAAAATGACAACAAAAAAAATGTCCCTTTAAGACGTATGGGCGGAAGTGATGTTTTGACATTGCTTCCGCCCCGGAAGTGATATGGAGACGGGTGGGGGCCATCTTCCCCTCACTCGTCTCCACACACAGCAAGGGATAGGACCGGATCGCTTCTCTGCCGCTACCGACGGCTCCAGTAAGCGGCGGAGGGCACCGGAGAGCGGCGGGAGGGGAGGTCCCTCTCCCGCCGCCAATAAAAGTGATTTTGCGGCGATTCCACCGCAGAGACCACTTTTATCTTGTAGAGGACCGCCCGCTGAAGAAGAAGATACCAGGGTTATTGTAGCTAGCTGCTACCATAACAACGATATTCCTTTTCAAAGTCATCACGTAAAACTGCGGCGGGCGGTCCGTAAATGGTTAAAGGAGAATTATAAAAATTAAACCCACCCATGCTTTTTTTTACGATTACTATTCCTTTATATTGGCTCTTGAAAATTTACAAATGCAACAATTTAGAATTTTTTTTTAAAAGATAAATAGTGCATTTTATATAATACAACTATACAGATCAAACCAAAATGTAAGGGGAAATGAGGAGGAAAGAGGGCCAGAGGGACTTTGTTTCAAATCAGGGACAGTCCCTCAAAATTAGGGACAGTTGGGTGCTATGGCAGTAGGGCATTAGGTATCTGTTACATCGAGAAGTATGTCAATGCTGAATATTCTTTGTCCATTGTAGCTTTGCAAGAGATTGGAGTCACCATCACCCGGAAAGGTAAGTATTACAACGTATGACAAAAAATAAGAAAGAAACAGACTGCTGCACACCCTAAAGAGTTAACTACAAATGTATTGAAGCTATAAGCTATATCAAAAACATATATAAGACATAAAAACTGGTCCCCTATAAATAGGTGGACCTACCCAGATCATTCCCCATTAAAATGGGAAATGATCTGGGTAGGTCCACCTATTTATAGGGGACCAGTTTTTATGTCTTATATATGTTTTTGATATAGCTTATAGCTTCAATAAATGTGTAGTTAACTCTTTAGGGTGTGCAGCAGTCTGTTTCTTTCTTATTTTTTATTTTTTGTCATACCTTATATCAGATTGCACCCCCCGATAATATCGGTGAGTACTGCAGTAGTTACAATTAGGTGGGAATCCCATATTCTTTATTTTTTCAAGTATTACAACGTTACTTTTGCTCGTGGTTTATTTTATTTATTTTTTGGCAAGAGTCTGCAGTGAGAGAATATGGAGACAAGACAACCATTACTGACCTCCATATGTGAAGTTGCTAGCTGTCCTGTTATGGTGAACCAGTGCATTCAGTTGTCCTGAAGGTGTTTTGACTTCAGACTCTCTTTACTGATCTGAATAATTCTTCCAGGTCAGTCACCAAAGGGCCCCTATGTAAAAACATTTTTTTGAACACTCCACACCTCCTATTTAACTGCTAGGCAAGTACATTTTTTTTACTGTGGATCGATATACAGTTGAATAGATGTGAGCCATGTCAAGGTTTATGTGACAGTGGTAGGGGATCCCATCAGGCATCTGTCCTACATCTAATACAGATAGGCTTCTAAGGTTAGGTTCACACTTGTACTGAGGCTTTTGTGTGTTTTTTCAGCGTAGTTTTACACACATTTTTACATGTTATTATCACATGTTTTAAGTGGTTTTGTTTAGGCCAAATTAAATCAAGTTACTAGGAGAAGGAAGTTGTTAGGCGCATGTTACACGTGTTTCTCAGACACTCCTGTTAAAGTTTATAATGCC
The DNA here is from genome assembly GCF_905171775.1 of Rana temporaria. Classification (NCBI taxonomy): domain Eukaryota; kingdom Metazoa; phylum Chordata; class Amphibia; order Anura; family Ranidae; genus Rana; species Rana temporaria. Next base: position 486,247,936 of record NC_053490.1, read on the forward strand.
ATAAGTGCACTTTTCTTCCCCCAAAAGCAGGTCCTGTACTTTTTAGGCAGGACAAGCAACAGCGCACAGATCAGATGTGAGAGGCCCCTATGAAATAATATCTGGTGCTGATGCTGAACATTATAGTCTGGAAATATGCTCAGACTTTGATCGTTTATATTTTTACATTTTCTTTTAATAACGGCAAATTTCTAAACATACTTTCATGTATTCTAAAATTTCAATAATATAAAAGCTTCCTTGAAAAGCGTGCATTTTCTACCATCCATTTCCGTAACCTGATCTAATCTGCTATGAAAGTCAGAAAATCTAATTAATAATCTCCTACTCTTAACCACATTAAATTCAATTAAGCAGATCCAGAGTGATAACCTCTTTCTCAGTGGCAGCCTAAGCATTCCAAATTACACCTGCATAAGAAGTGCAGCATTCGTCCCCGATTAGGTGTGCGTCCTGGTGACATTGAGACGACATTAGAAAAGGGATGTGGAGAATAATTTTACGATTCTATTCATATCTGCAAATGAGAGACAATCTATTCTGGGACTCTGGACAATTATTAGAGATCCGAATGCTCTGACATATAGACTGATATTGCCTCTCTGGGTAAATGAAGGAAAAACTCATTTCCAACTCATATCGGAAAGCTCATTAGATTACCCACAAATCTGTCTCGGCAGTGTAATAGATGGTTTTAGGATCTGGGTCATTTACTTATGTTTAGGTTTTTTTTGTGGGTTTATTTTGGTGCCACTGAACGGTTATAAAGAGATGTCGCTGACTTACCGCTTTCAAATGGAGACACAAATATGTCCGCTGTGTGATTTAGAAAGGCTCACTACACTGGATTAATCACAAAATAGATTTGCATAATGACTTCCTGTGCCTGCCAGAAGCTCCGCACCAAGCGTTGTAAAAAAGTGAGTTTTTCAAAAGCTAGCTGTACTGAAACGGAAAGCGGAAAAAAAGTCCTATCTGTGGTTTAATCTGCAATTATCATATTGAAAATGTGAGCGTTTTTAAATTGTACGTTTCACAGATAAAATTTGCAAAAGCTGTTCTGCCAGAACAAAAATCAAAATGACATCAAAATACCTTTCTATCCCAAAGCGATGCAATTAAGAGTCCTATTTGTTTAAGAGGAACTCCAGCTTATGAAATGCTCTGTACAAACAATATAAAGGTTCCAGAGCTGGTTTATTGTAGTATATTCGTTGTAAACAAAATGACATTGAAAAAACAAAAACTGCCAAAATTACCGCTGATGAAAAAAAAACGATGAATAAAAAGCCACCCTGTGAAAAAAAGAGATATAATACTCACTAGTCCGACCGCTGGAAAGAAACAAAGAAAAAGTGAGAAGCAACCTTGTGTGTTATAATAATATACAGTATGTGGGATAAAAAAAATGCTAATAATGCACTCACAAAAAGGATGAAATGAGGCAAATCATTGTTTCCGGTATAAGAAAACAGTTTGTTCTGTGTACAGCAGCTTCACCCAAAAATGGACGCCTTTAAAGAACTGGTAGGGTTGAATTACTAAAACCAGAGAGTGCAAAATCTGGTGCAACTCTGCATGGTAGCCAATCAACTTCTAACTTCAGCTTGTTCAATTAAGCTTTGACAAAAAACAAATGGAAGCTGATTGGTAGTTGTAATGAAACGTCCCACACTCCGCTTGAGTGCTTTCGTCATATACCGCTTCCTCCCAGTCTGAATATAGATATCAGATATTTCAACAGCTAACAAGCACAAGACAATACTTGTTTCTTTGCTGAACATGGACTGTTTATTAGAACCAGAATACAAGTCTTATATACAGTAGAAGAGAAGGTTCTGCCCTCCTGCTCATATTACTCTAACAATACAACTGTAAACCAGAAACATAAATTAACATGAGCTAATTAACTAATCCATTAAAGCAGCCGATGTGACTCCGTGCCCATCAGGATTTCACTACAGGTCAGACTTGTCACTGAGCTTCACACAGTAGATTATACATTATCATAAGTATAAACACAGGACACATTCTCACAATAGCAGGAGCTCCAGCAGGAGTCGGCCGTCTCCTACATTGTACAGAGGCCAATGTGATCAGCTCTCTCAACTAACATGTTGAGTTCAGAATCGAACAAACCAAGAATAGTCTTTACATATATCCTGGGAGATATTGTGAATACATATTACTGTCCCATTTTAAGTAATCCAAGACATATTTTCTCATTCACCCTGTGTCAGGATGGCACAGGGTGACTTAGACATAAGAGGTGCATGGGGAGCTGAAACAAGGGTTTCCCAACCTTTCCAAAGGATTATTGGTTCCACAGGCCCTCCCGTTACAGTAGTTCTGTGCAGGGCTGCACCAGATTTTGCGCGCTCCACTTTTAGTGCATCTCATTCACCCTGTGTCAGGATGGCACAGGGTGACTTAGACAAGGGGGCACTGTTTACGTCTAGAGGAAAAAAGATTTTATCTACAAATACGGAAATGTTTCTTCACAGTAAGAGCTGTGGAAATGTGGAATAGACTCCCTCCAGATGTGGTTCTGGCCAGCTCAGTTGATCCGGGGAATATCCGGTTGCCTCTCGAGGGATCAGGAAGGATTTTTTGCCTTCTTCTGGATCTACTGTGAGTATAGATTTTTTTTTTTTTTTTTTATGGTTGATCTGGATGGACTTGTGTCTTTTTTCAACCTAAATAACTATGGGCCTGATCCACAACGAGCGGGCTTAACTTAAATACTCGGATTTAAGTTACACCGCCGCAAAATCTCTACCTAAGTGCCCGATCCACAAAGCACTTACCTAGAAATTTTGAGCGGTGTAACTTAAATCCGTCCGGCGCAAGGCGTTCCTAATTTAATGGGGCGAGTCATTGCGCATGCTCCCGACGTCATTTTCCCGACGTGCTTTGCGCGGTTTTACGCTGCGCCAGGTTTTGAGAATCGCGACGGGCGTAAAAAAAAAACGAGTTGCGGCAGGAAAAAAAAAAAAAATGACAGCGACGCGGGATAGAAGGGTCTACTTTTAGAAGGTGTAAACAGTTTAGGCCTTGTAAAAGCAGCCCTAATTTTGCAATGGCAAACTAATACTTACGGAGTAAAAACGAAGCGTAAAAGCTTTGTGGATCTCCGTAAGTGCTAATTTGCATACCCGACACTGTATTTCGACCAGAAATGCCCCCAGCGGCGGCTGCGGTACTGCATCCTAAGATCCGACAGTGTAAGTAAGTCCCTTACACATGTCGGATCTTCTGCCTATCTATGTGAAACTGATTCTGTGGATCAGTTCCATAGATAGAAACAGGGATACGGCGGCGTATCAGTAGATACGCCGGCGTATCCCTTTTGTGAATCAGGCTCTATGTAACTATGTAACATTACAAGATATGTGATCCAAGTCAAAGTAGATTCACCAGAATTGTGTGATTTTGAACTGAAGGTGCTGGAAACTCTGTAGACAATGTAGAAAAACAACAACAAATGGACATAACCTGATACGATGTAAGTCTTTTGGAAGTTTTTTTCTTTTGACTGATGTTTTCCTTTAATTATAGGACATAGTCATAATGACACTTCGGAATAGTAGGCAAATCAGTAATGTTTACTGGTAAATGAATGGTAACAACAGGTTCTACTTGTAGGCTGTGTCAGGGGAGGGTCCTATAGAACAGTACAGCAAAGTGCTCTTTCTTACCTTGTATATTGGGAAGGGATTTCAGCTTTCACACAAGCTGCCAGGAAGCCTAGAGCAGGCCTTGTATTTCTATCAAATATTTATAAATTAGCAAATGCTTTAGCAGTATGTTGTCTCTAGAGAGGGTTTTTTTATTATCTGTGTTCTTGTCAATAAGCACAGTACATTCCTTACCTCACTTGTACAATCCAGATGGGTGTATGTGTGTATGTGCTTGCTGGAAACATGAAAATGATCCTTTCTATATAAGCAAATTCAAAAACAGAGATTACGTGCTATAGTATGGTAAGTTTACAGCACAAATACAGTGTTCCCTCAAAACTGTCTGTGATGGGAAATGGTGGCACTTTTTCAGGGCAACATTTTTTTGGCTAAAGAACATTATGGTCAGACCATGAACAAAATAAAGCCATTTGAATAAAAAATAAAATAAAATTGGCCTACACTACAAGATAAGAACACCATGTATAGTAAATGTATAAAGCAACAATAATTGCATGTATACTGTATATACAAGTGCATCTAAAAAAAAAATGAATATCATCAAAAAGTTAACTTATTTTAGTAATTCAATTCAAATTGTATAGATTTATTATTATTATTTAGGTACTTATATGGCGCCGTCAATTTACGCAGCGCTTTACATATACATTGTACATTCACATCGGTCCCTACCCTCAAGCAGCTTACAATCTAAGGTCCCTAACTCACATTCATATACTAGGGCCAATTTTAGATAGAAGCCAATTAACCTATCAGCATGTCTTTGGAGTGTGGGAGGGAACCGGAGTACCCAGAGGAAACCCACGCAGGCACAGGGAGAATATGCAAACTCTAGGCAGGTAGTGTCGTGGTCAGGATTCAAACCAGCGACCCTTTTTACTGCTTACACAAATAGTGATGTATTTCAAACATTTCTTTCCTTTAATTTTGATGAGTATAGCTTACAGCTAGTGAAAACCCCAAATTCTGTATCTCAGAAAATTAGAATATTGTGAAAAAGATCAGTATTGTAGACTCATGGGGGTGGATTCACATAGACTTACGATGGGCGTATCAGTAGATACGCCATCGTAAGTCCGAATCCCCGCCGTCGCAACTTTAAGCGTATGCTCAAACTGAGATACGCTTAAATGTTGCTAAGATACGACCGGCGTAAGTCTCCTACGCCGTTGTATCTTAACTGCATATTTACGCTGGCCGCTAGGGGCGTGTACGCTGATTTACGCCTAGAATATGGAAATCAGCTAGATACGCCGATTCACGAACGTACGCCTGGCCGTCGCAGTAAAGATACGCCGTTTATGTAAGGGGTTTTCAGGCGTAAAGTTATTCCACCAAATACATGGCGCAGCCAATGTTAAGTATGGCCATCGTTCCCGCGTCGAAATTTAAAAATTTTACATCGTTTGCGTAACTCGTCTGTGAATGGGGCTGGTCGTAATTTACGTTCACGTCGAAAGCATGACGATTTGCCGACGTCATTTGGAGCATGCGCACTGGGATAGGTCCACGGACGCGCTGTTCATTAAAAACGTCAAATACGTGGGGTCACTAGTAGTTTACATAGAACACGCCCCCAACCAGCCTATTTTGAATTAGGCGGGCTTACGCCGGCCCAGTTACACTGCGCCGCCGTAAGTTTCAGTGTAAGTTCTATGTGAATACAGGACTGGCTGCTCAAACTTACGGCGGCGTAGTGTATCTGAGATACGCTACGCCCGCCGAATTCTACCTGAATCTAGGCCCTAGTGTCACACTCTAATCAGCTAATTAACTTAAAACATCTCAGGATTCCTGAGCATTTTAAATGGTTTCTCAGTCTGGCTCATTAGGTTAAACAATCATGGGGAAGACTGCTGACTTGACAGTTGACCAGAAGACAGTCATTGACACCCTCCACAAGGAGGGTAAGTCACAAAAGGTCATTGTTAAATAAGCTGGCTGTTTACAGAGTGCTGTATACAAGTCAATTAATGGAGAGTTGAGTGGAAGGAAAAAGTGTGGTAGAAAAAGGTGCACAAGCAACAGGGATAACTGCAGCCTTCAGAGGACAGTGAAGCAAAGGCCATTCAAGAATCTGGGAGAGATTCACAAGGAGTGGACTACGACTGGTGTCAGTGCTTCAAGAGCCACCACACTCAGACGTATCCAGGACATGGGTTACAGCTGTCGCATTTCTTGTGTCAAGCCACTCCTGAACCAGGGACGAATGTCAGAAGCGTCTTATCTGGGCTAAGGAGAAAAAAGACAGAACTGTTGCTCAGTCCTCTTTTCAGATGAAAGTACATTTTGCATTTCATTTGAAAATCAAGGTCCCAGAGTCTGGAGAAAGAGTGGAGAGGCACAGAATCCAAGTTGCATGAGGTCCAGTGTGAAGTTTCCACAGTCAGTGATGATTTGGGGAGCCATGTCATCTGCTGGTGTTGGTCCACTGTGTTTTATCAAGTCCAAAATCAGTGCAACCCTCTACCAGGAAATTCTAGAGGACTTGATGCTTCCCTCTGCCTACCAGCTTTATGGAAATGCTGATTTTATTTTCCAGCAGGACTTGGCACCTGCCCACACTGCCAAAAGTACCAATACCTGGTTTAACAATCATGGTATCACTGTGCTTGATTGGCAACAAACTCATCTGACCTAAACCCCATAGAGAATCTGTGGGGTATTGTCAAGAGTAAGATGAGCCAGATCCAACAATGCAGATGAGCTGAAGGCTGCTATCAAAGCAACCTGGGCTTCCATAACACCTCAGCAGTGCCACATGCTAATTGCCTCCATGCCACGCTGCATTGATGCAGTGATTCATGCAAAAGGAGCCCCGACCAAGTATTGAGTGCATACTATACTGTACATGGACATGCCTTTCAGTAAGCCAACATTTCTGTATTAAAAATCCTTTTTTTTATTTGTCTTATGTAATATTCAAATTTTCTGAGATACAAAATTTGGGGTTTTCACTAGATGTAAGCCATAATTATCAAAATTAAAAGAAAGAAATGCTTGAAATATATCACTCTGTGTGTAATACATCTATATAATAGGTTTCATACTTTGAATTGAATTACTGAAATAAATTTACTTTTTGATGATAATCCAAAATTTTGAGATGCACCTGTATATAAACTTTAAGCCATAGACAAAAGAGCATCAATGTTCTTAACATAAAATGGTAATGTGAACCTCTCAAAAACCTAGACATTTCAGACTAGTTATCTTTAGTGAGAATGTTCGATGGAAGCTTTTGGTATGCAGGCCCCATAGGACATTTGTTGTCAGAATTTCCGACAACAAAAATTTGAGAGCTGGTTCTCAAATTCTCTGACAACAAAATTTGTTCTCGTAAATTTTGATCGTGTGTGTGGAGGATTCCGACGCACAAAATTCCACCCATGCTCTGAATCAAGTACGAGATGAAAGCGATCGGTCAGGTAAAACTAGCGTTTTGTAATGGAGATAGCACATTCGTCACGCTGTAACGGACTGAAAAGTATGAGGCTGAAAAGCGTGAATCGTCTCTCACCAAACTTCTAGTAACACGACTGGTATTGAACTTCCCTTTTCTAGTGCCGTTGTACATGTTGTATGTCACCGCGTTCTCGACGTTCGGAATTTCCAACAACATTTGTGTGACCGTGTGTATGCAAGACAAGTTTGAACCAACATCCGTCGGAAATGTATCCACAGTTTTGTTGTCGGAATGGTCGATCGTCTGTACGCGGCATAAGGCTCACTTTTCCTTACTCAAGTTAGTGACAGGTTTGTTTACTTTGAGATGACTTATTTTAAATGATCACATTCACCTGTGCATCTAAACAACTTTAACAGACTATAGATCTAAGACTTTGAGATGTGAAATGAAGTGCCAAAAGACATTTAAATTTGCAATTAAGATTTCATTATGAAATGCAAATTGGACAAGACTAAAAGGCTCAAAGTTACTTTCAAATTACAACTACACAGTTCCTTAGACATAATAATGCAATTTTAGCTCATTAAGTATTTAATGCTGCTTTTCACAGGCTTAAAAAAACAGCAGTTACTAATAGTCATCAGTCCACAGCACGCAATCTTCCCTTTTAAGAAGTCTGAATGAAGTCTTTACTGTCTGGAAACTGTGAATGGGATGGGGAGGAAGTTACTTCACTCCCAAGGACTTACTGTGTATTTTGATGGGTCTTTAAACTGACTCTTTGATGTCCATTCTTACCTGGCTGACTCCAAACCATCTTTCATTTAACTGCAAGAATCAAAATAGGAAAAGTATTGATCCAGGTTATAATATACCTATTCTTCTGATTTGTAAAAGGTTAGTATTTCAAGGAGCTCTTGTTATTTATTGTTATCTTGTTATCTCTATAAGAGAGCTGTCACTATAGTCACAATTTAGTGTTTGCTATCTAATTTTATAGTGCTTGTTATCCAACATCTTAACCATAGTTGCTGGGTCCATAGGTATGAAAATAAGAATTAGTATATGTTCCCTTGATTCTGAAAAGCACCATGAGTGCAGGCTGCAATCTCTGCAATTGTTGATGTTCAAACCCTCGATTCGCTCATAGCCTTGCATGTGTTGGGGCACACAGACCAGCAAAGGTACATCATACATCAGCTTAAAGTAGGGTGACCAGACATCCCCGGTTTCAGGGGACAGTCCCCGGATTGAGGACCCTGTCCCCAGACCAAGTCTGTCCCTGGTTTTGTCCCTGGATTGGATTTGAACTGGGGCTGGGGCAATTTCAGAGACAGTCAGTGCAGAATTAAAAAAAAAAAAAAAAATCGGAATTAACATTTTTCCATTACCTGTGCCCCTTTCTGATGATCGTGTGCTGGTCGGAGCGGAGGGAATATTTCTTCAGTTTTGGGTGCATGCCCATTCAGCTCCGCTCGCATGTTCGTCTGCCTTGGCTCAAGTCCCGGCCAGCAGCCTGCCTGCTTATCTCCTTGCTTTCACTGGTGGAGTGATCTTCCTCCGCACCCCACCCAGTAGTAGCCAGGGCCTGGAGAGTCAGACTTGACAGGCTGTGAGGCGGCCGGCTGCAGCCATGGGCAGAGAGTCGCTGATTGCTGCCACTAGTAAAAAAAAAAATATGTCCCTGGATTTAATTTTTAAAATCTGGTCACCTTAGCTTAAAGTCATTCTAATGGTACGTTAAAATAAAATAGTAAACATTACATACTTACCTGCTCTGTGCAATTGTATTACACAGAACAGCCCCAGCCTCTTCTGGGGTCCCCTGCCAGTGATCTTGGCTCCCCCCCATCCCATTTTTATCGCCCTCATAGCAAGCCACTTGCTCTTGAGCTGGACTCTGTGGGCCGGATTCATAAAGAGTTATGCCGGCGTATCAGTAGATACGCCAACGTAACTCGGAAACTAAGCCCGTCGTAAGTTTAAGTGTATGTTCAAACTGAGATACACTTAAACCTAGCTATGATACGACGGCCTGCGCCGTCGTATCTTAGGGTGTAAATTTTCCGCTGGCCGCTAGGTCGCGTTTCCGTTGTTTTCGGCGTAGAATATTGAAATTTTACGTTGTTTGCGTAACTCGTCCGTGAATGGGGCTGGACGTAATTTACATTCACGTCGAAACCAATGACGTCCTTGCGGCGTACTTTGGAGCAATGCACACTGGGAAATTCCACGGACGGCGCATGCACCGTTCGGGAAAAACGTCAATCACGTCGGGTCACCAATAATTAACATAAAACACACCCCCTCATCCTCATTTGAATTAGGCGCGCTTACGCCGACCCCATTTACGCTACGCCGCTGTAACTTAGGAGGCAAGTGCTTTGTGAATACAGCACTTGCCTCTCTGACTTACGGCGGTGTAGCATAAATACGATCGTAAATCCGCCGTAAAAATGCGCAGAACTACCTGAATTCAGCCCTGTGTGTCCATTGACCTCACCCCCAGCTCTCTGATTACAGGCTGTGATTGACAGCAGCAGGAGCCAATGGCTCCTACTGCTGCCTCTCTGTCCAGTGAGGAGAGAGAGAGCAGAGAGCCTCTGCTCTTGAGCACAGCACTGAATCAAGATTGGGTTCAAGTACTGTATTTATGGGCGTATAACATGCGCAGGCATATAACACGCACCCTAACTTTAAGAGGGAAGTTTTAGGAAAAAAACTTTCCATAGCCTCCTGCGTATATAACACACAGGCACAGTTTACCCGCTATTTTTAGGGTAAAAAAGTGAGTGTTATACACCAATAAATACAGTAAGTATTATTATTATACAGGATTTATATAGCACCAACAGTTTGCACAGTGCTTTACGATATAAGGGGAGACAGTACAGTTACAATATAATTAAATACAAAAGGAATAGGAGGGCCTTGCTCATAAGAGTTTACTCTAATACGGTGGGGCAATTGGTACAAAAGGTTATAACTCTGAGCTGATGGAAGTGATAAAAGTTCAGTTAGTTAGAGGTCTGAAGAGATGAAGGGGAGTTGGGGGAGCTGCACACAGAAGATTTGTTTTACCTTAATGCATAGAATACACTATGGTAAAAAAAAAAAAAAACTGACTGACTTTAGAACCACTTTAAAGGGGCTGTAAACCTTCCTGTTTTTTCACCTTAATGCATCCTATGCATTAAGGTGAGAAAACATCCTAAATTTCTGACCCCCCAGCCCCCCGGTTTACTTACCTGAGCCCTCGAAAGTCGAGAACACACTGGATCTCGGCCCAGGCTTCTCGGATCTTCATTGGATAGATTGATAGGAGCACAGCCATTGGCTCCCGCTGATGTCAATCAAATCCAATGACATGGGCGCTGGGGGGCAGGGCCGATTCCGGCAGTCGTGTGTATGGACGCAAATGCTGGACTCGGGAGCGCGCCCTCAAGGTAACCCCCTTGGGAAAGCGCTTCCCAGAGGGGGTTATGTGATGCGGGGAGGAGCCGAGACAGCTGCCGAGGGACCCCAGAAGACGAGGATCAGGGCCACTCTGTGCAAAACGAGCTGCAAAGCGGAGGTAAGTATGACATGTTTGTTATTTTTTTTTTAAATCAAACCTTTACAATCACTATAAGGCCTACTGTAGCAGCCTATACCTGCATATATTAACCCAAGACACATTTCCGTTCATATTAATTCAATCTACTCAAGCTCAATGACTAGAGTTTTTTTCTGGAAAACATATAAAACAAGACACATAGGAGTAAGTTGTGCTACATGCATCAAGGGTATAATTACTCATGTCTATACATGTCTCCTGGAAGATCATCTCTCCTATAATGACTGCAATATGCACAGTTGTGGAGATCAGATATTGGTAGAGTTACGAAAGACCACTGGTCCACCATACTAGAATAAATCACCAAAAGCTCTTTGGATCATCCACAAGGGTTTATTCAATTAACCTTACTTAATCCCAGAAAAATTATTTAAAATTGGAGTATGGCTAATTAGTGTCATCTTTAAACAGGTGGTTCTATATACACACGATAAAGTGATGCTCCATATATCATAAATATTATGACAATGTTTGTTAGCACAGAATCATATATATATATATATATATATATATATATATAGATATATATATATATAGACACACTATATTACCAAAAGTATTAGGATGTCTAACTTTACACGCACATGAACTTTAATGGCATCCCAGTCTTTGTCCGTAGGGTTCAATATGGAGTTGGCCCACCCTTTGCAGCTGCAGTATAACAGCTTCAACTCTTATGGGAAGGCTGTCCACAAGGTTTAGGAGTGTCTATGGGGATGTTTGCACACTCTTCCAGAAGCTCATTTGTGAGGTCGGGCACTGATGTTGGACAAGAAGGCCTGGCTTGCAGTCATCCCAAAGGTGTTCTATCAGGTTGAGATCAGTCAAGTTCCTTTACCCCAAACGAGTTCATTCATGTCTTTATGGACCTTACTTTGTGCACAGGTCCAAATCATTTGGTGAAGGGGGGTTTATGGTGTGGGGTTGTTTTTTAGGGGTTGGGCTTGGCCCCTTAGTTCCAATGAAGGGAACTCTTAAGGCATACCAAGACATTTTTGACAATTTCATGCTCCCAACTTTGTGGAAATTGTTTGGGGATGGCCCCTTCCTGTTCCAACATGACTGCACAGCAGTGCACAAAGCAAGGTCCATAAAGACATGGATGAGCGAGTTTAGGTGGAGGAACTTGACTGGCCTGCACAGAGTCCTGACCTCAACCCGATAGAACACCTTTGGGATGGATTAGAGTGGAGACTGCGAGCCAGGCCAGCCTTCACAGAAGAGTTGAAGCTGTTATAGCTGCAAAGGGGGGCCAAGTCAATATTGAACCCTACAGACTAAGACTGGGATGCCATTAAAGTTCAGTAAAGGCAGGCATCCCAATATTTTTGACAATGTATGTGTCTGTGTATGTGTGTACTCACACACAATGGTTTTATGAATCAGATTTAGCCTCTGGTCACATGATTATATGCTAACACCAGTGGAACACACATTCTGCATATCTTGGTATTGAGGTGTCTACTATTTAGCCCTGGTTCACATCGATGCAATTTGGCATGCGATTTGACATGTCAAATCACATGCCAAATCGGTGACACTTGCCGGCAATGGCAGCGTCCGAATTGGTGTGTTGCCGCATTTGCGGTGCTACACAGATTCCCAAAAGTAGTTTCTGTACTATTTTGACAAATTGAGGGTGCAATTTTCATTGACATATGTGCAGAAACCCGCACAAATGTCTCTGAAATCACCCCCGAAGTTGAGACTGACTTCAGCTGAAGTCAGTGTGAACCTGGGCAAAAGAAGAGTGTCTGGTTAGCATTTAGAACCTCTCAACAGATAAGATTTGTCCCCTGAGTCGGTTTTATCTTCTATTTCTTAATTGAATTTAGTCTAAAGCTGGTCATACACTAGTTATATTTAATTAAAATTTTATTGTTTTAAGAATTTTCATTTCATTTTCTATTCACTAGTTGGGTCAACGTTCATTTTCGACCACAGCCATGAGAAAATTTCAAGAATCAAGAAGGAATTTTTTTTCTTGCATTAACACATTTTTAATGCCGCGTACACACGATCATTTTTCAGGTTGTAAAAAACAACGTTTTTCAGGCTCTAGAAAAAAATGGCGTTTTTTTCAACTTCATCATTAAAACGACACGATCGCGAAAAAAAATGCTCTAGCAAAGCGCGGTGACGTACAACACGTACAACGGCACTATAAAGGGGAAGTTCAATTGGGATGACGCCACCCTTGGGGCTGCTTTAGCTGATTTTGTGCTAGTAAAAGACGATTTGCGCTTTTCTGTCTGTTACAGCGTGATGAATGTGCTTACTCCATTATGAACGGTAGTTTTACCAGAACGAGCGCTCCCGTCTCATAACTTGCTTCTGAGCATGCGCAGGTTTTTCACGTCGTTAAAGCCCACACACGATCAATTTTTACAACCCAGAAAACGACATAGTTTAAAACGTCGTGAAATAATTGAGCATGTTCGATTTTCTTTTTTTCGTTTTTCAGAACCCGAAAAATGCTCTGAAGCCTACACACGATCGTTTTAAATGACATTTTTAAAAAACGTCGTTTTTTAAAACCCGAAAAATGATCGTGTGTACATTACAGTTTTATGTACTTTTTGCTAGCGAAAGTCAATTTATTGTAAAATTAAATGTTAGAAGCAAAGTTTTGGAGTACTTTCAATCGACATGCTTCAAATCCTCAAATTTATTGTATGAATTCTTGTACGATCGACTAGTATATAGCCAGCTTAACTATATACTGTACAGAATGTCTTACACTTATTCACATTATGTTTATTCTGCTTAAATCTATTTTGAGAAGCTTCATTTGCAAATACAACCCAGATCACAGGACATTTTTAATGCGGTCATCGTCTGTGGCCCTCTAATCATGACCTGCTCTCTGTGCCCTTCAGGATAAATGCGTTTTAGTAAAATAGCATTCAGTGCTGTGTTCCCACATAACTCTATCTATAAATATTCTTCTGGTTGCTCGCTGCATTCTATTCATGGTCTACTGCTTTCCCTCTCTTGTCATGACCTATATCTGTACACATGTCTAATGCTTTGTCAAGGGTAATCATTCCATCACTCAGTATCAACCTTCCATTTCTCCCTAGACAAAACTCACCTTTCTGAACACACCCATCCTTATACACAATTGTTAAAGGGGACCTGTCATTAGAGAACATTATTTGTTGCTGTTGCCAGCTTTGAAAAATGCTAGTTGCCTTTCTTTTATGCTGATTCTTTTATTTTTGTGCCACCTGTGTCTTTTAAGGAAAATTTTCCTTTTTATAGACCTGTCGACACAATAGAAAGTGAGAGGCAACCTCTCCAAAGTGAGAGAAATCCTTGTTTAGACCATTAGTTCACACAGGGGTGACTTGTCAGGCGACTAAGCCACCTGATAAGTCTTGCTCCGTTCTGTACTATGGAACCGCTCTAATAGTAGCGACTCAAGTCGCTCCGACTTAGAAAAGTGTTCCTGTAAGACTTTGGGACGACTTCAGGGCGACTTGCAAGTCACCTCTGAAGTCATGTGCAGATCACCTTGCAGAGTCGCGCGGCAAGTCGCGCTGCCCCTGTGTGAACCGACACTTACCAGCAGAACAGAGAGAATTTCCTCTCGATTCCTGTTCTGGTGAAAGCTTTAAAGGAGAAGCCCAGCCTGAGCTCATTCGGCTGAGCTTCTCCTATGGGTCACAGGAGTGCAATTTGTTTTGCACTCCTGTGACCTGTTTTCAGCAGAGAGCGGGCTGAAGTCCACTCTCCTCTTAGGCCTCGGACACACGACCGAACATGTCTGCTGAAACTGGTCCGTCGGACCAGTTTCCGCGGACATGTTTGGTCGTGTGTATGGCCGACCGTACAATTTTCCGGCGGATCGGACAGGTTTCCAGCGGACAAATGTTTTGTAGCATGATAAGAAACATGTCCGCTGGAAGCCTGTCCGTCGGACATGTTCGGTCGTCTGTACAGACTCACCGGACATGTCCGCTCGGCCGAAAGCCCTCGCATTCGTCAAAGTGATTTGACGCATGCGTGGAAGCATTGACCTTCCAGGGCCGCGCACGTCGCCGCGTTATCGTCGTGGCGATGGCGCGGCCACGTCAACGCGTATCGTGTCCGCGCGGATTTCTGTTTGATGGTGTGTACAACCATCAGACAAAAATCTCCGAGCGGACATGTCCCCTCGTGTGTACGGGGCCTTAGGTCACACAGATCAGTCCAGGCACCGTGTCATCCCGAATCTGAAAGTCTGGATCCGCCAGCCTCTCAACAAGCCGATGAGACGGCCGCTCCCCGCCCTCCACAGCTCAATGCTCCAGTGAGCGTGGAGGAGGAGAGCTGCTGATTGACTGGCAGCATCTCCCCACTCAGGGAGGTGAGAGAACTGAGCCATCGGCAATGGTTGGTGGCTCAATTTTCAGTGAGAAGGCGGCATGGGACAGATGTAGCATCGGAGCGATGCTGCATTCACCTAGGGAAGTATGATTATGGGGTAAAAAAATAGAAATCCCATACTTCTCTTTTAAAGTGGGTGTAAAACAAGTAAACATTATTTTTATCCTAATGCATTTACTACATTAAGGTAAAAAAAAAACTTACAATAGCAGCGCCCCCCAACTCCCCCTTAAAGCTTCTTGCTATGTTGGAAGACACAGAAGAGGAGGAGCCAAGATCACCGGCAGGGGACCCCAGTAGAGGAGATTTGGGGCTGCTCTATGCAAAACCATTGCACAGAACAGGTAACATTTAACTTTCTTTTTAATTTTAAGAAAAAAATCACCAGACTTTACAACATGTGTTGGATTTTACTTATGACTAGGGTAATCAGGGTAAAGAGAGAAGATGACTATGCCTAGTACAGGAGGGACACAGATAGTAATACAAATCACATACTTTAAAAAGAAAAAGAGTTTGGGTCTTAGATACTTTAAGGGGAAACTGTCCCAATGTAAGTATTTGGGTATTGGGCAACTTTTTTCTATATTTTGTTTTCCTTCTCTTGCTACCTAGGTACATTTGTAACCTAACTCAATAAGAGAGCAGCAAGGGAATGCTGGGAGGTGTCATCAGGCTCTTTATCAGATTTTAGGAAATATTAAAACATTTTCCTTTTTGTTGTGTGGTCTGTACAATTGAAAAGTGACTCTGCATATAACGCAGAATACAAACTTTTTACAATTTTTTTTCTAAAATAATCACATGATACAATGCAGCATAATGTCTAATAGCTAGATACTTGCGGCGGCGTAGCTTATGGCATTTAGGCTACGCCGCCGTAAGTTAGCGAGGCAAGTACATGATTCACAATGTACTTGCATGCAAAGTTACGGCGGCGTAGCCTAAAGTGGGCGGGCGTAAGGGCGCCTAATTCAAATTAGGCTGAGGGGGCGTGTTTTATGTTAATTAGGCTTGACCCAACGAGATTGATGTTTTTTTGGAACTGCGCATGCGCTGTGCACCTACATTTCCCAGTGTGCATTGCGGCTAAGTCCGCCGCACGGGCCTATTGATTTCGACGTGGACGTAAACGACGTAAATCCCTATTCACGGACGACTTATGCAAACGACATAAAATTTTCGAATTTCGACGCGGGAACGGCGGCCATACTTAACATTACTATTCCATCTATTTGATGGAATAACTTTAGGCCGCTAATGCGTTACGTAAACGGCGTATCTGTACTGCGTCGGCCAGGCGTACGTTCGTGAATAGGCGTATCTACTGATTTACATATTCTACACCGACCGCAATGGAAGCGCCACCTAGCGGTCAGCCTAAAAATTACACTTTAGGATACGAGGGTGTAAGACACTTACGCCGCTCGTATCTGAGCCTAATTTAAGCGTATCTGGTTACCAGAATACGCTTAAATTGGCGTGGCCGCACATTCAGACTTAGGCTGGCGTATCTACTGATACGCCAGCCTAAGTCTCTCTGAATCTGGCTAATAATGTCTAATGTAGAGCTGTTAAGATAGTTTGCTTATTAGTATACAGTAAAAAGCAGAATATACAGTATGTACACACTGATGTGCATCCACAGTGTCAGGCCACACTAGGAGTTAGGATGTGTTAGTAGAGGAAGAAGCCCAAAAATGCTACATGATCCTCAAAGGGATCAACAATTGTCAGCCTTCAGCCCCAGAAGGATTTACCCCCTTCCTGACCAGAGCACTTTTTGTGATTTGGCACTATGTAGCTTTAACTGACAATTGCGCGGTCGTGAGACACTGTATCCAAACAAAATTGATGTCCTTTTTTTCTCACAAATAGAGCTTTCTTTTGGTGGTATTTGCTCACCTCTGCGGTTTTTATTTTTTGTGCTATAAACAAAAAAAAGCATACATTTTGAAAAAATCTCACATTTAAAAAAAAAAAATGTTCTCAGTTTAGGCCGATATGTATTTGTCTACATATTTTTGGTAAAAAATTGCAATAAGCACATATTTGGTTTGCGCAGAAGTTATAGCGTCTACAAAATGGGGGGTAGTTTTATGGCATTTTTATTATTTATCAGACACTTTGGACACATTTTTGGGACCATTGTCATTTATACAGCAATCAGTGCTATATAAATGCACTGATTACTGTAAAATATCACTGGCAGGGAAGGGGTTAACACTAGGGGGTGATCAAGGGGTTAACTGTGTTCCCTCACTGTGTTCTAACTGAAGGGGGGATGGGACTTACTTGGGGAAATGACAGATAGCTGTTCACACTTTGTATAAACACACAATCAGTCATTTCTCCCCTGAAAGAACTGGGTGCCTGGCCACAATGGGAAGCAACATAAGGTAACGTCGATTTGCCCAGCCGAGCCTACCTGCTGCAGTAAAACTGCGGTGGCTGGTCTTCAAGTGGTTAAAGTAGAACTAAACCCTCCCAGGGAGCTTGAGGCCTCGTACACACGACCGAACATGTCTGCTGAAACTGGTCCGCGGACCAGTTTCCGCGGACTTGTCCGACTGTGTGTAGGGCCTACCGGACCGGATTCCTGGCCGAGCGGACAGGTTTCCAGCGGACAAAAGTTTCTTAGCATGCTAAGAAACTTGTCCGCTGGAACCATGTCTGTCGGACATGTCCGCTGGTCAGTATGACTCATCGGACATGTCCGCTGGCCCGAGAACCCGCACATGTCGTCGAAGTGATTCGACGCATGCGTGGAAGCATTGAACTTCCGGGTTCGCGCACGTCGCCGCGTCATCGTCGCCGCCACGTCACCGCGTCGTCGCCGCGTATTCTGTCCGCGGGGAATTTGGTCTGATGGTGTGTACACACATCAGACCAAATGATCCCAGCAGACATGTCCGATGAAAACGGTCCGCGGACCGTTTTCATCGGACATGTCTGGTCGTGTGTACGAGGCCTCAGTCTTATGCCGCGTACACACGATCATTTTTCGGCATTATAAAAAACGAAGTTTTTAAAAACGTAATTTAAAATGATCGTGTGTGGGCTACACATCATTTTTCGGCTTCTGAAAAACGACAAAAAAAAAATTGAACATGCTGCATTTTATAACGTCGTTTTAAAAAATTTTGTTTTTCGGGTTGTAAAAAATGATCGTGTGTGGGCTAAAACGACGTTTTAAACCCGCACATGCTCAGAAGCAAGTAATGAGACAGAGCACTCGTTCTGGTAAAACTACCGTTCATAATGGAGTAAGCACATTCATCACGCTGTAACAGACAGAAAGGTTCAAATCGTCTTTTACTAACACAGAATCAGCTAAAGCAGCCCAAAGACGAATAGAACTTCCCCTTTAGAGATTTTTTTTAAATGATGGTGTGTGGGCAACGTCGTTTTTAATGATGAAGTTGGAAAAACTTCGTTTTTTGGACATGCTGAAAAACAAAGTTTTTTTTTCATGCCGAAAAATGATCGTGTGTACGTGGGAATTAGCCTCTGTTTGATCTGCATTTGCCATGGTAATGCACATATGATTAGTTATAATGATAGTCATTTGATGGTTTGACAATTTGGTTGAGAGCACAAGAAGATTTGACAGATATTCTTAATGGCATGCCTTGAATGTAACTGTTTTGGGAAACATTAAATCAATGGGTTTATTTTTGCTTTAAATGGAATATGGGAGCCTACTTGCTTTTTAATGTGCAGACTCCGAAGTTGTCATCCTTACCTAAAAGGGGGAAGTAGGGCAAAAGCTATTTGGCCCTACTTCACCTATTGATCACAGGAATACAGTTCGTCTGTGCCTCATTTTCAGCTGACAACATTCTAAACTCCGCCGTTGGCTTTTGTCACTCAGCCGATCTAGGCATTGGATCAACCCCAACTTTACAGTCGAAATCCACACAGAAGCCTGGACCAGCATCTGGCTCAGCTTCTCAGCAATCAGCTGGGAGACTGAGCCAGCCACTTCAGCCCTCTGCACAGTGAGTGCTGAAGGGGGAGAGCAGAGAGCCAGTGACTGACAATCACTACCCTTTGCTTAATGCAGAGGGGCGAACTGAGTGATTAGCAGTCTTTGATGGCTCAGTTCTCAGTGTAGAGGCAGCGGGGGAGAAATGCAGAATTGGATTGATGCAGCATCCACCTAGCTGAGTATGGAGGGTTCCAACACTTGATATTTACATTGTTGTTCCAGATCAGTGACATACCAAATAGCAAAGGAAGTATAAGAATGCATGCCTGGAGCTTGCACAAAAACTCCCACACTTTTTCCTGACAGATGTATATGAGGCCCCGTACACACGACCAAACATGTATGCTGAAACTGGTCCGCGGGCCAGTTTCAGCATACATGTTCGGTCGTGTGTAGGCGCGAGCGGGCCGAATTCCAGCAAACATTTGCCCGCCGGGCCTTTTCTCAGCGGGCAAATATTCCTGGACGTGTTTTAAAACCGTCCGCTGGAATCCTGCCCGCTCGGACATGTACGGTCGTCAGTACAGACCTACCGTACATGTCCGAGCGCCCGCCGTCCCTCGCATGCGTCGAATGACTTTGACGCATGCGTGGAAGCCTTTAAATGGCAGGCCCGCCCACATCGCCGCGTCATCGCCGCGTCATCGTCGCGGCGACGACGCGGACACGCCCCGCGTAGTGTTTACGCGCGGACTTCTGTACGATGGTTAGTACAACCATCGTACAGAAGCCCTCTGGCAGGCATGTACGGTGAAAACGGTCCGACGGACCGGTTTCACCGTACATGTTTGCTCGTGAGTACCCGGCCTTACAGAGCAAATCAATGTGCAGAGTGAAAGCATCCACTTCTATATTGAAAACAATTCAAAAGAAAAAGTCCACTTGGTTTACCTTGACCTGAGTTCTTATATTTGCTACAGCCACATTCTAAAGAGCTCTTCAATAAGGGCATGTGGGTCTGTTTCTTGAATCAGTGATGTGTTAATTCCTTTTTCTCTTCTTCAGGTATCATCAATCAGAATCAAGCTTTCAAGGCAAAGACTGGTTGGTCCCTGCCAGGCAAAGCTACAAGTTTACTTTAATTATCTCACCTTCCTTTTGCTCCCTGTGGGCGGGGTCTACTCACCCTGGCCATGGGGGTCTCCCTCTACTCGTGTGCATGCTCATCAATGCCTGGGACTAGGCGGGTCCACGATCATGTGAGAGTCAAGTCAACATTAAAATGTAATCCTGGCTTAGAGATGAGCCGCACACCGTGTACAGCCGTGTAATATACAGAGATACTCTGTGAAACATACTTTCCCGTGTCACTGCACACCTCTGTCTTCCAAATGTAGCATTTGGGAGGAACTCTGCTAAGCCTGTGTCCCACTCCACCAGTCCAGCATAACTTGTCTCACAGTCTCATAGTGTAAAAAAACACAATTTCTCCCTAACTAACTAGTCTCAGGCTGCCCGGGCATACCTTTCCAGTTAGTAGTCCATAGTGGGGAAGTTCTGTAGAGTTGGTTTCCTGTGCAGGGTGCTCATGGGTTGCTGTTGGTCACATGCTGTCTTCATAATTGGGCTTCTCTCTACTTTCCTATGCAGTCCCTATTTTCTATCTCAGAGCATGGCCTTCCCCCTATTTATATACAGAACAGGGTGGAGAGCAGAACCCAGAAAGGCCTGGGAAAATACAGAACTCGTATTATCCCTTTCCCCACCCAGACAGCCCAGTAACTATATACAACAGCAGCACTCCTAGTAGGCACCTAGTATAATAGACAAGATGGTATAGCTATGAATAGAGCACAGAATGTTCCCATATGGCCAATGGAAGCCAATGTTCTAAAGGAGGTGTATATAAGACAAAAAAAAGTATTGCAATGAACAGAGCATGGATTGTTCATAAAGCCAGTATTCAAAAAAGACTTGAAAAAAACGAATGTGAATAAATCACTAGAACCAGATGGCTAAGATTTCTAAAAGAACTTAGCCAGATCATTGGTAGACCATTATTGGTAATCTATAAGGACAGCTTACTGACCGATATGGTACCAGCTGACTGGCAAAAAGCTAACATGGTACCAATATTCAAAAAAAGACTGATGGGCACTGTAATGGCACTGATGGCACAAATGAGCACCGTAGTGGCAGTGGTGGGTACATGTGGCACTGATGGGCACTTTAGTAGCACTGGTGGCACTGATGGCACAAATAAGCACTGTAGTGGCAATGGTGGCTATGACTAAGCATTAGTTGTTAATGCGAAACGCGTCAGCTGTCTATCCCACTGTATGCTGCTGTGTGCTGTGCATTTTTTCCTTTTTACAATAAAGAGCACGTCTTTTTTCAACAAGACTTTTTGGAGTGCGGCTGTCCATCCATTCTCCCACCATTGATGGCATTGTAGGGCACTGACGTGGCACTGGTGGCATTGATATGGCACTGTGGTGGCACTGATTTGACACTAGTGGCACAGGTGGCACTGATTTGGCACTGTTGTGGCACAGGTGGCACTGCTGGGCATAGCTGGGCACAGGAACAACAGTAAATACAGTTGGCACTCGATCTCTCTCCTCTCCACACACCCTGTATCGGTGTGAGGAGAGAGCTGAAACTTTGGATGACCCCGGTATGTTTACATTCTGATTGCTCCATCATTGGACCGAGCGATCACGTGGTAAAGTGCAGCTGCCATTGGCCCTTAACTGTGATCCATGACCCACCTGGTCCTGTAAATCTGGTGAGCCGGATGGTTACGTTTGCGTGCCCCAGGGGGTGCACGGGAATGTGATACTGGGGGGACATTAAAGTGTTCGGGTGTGACTTGAAGAAAAGGTGGCAACCCCAACTGTGTTCCCTGGGAGTGCTTTCTAACTGTGGGGGAGGGGTGCTTTGACTGGGGGAATGTAAAGATCCATGTTCCTGCTTAGCAGGAACACAGGATCAGCACATTCCCCTCCACAGAGCGGCGATCTGCCTTGTTTACATAGGCAGACCGCCATTCCCTCTTTCTCCTAAATGATCACCTCCTGCTGTGTCCAATCACAGCGGTAGCAGGTAGCCAGAAGGGCGCATGTGCCCTAGACCCGGAAGTGTCAGATCACTTATCAGGTACGTGTTCTGGTGCAGAGCGGCCACCCTGCCGCAGTATATCTATGGTGGGCGGCCGCTAAGCGGTTAAGCCAGCAATTCTCAGATCATTGAGTAACTGAGTGGTGGCTTGGTGACCTGCGACTATGCCAGGGAAAAAAAATGCAAACCTGAACAGTTAGCCTCTCAAGTGTAGCTTTAAAATATATTTGTACATCAAGCATGTATTCATAAATGCCTTTCCTTAGAGCCAAACAGTGATTAGTATGGGTTTAGTTTATAGGGTTTGTGATTACAAGAGTTACTGGCAGCTTGCCACCCAGAGTTTGTCACAAAAGTATAATCAATAATCAAGCCTGAGGCAAGAAACATCCAACAGGTGCCACTCTGAGCACAGGGTTCAAATTGCCCTCTTTATCACCTAAAGCTGTGTCCATGAATTTGACCTATAATGTGTACTAGGAATCTCACTAAACTTTTGGTGCTCAGGAAAGCTGAAAGAGCAGCTTGGTATTTTATTCATATCAGGACAGAACACCATTGCATAAAATATACAGTATATATATATATATATACATATATATATATATATATATATATATATATATATATAGTTAAAATGACTCTATTTATAAAACAAAATCATTGCTCAAAAAGCATCCTGTAAAGCAAGAACTTCAGCCCCGGAAGGATTTAACCCCTTCCTGACCAGAGCACTTTTTGCAATACGACACTGCGTCATTTTAACTGACAATTGCGCAGTCGTGCGACGTTGCACCCAAACAAAATTAACATATTTTTAACAAATAGAGCTTTCTTTTGGTGGTATTTGATCACCTCTGCGGTCTTTATTATTTGCGCTATAAATAAAAAAAGAGCGTACATTTTGAAAAAAAAGCAATATATTTTACTTTTTGCTATAATAAATATCCCCAAATAATATATATACAGTATATAAAACAAATTATTTCTCAGTTTAGGCTGAAATGTATTCTTCTACATATTTTTGGTAAAAAAATTGCAATAAGCATATATTGATTGGTTTTACACAAAAGTTATAGCGTCTACAATATAGGGGATAGATTTATGGCATTTTTATTATTATTATTTTTTTTTTATTAGTAATGGCGTCGATCTGCAATTTTTATTGTGACTGCGACATTGTAGCGGACACATCGGACACTATTTTGGGACCAGTGACATTTATACAGCGATCAGTGCTATAAAAATGCCCTGCTTACTGTGTAAATGACACTGGCAGGGAAGGGGTTAAACGCTAGGGGTCAATCAAGGGGTTAAGTGGAAAAAATAAATAAAAAAATGCGCAACCCAATTGATCGAGGTATTAATAATAAAAATTTATGAAAAGGTGATGTGCAAATACTAAACCAATATCCTATACAAATGATATCATTAACATAAATACAAGTTGGAATTCATTAACGTGAAGTGCAAGTGAAACCAGAAAACACTTAAACAGATAATAACTCTTAAGATGAAAGTCTGTAAGATATATGAATCTATATGTGGATAAAAGTCCAAAATAAGATGAAAACATATAGATTGTTGCCGTAAAGATATTCTTATGCGGCAAAAGACATGATGGGCAGATGAGTTGCTATCATAAAACTTCACATCCAATGGGCTACTGATAAGAAAATTACTGCTTACCAGATAGATGGTAGTTTTGGGCTCTTGACTAGGCTGACCTGCCTTCAGGCAATCTGTCCTCGGTGCTCCCCACACGTATGTATGTATGTATGTATGTAACAAAGTTTGTGCAAATAAACACATTTTTAAGAGGAAATACTGCATGAGAATTTTTTCTTCTTCCTTTCATTGATTGCCGACTTTTGGATGTAAATCTCTGCTGGTGTTGTGTGGAAAACGTGAGTTACAAAAACTGCCAATTCACCTCACCGCATTTGAAGGATTACTAAGTTGTCCGCAGTCTTCGGGATCCAGCTTTATGGTGTCCGACTCTGGAGGCGAAGATCGATCCATGTGTGGGGAGCACCGAGGACGGATTGCCTGAAGGCAGGTCAGCCTAGTCAAGAGCCCAATACTACCATCTATCTGGTAAGCAGTCATTTTCTTATCAGTAGCCCATTGGATGTGAAGTTTTATGATAGCAACTCATCTGCCCATCATGTCTTTTGCCACATAAGAATATCTTTACGGCAACAATCTATATGTTTTCATCTTATTTTGGACTTTTATCCACCTATAGATTCATATATCTTACAGATTTTCATCTTAAAGAGTTCTTATCTGTTTAAGTGTTTTCTGGTTTCACTTGCACTTCACGTTAATGAATTCCAACTTGTATTTATGTTCATGAAATAATTTGTATAGGATATCGGTTTAGTATTTGCCCATCACCTTTTCATAAATTGTTATTATTAATAACTCGATAAATTGGGTTGCGCATTTTTTAATTTCTTTTTTCCACAGTTTTTGAGTCTTATTCAGGCTAATTCAATTGCAGCACCCACATCCTTTTAGGTGAAAGTTTTGAACCCTTCACCATTTGTTTAATTTATCCACACTTTCAGGCCTTGTACACACGACCAGACATGTCCGATGAAAACGGTCCGCGGACCGTTTTCATCGGACATGTCTGCTGGGAGCATTTGGTCTGATGTGTGTACACACCATCAGACCAAATTCCCCGCGGACAGAAAACGCGGTGACGTGGCGGCGACGTGCGCGAACCAGAAAGTTCAATGCTTCCACGCATTCGTCGAATCACTTTGACGCATGAAGGGGATTTCGGTCCGATGGTTAGGTGTACTAACCATCGGACATGTCCGACGGACAGGTTTCCACCAGACAAGTTTCTTAGCATGCTAAGAAACTTTTGTCCGCTGGAAACCTGTCCGCTAGGCCGGAAAAATTTCCGCTAGGCCCTACACACGGTCAGACATGTCCGCGGAAAACTGGTCCGCGGACCAGTTTCAGCGGACATGTTCGGTCGTGTGTACGAGGCCTCAGAGTATTACATACGCCTATTGGCCCGGATTCACGTAGAGCGCCGCGTACATTTGCCGACGTAACATAGAGAGGAAAGAACAGTATTCACAAATCACTTGCTCCCTACGTTGCGCCGGCGTATCGTAAATTGGTCGGCGCAAGCCTGCCTAATTCAAAGTAGGAAGGAAGTGGGCGTGATCCATTCAAATGAAGCGTGACCCCATGCAAATGAAGAGCCGGACGAACGGCGCATTCGCACGCATGCTCAGAATCACGTTGAATATACTCCCTAAGATACGACGGCTCAATGCCTACGACGTGAACGTAACCTACGCCCAGCCCCATTCACGTACGACTTACATAAACAACGTAAAATACGACGGCTGTTCCCTGGTCTATACCCTAACATGACTTACACCTGCTTTATGAGGCTTAACTTTACGCCGGACGTACGCCTTACATAAAAGGCGTAGATTACTGCGACGGGCGTAAGTACGTTCGTGAATCGGCGTATCTCACTCATTTACATATTTGACGCGTAAATCAATGGAAGCGCCCCTTGCGGCCAGCGTAAATATGCACCCAAGATTCAACGGCGTAGGAAACTTACGTCGGTCGTATGAAGCCAAAAATCAGGCGTATCTTACTTGCAGAATCAGGCGCATAGATACGACGGCTTATCCGTGCACTTACACGGCGTATCAGTAGATACGTCGGCGTAAGTGCTTTAAGAATCCGGGCCATTGTGTTTAGACACTCAGGCCCGGATTCAGATACATTTTCGTATCTATCGTCGGGCGTAGCGTATCTCAGATACACTACGCCGCCGTAACTTAGGGCGAAAGTTCCATATTCAGAAAGAACTTGCGCCCTAAGTTACGGCGGCGTAGTGTAAATGTGTCGGCGTAAGCCCGCCTAATTCAAGTGTGGATGATGTGTGCGTGTTTTATTTAAATTACTTGTGACCCCACGTAATTGACGTTTCTTACGAACGGCGCATGTGCCGTCCGTGAACGTTTCCATGTGCGCATGCTCCAAATTACGCCGCAAACTGTCAATGCTTTCGAGCGTTACGTAAACGACATAAAAAAATGCGCCGGGCGGACGTATGTTTCTGAATCAGCGTATCTACCTAATTTGCGTAAATATGCAGCCTAATATACGACGGTTTAAGAGACTTACGCCGGCCGTATCTTAGTAAAATTCTGGCGTATCTTGCTTTCTGAATACAGAAAGAAGATACGCCGGCGCTTTGTAGAACTTACGCCGACGTAAATGCTATCTGAATCCGGGCCTCAGTTTCCAATTTTAGAGGGCAGCGCTGATTTTTTCCATTTATTAAGGGGTCAAGTGTGTTTTAGGGAGTAATTCTAACTGTAAGCGGGATGGGCTCACTACAGCATGACAGAGATCACTGCTCCCGATGACAGGGAGCAGTAGATCCCCGTCATGTTGCTAGGCAGAACAGGGAGATGCCTTGTTTACATAGACTTCTCCCCGTTATGCTGCTCCGCGTACGGGCACGCTCACGGAGTACGCGTGGGTGCACGCACGCCCACTAAACCACGATTTAAAGGGGACTTACAGGTACGTCCATTTGCCCAGTTGTGCCATTGTGCTGACGTATATCGGCGTACGCTAGTCGGCAATGGGTTAAGGCTTGCCTATCCTGCTGCCCATTCCTCAGATCTTTATTCTCTCACACAGCTGTGACTTCCAAAAGAATCTTTGCATATATCATAATTTCGGGTGTGTCGTATGTCTGGTCCCATGCTTTGTGCAGTGGTTCCATTGGCCATCCCCATGTGTTACTGGGTGCAGAGAAGGATGCAGTCAATAAACACACCGTTGTATCTCTGAGTTCCGACGGTCGGATCTATGCGGCTGATTCATGGAATCAGGTTCCGCATAGATCTCCCTAAGATCCAACAGGTGTAAGTGACTTACACCGTCGGATCTTAGGCTGCAATCTCCCGCTGGCTGTTAGGTGGATTTTTGTTTTTTGTACGCGACGAATATGCAAATGAGAAGTTCCGCCGATTCAGAAACGAACGCCCGCCCGTCGTTTTTTTTTTTACGTCGCTTGCGTTCGGCTTTTTCCGGCGTATAGTTACCCCTGCTATGTGAGGGGTATCCTATGTTAAGTATGACCATCGTTCCCGCGCAGAGTTTTGAATTTTAATGTCGTTTGCGTAAGTCGATTCAGAATACGGCCGGACGCAAGTTACGCTCACGCCGAAACCAATTACATCCTAGCGACGTCATTTGGAGCAATACACGCTGGGAAAAATCGCGGACGGCGCATGCGCTGTTGGATCGGCGCGGGGACGCGCCTGATTTAAATTGTAGATGCCCCCTAGCCGCGGAATTTGAATTCCGCCGGGGGATTTACGATAAGCCGCCGCAAGTTTTGAGGTAAGTGCTTTCTGAATACAGCACTAGCCTCAAAAACTTGTGCTGGCGGATTGTAAATCAGATAGATTACGCGGATCTAAAGATCCGCTAATCTATCCGAATCTACCCCATGATGTCCAATTTAGCCATCTAGAAGGAGATGACCATAACTAACAAGATTTTAACTATCATTTCTACAGTCCTGTTTTGAAAACCAAGCAATGATTCTCACTGGGTGATTTGGGAAGCATGACATTTTCTTGCTAGAACTGTGCAGCTGAGGATGGGGACAATAAATAATACCTGTTGTTTTGCCCTATATAGGTTAAGCAGCGGTTTATTTTCAGGTGGAAACACTTAGCTAATCATTAACCCATGGACTTTAAATAAAAACTTTAAATAAAAAAAATATTTAATAAACCCACAAAAAGCTATAAAGAGTAACCTACCCTAAACACCTCTTAGAAAACCTACATTATTTACATTACATTTTGATACTACTGTATATAAATTTAGTTGAAACCTGTAAATATTGTAGAAGGCATAAATCAACGTGTATGTGTAGAACCCTCCTAGATAGGTTGTTAGGTAAATGTAGTTTTTGGCTCCTCTGTAGTCGGTGGAGCATTATTGATTATTTTTGTCTCTTCTGGTTTTCAAAGGCTGCAGGTTTGATTACTCTCCCCTGCTTTCTAGAAAACTGTGGGTTGTTCTGGAATATAAGTGTGGAGCAAGGCAAATGGGCAGCATGAATATGCATACTGTTTTAGCCAATCACTGGGAGAGATGGCCCAGATGGCGGCTGGGCAGGTGTATAAATAGTCAGAATTTCATAACATTATGGTCTTCCTGCCAAAGGATTCCACCTGTTCAGGTGGGGGCTGGGGGGGGGGGCTACCCCCCCTCAATCTGCTGCTCATTGAGGTCCAAGCTAGGGCTTGCTGGCGAAGGGGGGGTCTATATTCAAACCCTTCTTTGGAGTTATTTTATCTTTGCTTAATAATCCAGTCAGAGAAGTTACTGGAGAGTGTCCAGTTGAGTGTTAACCTCTCCCTCACTGGAACATGTTCTGCTGATATTGAAAAGAGGCATCCAGTTACCCATAGGACACTGTAATTGCAATTCTGACCTGGGATTTTACAGTACCCAACTGGTCCCCACTAGCTTGTGAAAGACTGTTTGCTAAGCCTGAGCTAAGCAGTTTCTTTCCTGAGAGGTACATACTGTCAACCTCCGCAGTCTTATCATGGGATAACTGTTCTTTTACCTGGAAGACAAGTAGTTCCTGTCCTGAGGGATACATACCTCTGGCCTCTATTACTCCGACAAGAGGATTTTGTTTGGCAGAAGTGTTCCTGAAGTACAGCTATAGTAATTGTGCCCTCCTGTTTGTACATAGTTCTGGAGTATCCAATACCATTCCTTATCTCTATCCAAGTTATCCCAAAAATAAAAACAAAACAGAAAATACCCATTAGACATGTGCACTGCTGAAATATATATATATATTTTTCGTATTGTTTCATTGTTTTTTTTTTGTCCCATTCGTTATGATCGATATTTGTTATTTCGAAAAAATTTGTTACGTTCTATTCATATAGATGCAGTATTCGTAATTTCAGATAATTCAGAACGTTCACTAACAGACAAATTTGAAGGGAAATTCCAATACCTATAATTTAATAGTTTATAACTATTATTATAGTTTTTATTAATTATTAATATTATTTAATATTAAAAATGTATAATAATAATAAAAAAACTATAATAGTGGTTAATAAACGTTACATTTTATTATAATAGAAATTATCCAAATGTTCTTTGATCTTTCAAATTTTTGGATTTTTGTTCTTATTTTCGGACTTTCGTTCTTTCTGATTTTCAATCTTTCGAATTTTTGGATTTTGGAATTTCATTCTTTCGAAAAAAAAAATTTTTTTATTCGTTTTTTGGAAAAAATTGTTAATCGGTCTTTTGTTCATTTAGATGATTCCAAATTAAAGAATATGCCAAATTTTGATTAAAAACAAATTCATAATGAAACGAATTGCACATGTCTAATATCCACTCTGCACTAATCTGAAAGGAACCTTGGAACAAAATCAGCGGGCCTTTTAGCACTACATATGTATATAATATAAACTTACATTTGTCTACAGATTTTTATGGCAAACATGCACAATAGTGCATACATATACCATACGTATTCCAGCTCATGTCTAGAGTAACAACTATACATTATGATTTTGGTTTCAAAACTTTTTATGTAATGTTGTTCAATCCAACGATACTGAAATAAAAAAGACAAATGGAAAAAAAACTACTTTCATTTATGTAGTCAAATTTACCACAAACTCCTTGTCAGTGTATTTTCAGCGCTGCACTGAATTAGGTAAATTTCTCCACGTTTGGTGGTCAGAGCTTTTTCCCCATACCTTTAGGCTGGGTTCACACCATTGCAAATTGAATGCGGGTGCCCTTCATCCAATTCGCAATAGCAGGAGATTTTGACTGGCTCTCTATGGAGCCGGTTCACATATCTCTGCAGCGGGTCCGGTGCGATTTGCACAAAAAAGCTGTGCATCTTTTGGTCCGTCTCAGGTCCGAATTCAGCCCAAAATTTGGGCTGAAATCAGACCTGAAACGGTAAACCAGGACGCACCGGACCCCCTGCTGGTAGCCGCATACAGCTCATATGTGAACCCAGTGTCACTGAAGATCTGGTGGAGACTCTGCTTCTGAAGCAGCCGGGGGAAATAATGAATGTACAATTTAAGCTCATAACATTTGCTTTAATGGCTGCAAAACAAGCCCATTGTGAAAGCATGGATAACTCCCACCTTCGATCTGTCAGAAGTTCAGGCCTAAATATCTTAGATGATTATTTGTGACAAAATGACGGCTATCCTAGGTGATAAATTAGCTCCCTTTGAGGAGGTTTGTCCCCTTGGATCCAAGCCTAATTCCCCTGAACATTGATCATTGACCTCTGCATCTTTATTTGTCCCATGTGCTACGGGGAAGGGGGTGGGATAGGATCCTACCCCCAGCTGCAGATTCCCTCTCTAGTAGATTTTTGAATGAACATTCGTATGAAAACTCTCATGAGTACATTTGATGACGAAAAATGCTGTTCAAAAGTATTTTTAAAACATTTGCTTTTAACATTCAATAATGGAGTGAATGGACTTTCTCGGACTATGTTTACTGTTCGAAATGTATTAATTGAGAAAAACTTTCCACCTTGTTCCTCCAAATTTTTTCATCATTGAAGTCGATACAAATGTCGATTTGACCAAACTAATTATTAGAAAATCTAAATGATGGAGTGAATGGACTTTCCCGAACGAAAACAATGTTTACTGTTAGGCTCCGTACACACGAGGAGACATGTCCGCTGAAACTGGTCCGCAGACCAGTTTTCTCGGACATGTCCGACCATGTGTACGGCCTAGCGGACAGGGTTCCAGCGGACAAAAGTTTCTAAGCATGCTTAGAAACTTGTCCGCTGGAAACATGTCCGTCGGACATGTCCGATGGTTAGTACGCCTATTCGGACATGTCCGCTGGTTATTACGTCTAACCAGCGGACCGAAATCCCGCGCATGCGTCGAATTGATTCGACGCATGCGTGGAAGCATTGAACTTCCTGGTTTGCGCACGTCGCCGCGTCACCGTCACGTCACCGCGTTCTCTGTCCGCGGGGATTTTGGTCTGATGGTGTACACACATCAGACCAAAATATCCCAGGAGACATGTCCGATGAAAACGGTCCGCGGACCGATTTCATCGGACATGTCTCCTCGTGTGTACGGGGCCTTAGAAAGTCATTAGTTCGAGAAAAACTTTCCATCTTACTTCTTCGAATTTTCTCACCATTGAAGTCAATACGACTGTCGATTTGACCAAACACATTTTTAGAAATTCAAATCAGGTGACTAGGTAACTCAAAATTATAAGTGCTATCTTTGTATAATGTTTACTCTCTAATTGAAAATTGTACTTATGCCATGGGGCATAATCTGTGCAGTTCTAAAATTCTACTCTCACTACACATTCAACAAAAACTATTGAGTAGAAAAAACATCGAAAGACTTTGCTATGTCCAGAACCTTTCTATAGCTACTCACATTAAGAAGGTGATATACAGTTTCATGTATACGCAGTGTCAAAATGTTATGTGTGTATGTGTATATATATATATATATATATATATATATATATATATATATATATATATATAAACTTCAATAAAGATAACTTTCACCATAATGCAGTAATATTATTTAACTGTGTACCGTAGGCTCTGATGCTATAACCTCCACCATGTAGCTCGCTCTTTCTCAACCTTTCTAATACAGAATAACCCTTGAAATAACTTTCCATTCTCAGGGAACCCCTTGTAGAAATGGCTATATGTACAACTTGTGATACATTAGTGTGATGGTCAGTGGGAAGAATGCTCCTTATATTTATGGACATTGGGGAGCATAACTCTCTTACAGATAACTAAAAAGAGCATTGGTGTCAGTGGGAACTTATCTGAGAGGCAAAAATTGCTCATTGTTTAAGGAAAACCCAGAAAACTCTGTAGGAACTAGGTTTCCTGAGAATCCTGGATGAAAAACCCTGATGTAGCTCTTAGGAAGAAATGCGTTGTGTGCAATAGCAGCTGGTGGGTTCTCCTTGGGGGGGCAAACATGCACCAACCCTCCCACCGACATGCGGCATGGCACTGACCACCCGTGGCACTGACCACAGCGGCACCCGCCAGACCACCCACGGTCCAGCGGCACATACCGACTGTGTGGCGGGGCTCTCCTCCCCTTCTGCAGTGTGGGCAGTGGTGGCTCCAGTGTCTGCTCCTCAGGCATCTTCCCCTGTGTGTCTCCTCTTCTGCCAAAACACTAGATGTCCAATATTGTCACCTGGTGATTTGGCCAATTGGGAAACAGGTCTCACAGACCTGCCTCCTGATTGGTGGGGAGGAACTGTAGTGTGACCAAAGCGAAAATTAATTCGCTATCGTCACACAACAAGGTAGGATCGGGATGCAGTGCTCTGCGCCTGAGCCCACCCTATTTTTAAGCCTATTAGAGCCTCTGACTCTAATCACGTGCTTCAAAATACACACCACCCGCCTATCCCTGCTATAGTAATTCATGTGTACGGCGTCCTCAAAAGGGGCAGGCACATGGCTAGTGAGAACGACGGAGGTATAGGGGGGCAGCGCCCGTGCGCCCACAATGCATGGGCCGCCACTGGTTATGCGTAACTTAGAGTTTTGACACTAGTGACTGCATCTGTGCTTGCATACAGCTGGGACATAGTAGGGCACTGTGCCTTTGGGTTTATTGCCCTGTTTGTAGCAGAGCTGGACATAGTGTTTTTATGTGCTATATTGTGTTAGCTGGAGTGTTTTTTTTCATGATGCTCCAATGTTACTTGCACCGTTTTTGTTTTTATTTCCTTCCATGGTACTATAAATTCTTCTCCATTGCATTGTTTAAGCCACAACATTTAAATTTTTTCCTACAAGCAGCGTACTGGTATAAGGAGATCACACACACTGGTCACTTATGTGGATGCTTTTGGGTCTTATGACTGAAGAGCTTTGACTCCAGGTAAGGTATGCATCTATACCTGTAATGGCTCCTGGATGCACAAGATTCTACGTGATGGCGGTTATAGCATGCCTACTCTACACCGTTACATAATGTTACAGCAGACTGGTGGAAATTACATTGTTGTAGGCATTTTATACAAGTCTTGAACCCAACCATTCTAACAACACTTGAATCCAACATGTTTGGCAATATAATTATAACGTAAAGAGTGAATTGTGTACTAACACAAGCGGGCAATCTGAATTCATATTTTACTCAAATAGCTGCAGAAAAGTGATATGTCCAAATGTCTTGACCTAAACCAAGAGGTTATATTGATCCAGAGCCTTGCTTGCCTGCCTGCCTGCCTTTAAAAACCTTTTATCACATCCTCTAAGTTCTTCTCTCTGTCAAAACTCTTGGCTATTTTATTTCTATTGCATTATAATCGCCATTACTCATACTCTGACAAGTTTATTTTCTGTTTAATTCATCAGTACAAATCAATAGCATTTACAGTTATGGATTTTGGAATATGGTAAACAAAAATCTTTAACTCTAAAGTAAATTTAGGAGAGATTTAGGAGAGCACTCAGATTGTGGAAGAAAATCCAATCATGTTCAAGCGTAATTGAATTTAGGTATGTACTAAACCTTATTTTATCTGATTATATGCTGATTTGCTGTAATCAAAGAGAAAGCAATATATACCCCGTCTCAACTGCAAAAGTTTAAAACAAGATGAGCTAGATTCACATAGGACTTACGCCGATGTATCTCGAAATACGCCGCGTAAGTCAAAATGTGCGCCGTCGTATCTCTGTGCCGTGCCCACAGAACTAGATACGCCATAAAATAGGCTTTTTCTGACCGACGTAACTTTCCTACGCCGGCGTATCGTAGGCGCATATTTACGCTGGACGCATCTTGCTCTCCCATATTATTTTCTATTTAAATATGCAAATGAGCGATATACGGCGATTCACGAGCGTACATGCGCCTGACGCAGGCTATGCGCGGTGCGCGTAAGTAGTACGTCCGGCCTTAAGTTAGCCCTTATAAAGCAGGGGTAACTCAGCAACAGACGTCCACAGGTCAGCTGGAGAGCAGCTACAGCAGCACCGTTACGAACGAGCTGAGCAACCGTACTTGCAGGACAACACATTAGTATGCCAACATGCCAGGGGCAGCTATGGTCATAGCACTACTGCTGTGTCCGCCGGCACGTAGGAGGGCACGGGAGAGGATATACCGAACGTGCCTGAACGTCTTTGGCATGGGTGATTCTGAGGTGTTTCGCATCTTCAGATTCAGCCCTGATGCCATCCTGGAATTAGCCACAACCCTGCATGATGACATCACCAGCAAGACACAACGCTCACATGCAGTGTAGCCACTGGTCAAGGTAGTGGCAACACTGCATTTCCTCGCCAGTGGATCATTTCATCGTACAAGTGGAGTCGTGGCTGGGATGTCACAATCCAGCATGAGCAGATGTGTGCACCAGGTTGTCCCCGCAATTCTCACATGCATTTCCCACCACATCATCAAACCCACCCATGAACATCTGTGGCGGAAGGCAATGCAGGATTTCTACAGCATTGCCGGATTCCCACACACCGTGGGGGCCATTGATTGCACACATGTGGCACTACGGCCCCCTGTGACACAGAGCACATATACCGTAATCGTAAGCAGTGGCATTCCATCAACGTACAGGTGATAGCCGATGCCCAATGCCTCATATGGCACGTCCGTGCCAAACACCCCGGGGCCAGTCACGACAGCTACATATACCGTCAATGCAACATCTCCACAGAATTCGAACAGAACGGGGACAGCTGGCTGGTTGGTGAGTGACATGGGAGTGAGGCATGACTGTCCGACCCCATGATGCAGACATCACGAGGGGCACATGCACGACTAACATCCTCCTGTCTTTTCCCTTCCAGGTGACTCTGCATATGCACTTGGGCCCCATCTCATGACTCCATACCGGGATCCCCAAACCAGAGGAGAGAGAAACTACAATGCTGCACATATACGTACCCGTGCAGTGGTGGAACGCACATTTGCCCTCCTGAAGTCCCGTTTCCGATGCCTGGACATGTCTGGGGGGGCCCTGCTGTATTTCCCCAACTTCATTTGCCAGATCATCGGTGCATGTTGCGTGCTGCACAACTACGCCATGAGAAAGGGCCTGGAGATTGACATACGTGATGACCTGACACCC
Organism: Rana temporaria; assembly: GCF_905171775.1. Lineage (NCBI taxonomy): Eukaryota > Metazoa > Chordata > Amphibia > Anura > Ranidae > Rana > Rana temporaria. Next base: position 486,283,308 of record NC_053490.1, read on the forward strand.
CAACCACCCAGTCCCCCCCTAACCGAAGCTACCCCGTCTGCTGAGGGAAGAGCAGTCAGGAGTTGCCTCGTTGAAAGCATTTTTGAACGTTAAACACACACATTCATCATGGCACACGTACAATGCACACATGCACACCACTGTGGTCCCTAGCTCACACACACCACATCCACATCACATTGGATTAGCCCAAGTCCATCATGCAGGACTTGGGAGCAGCAACGCCACGCCAAGGCCCCAATTTATGTCGCTGTCCATTCATACCACATTCACACGGTCGTGGGGAAAACTTCTGAGTGGGGGCTTTAGAAATTGGTCAAAATAGGAGTTGAAGTGGTTGTAAAGGTTTAGGCCCAGATTCTCAAAGGGCTTACGAAGGCGCAACGCAATGTACGCCGTCGTAAGTCCTAATCTGGGCCGTCGTATCTATGCGACTGATTCTTAGAATCAGTTAGGCATAGATATCCATTAGATCCGACAGGCGTAAGGCTCTTACGCTGTCGGATCTTAAATGTAATTTTTTTTTGCCGCTAGGTGTCGCCTCCGTCGTTTTCCCCGTCGTGTATGCAAATTAGCAAAATACGCGAATTCCCGAACGTACGCGCGGTCGGCGCAGTGAAGTTACAACGTTTACGTTAGATTTGCGACGCGTAAAGTTGCCCCTGCTATATGAGGGGCAACCAATGTTAAGTATGGCCGTCGTTCCCGCGTCGAAATTAAAAAATTTACGTTGTTTGCGTAAGTCGTCCGTGAATGGGGCTGGACGCCATTTACGTTCACATCGAAACCAATGACGTCCTTGCGACGTCATTTAGCGCAATGCATGTCGGGAAATTTTAGGGACGGCGCATGCGCATTACGTTTGGCGCTGGAACGCGCCTAATTTAAATGCTCCACGCCCCCTACCCGGCTCATTTGAATTAGGCGGGCTTGCGCCGGGGGATTTACGCTACGCCGCCGCAACTTTACAGGCAAGTTCTTTGTGAATAAAGCACTTGCCTGTAAAACTTGCGGCGGCGTAACGTAAATGACAGTTTTACGCCCATCTACGAGAATCTGGGCCTTAGTTTTTTTTTAAAATAAGAAACATGTCATACTGTCACACAGTGGCCCCAATCCTCCTGTCATGGGGTCCCACGGCAGCTCTAGCGGCTCCTCCCCGCAATAGCTAACCCCCTCTGGGAAGCTCTCTCCCAAGGGGGTTACCTTGCGGGCGCGCTCCCGTGTCATACACACGGGGCCTGATTTACTAAGCTATGTGCGCTGCGCTGGTTCATGCATTAATTAGTACTCCGGGTGGAGGCTTAATCAGGCGCATGAACCAGCGTAGCAGCCGGCGCATTGAAACTAATATGTAAAGCCGCGCCGAACTCCCTATAGAAGTCTATGGGAGAAATCAAAAGTGTTCATTTTAAAGGCTAATCTGCAAGTTTAGTCCTAAAAAGTGTTTGGGGACCTCAGTCCTGCCCCAGGGAACATGTATCAATGCTTTTTTTATTTTTTAAAACGGCCGTTTTTTCGGGAGCAGTGAAATTAATAATTCTTAAAGTGAAACAATAAAAGTGAAATATTCCTTTAAATTTCGTACCTAGGGGGGGTGTAATGTCAGCATGTGAAATAGCGCATTTTTCCCGCACTTAGAACTCCCCCTGCACAAAGTGACATTCTGAAGGAAAAAAGTCATTTAAAATTTCACACGCGGCTATAATGAATTGTCGGCTCTGACAATTCTAAAGGGATTCATTCATAAAACAAACAAAAAAATGTGTAGGGGTTCCCCCAAATTAAATTACCAGGCCCTTCAGGTCTGGAATGGATATTAAGGGGAACCCCGCCGTAAAAACCAAAAAAAAAAAAGACGTGCGGTTCCCGGCAAATATCCATTCCAGACCCTTCAGGTCTGGTGTGGATTTTAAGGGGAACTCCACCCCAAATTGAAAAAAAAAATGGCGTGGAGTCCCCCTAAAAATCCACACCAGACCCTTATCCGAGCACGTTGACCTGGCCGGCCGCAGAAAAGAGGGGGGGACAGAGTGCGGCCCCCCCCCTCTCCTGAACCGCACCAGGCCACATGCCCTCAACATGGGGAGGATGTCCCCATGTTGATGGGGACAAGGGTCTCATCCCCACAACCCTTGCCCGGTGGTTGTGGGGGTATGCGGGCGGGAGGTTTATCAGAATCTGGAAGACCCCTTTAACAAAGGGGACCCCCAGATCCTGACCCCCCCCCTGTGTGAAATGGTAATGGGGTACATTGTACCTCTACCATTTCACCCCAAAAAAAATGTCAAAGTGATAAAAATGACAGTAGCCGGTTTTTGACAAATCTTTTAATAAAATCTTCTTTTCTTCTTTCCTTCGGGGTTCTTCCGCTGCTTCTTTCTTCTCGTCCACATCTTGCCCGACGTCTTCTTCTATCTTCTCCGTCCGTCCTTCCGCCTTCTGGTCCCGCATCTTGCCCGTTGTCTTCTCCGTCCGCCTCCTCGTCCGCATCTTGGGTCTTCTGCGGTCTTCTTCTCGGTCCGCCGCCTTCTCGTCCCCTGCGTTTGAATTGTAATTGGCCGCCGTTTTCCCGCTCCTGGGACCCGCCCCCCTCTGACGCCACAAGTAAACTCCTTAGAAGGTCATGTGCGTCAGAGGGGGGCGGGGTCGCAGAGCGTCACACAGCGGGGGAATTCAATTTCAATCGCGCCGCCCGGAGAAGAAGTTCCCGCCGTGTCACACTCATGTGACCCCGCCCCCCTCTGACGCACATGACCTTCTAAGGAGTTTACTTGTGGCGTCAGAGGGGGGCGGGGTCACATGAGTGTGACACGGCGTGAACTTCTTCTCCGGGCGGCGCGATTGAAATTGAATTCCCCCGCTGTGTGACGCTCTGCGACCCCGCCCCCCTCTGACGCACATGACCTTCTAAGGAGTTTACTTGTGGCGTCAGAGGGGGGCGGGTCCCAGGAGCGGGAAAACGGCGGCCAATTACAATTCAAACGCAGGGGACGAGAAGGCGGCGGACCGAGAAGAAGACCGCAGAAGACCCAAGATGCGGACGAGGAGGCGGACGGAGAAGACAACGGGCAAGATGCGGGACCAGAAGGCGGAAGGACGGACGGAGAAGATAGAAGAAGACGTCGGGCAAGATGTGGACGAGAAGAAAGAAGCAGCGGAAGAACCCCGAAGGAAAGAAGAAAAGAAGATTTTATTAAAAGATTTGTCAAAAACCGGCTACTGTCATTTTTATCACTTTGACATTTTTTTTGGGGTGAAATGGTAGAGGTACAATGTACCCCATTACCATTTCACACAGGGGGGGGGGTCAGGATCTGGGGGTCCCCTTTGTTAAAGGGGTCTTCCAGATTCTGATAAACCTCCCGCCCGCATACCCCCACAACCACCGGGCAAGGGTTGTGGGGATGAGACCCTTGTCCCCATCAACATGGGGACATCCTCCCCATGTTGAGGGCATGTGGCCTGGTGCGGTTCAGGAGAGGGGGGGGGCCGCACTCTGTCCCCCCCTCTTTTCTGCGGCCGGCCAGGTCAACGTGCTCGGATAAGGGTCTGGTGTGGATTTTTAGGGGGACTCCACGCCATTTTTTTTTTCAATTTGGGGTGGAGTTCCCCTTAAAATCCACACCAGACCTGAAGGGTCTGGAATGGATATTTGCCGGGAACCGCACGTCTTTTTTTTTTGGGGTTTTTACGGCGGGGTTCCCCTTAATATCCATTCCAGACCTGAAGGGCCTGGTAATTAAATTTGGAGGGACCCCCTTTTTTTTTTTTTTTTTTTTAATGAGCAATGACTCTATTCTTTATAGCCATGAGTACTTTAACCACTTGCCCACCGGGTTAATTCTGGCACTTCTCTCCTTCATGTGAAAATCACAATTTTTTGGCTTGAAAATTAATCAGAACCCCCAAACATTATATATTTTTTTTTAGCAGACATCCTAGGGAATAAAATGGCAGTCATTGCAATACTTTTTGTCACACCGTATTTGCGCAGCGGTCTTACAAGCGCACTTTTTTTGGATAAAAATCACTTTTTTGAATTAAAAAATAAGACAACAATACATTTTGCCCAATTTTTTTCTATATTGTGAAAGATAATGTTACGCCGAGTAAAATGATACCCAACATGTCACGCTTAAAAATTGCGCCCGCTCGTGGCATGGCGTCAAACTTTTACCCTTTAAAAAACTCGATAGGCGACGTTTAAAAAATTCTACAGGTTGCATTTTTTGAGTTGCAGAGTAGGTCTAGGGCTAGAATTATTGCTCTCACTCTAACGATCGCGGCGATACCTCACTTGTGTGGTTTGAATACTGTTTTCATATGCGGGCGCTACTCGCGTATGCGTTTGCTTCTGTGCGCGAGCTCGTCGCGACGGGGCGCTTTAAAATTTTTTTTTGGGGTTTTCTTATTTATTTTTATTTAGTTTTATAATGTTTTACACTGAAATAAAAAAATAAAAAAAAAATGATCAGTTTTCTTCCTATTACAAGGAATGTAAACATCCCTTGTAATAGGACTAGTGTGTGACAGGTCCTCTTTATGGAGAGAGGCGGGGTCAATAAGGCTGGAAAGCATGGTATTGCAAAAAAAAAAAAAAGATCTCATGCTTTCAGCTGCAATCATGTTCGTTCACCACAGTGGTGTAGTGTATAGCACTTTGACCTAGCAGCAAAAGAGTCGTTGGTTCGAATCCCGCCCGTGACAGCATCTGCATGGAGTTTGCATGTTCTCCCTGTGCCTGCGTGGGTTTCCTCCCACAATATAAAAACACGCTGTAAATCGGTTCCGGTCTAAATAAGCCCTAATATGCAGTAGTATATTAAGGTTTGGTTCTGCCCAAGGCCTGACTACATATCTGCACCTCCTAATAGAAAAATGACCCACCCCTTCCTGTCAAGGTCACACCCTGTTTTTGTATAACCCCGCCCAGTAATTTTCAGGGGACCCACACACTAGTTCTGGGGGGGCACTGGATTCCCTTAACCACTTCCATACCAGGCACTTACGCACCTTCCCGCCCAAGCCAATTTTCAGCTTTCAACACTGTCGCACTTTGAATGGCAATTGCGCGGTCATACAACACTGTACCCAAACAAAATTGGCGTCCTTTTTTCCCCACAAATAGAGCTTTCTTTTGTTGTTATTTGATCACCTCTGCGTTTTTTTTTTTGCGCAACAACTAAAAAAAGACTGCAAATTTTGAAACAAAAAAACCTTTTTCTTTTTTTAGGTTAATTTTTTTGTAAAGAAGTTTTTCTCTTTCAATTACGGGCACTGATATGGCGGCACTGATGGGCCCCGATGAGATGGCACTGATGGACATCGATGAGGTAGTACTGACGGCACAGATGAGGTGGCATTGATTGGCGGCGCTGCTATGCGGCACTGATGGGCACTCATAGGCGGCACTGATGGGCACTCATGGGCGGCACAGATGGGCGGCACTTATGGGTGGCACTGATGGATACTTATGGGCGGCACTTATGGGTGGCACTGATGGATACTTATGGGTGGCACAGGTGGGCACTGTGCATGGATGGGCACTGTGGGGTGGCACTGATTTTCCCAGTCAGTGCCCATTTGTGGGCACTGATTGGCATCTTTTTTCTTATTTTTTAATGCTTTTTGTTTTTTTGTTCTATATTTTTTTTGTTTTTGCACACCCTGGTGGTCCAGGGTGGGCATCCCTGGTAGTCCAGTGTGGTGATCCGAGGGGGGGCTGCGCTGATAAACAATCAGCGCTAACCCCCCCTGTCAGGAGAGCCGCCGATCGGCTCTCCTATACTCGCGTCTGTAAGACGCGAGTGAGGAAGAGCCATCGATGGCTCTTCCTGTTTACATCGTGATCAGCCGTGATTGGACACGGCTGATCACGTGGTAAAGAGTCTCCGTCTCCGTGAGAGACTCTTTACCGAGATCGGAGATGCAGGGTGTCAGACTGACACCCCGCATCACCGATCGCCGCGCTGCGTGCCCCCACAGGCGCGTGCGGCATGAAATCCTGCAGGACGTCCTGTCAGGATTGTGTAACCACTTCCCGGACGTAAATCGGCCATAGGCTGGGCGGGAAGTGGTTAATTTGCATAGTTTTTCTCTCACTTCCTGTTTGGCTATGGGGCAGGAAGTAAAGGGAAATCTCCCCAATTGGACACAGATAATACAAAATAAACTGACAGGGCCTATAACCCTCCCTCACTCTATCCAAAATGAAAGAAAATAAAACTTGTTGATTATAGTTCTTGTCAGGGGCGGACTGACCATTGAGTCACTCGGGCACTGCCCGAGGGCCCCATGCCACTAGGGGGCCCCATCCGGGTTGCCAGGCTCAGTAAAACCAGGGACAGTATGTAAAAATCTGTGTTTTTTTTAGATCTGTCCCTGATATGTCCGAAAATGACATGCTTTTAATGTGAATATCCCAAGATTTTAGCTGCCCGCCTCTGCACTACCTCCTGGCGTGGTGGTCATCTGTAAGCCCAGGGGCCCCATAATCTTCTATTGCCCAGGGGCCCCATGAGTTGTCAGTCCGCCCCTGGTTCTAGTTTAAGCACAAATTTCATAGAGTTTTATTGAGAGCCCTAAGAAAATATAACCATGCCAATAGGCCAGGATAGAGCGTTGCTAATATGTAGGAATGTGTGTGTTAGAGCACCCCACCCAATGTTAACTAAAAAATTATTAATTTGCAAATAAGTATTATCTGCTCATTTTTTTGGGGATGTCTGCACCCCTGATAGTGACAACATTTGTGAGGTGTCTTCACCCTTTCTAATTCATTCACTTCCTGTCACATAGCCAAACAGGAAGTGAGGGTAAAACCTTACTAATATATTTTCTTGGGGACACAGAGATCAATCTAAATAGTTTCCCATTATGTAAATTGCACTCTAGCATTTTGCTGTGTACACCCCAAATTATTAGGGATCTTGGACTTTGGGGTCCATTTACTAAAGGCAAATCCACTCCTACAAGTGCAAAGCAAGGAAGAAAACAAAACAACTTTGCTTCTACAGGATTGGATGTTAAAACCATCAGTGCTTCCTCTCTGATTTTCAGCAACTATGCTTGTACTGCAGAGTGGCTTTGCCTTTACTAAACCCCAAACTAAATAATCATTTGGGGCAGGGATCCTCAAACTACGGCCCTCCAGCTGTTGTAGAACTACACATCCCATGAGGCCTTGTAATGCACTGACATTCACAGACATGACTAGGCATGATGGGAATTGTAGTTCCTGAACAACTGGAGGGCCGTAGTTTGAAGACCCATGATTTGGGGTGTACACAGCAGTGCTGGAGTGCAATTTGCTTAATGGGGACACTAGTTAGATTGACCGGTGTCCCCAAGAAATGACACTGGTAGGGTTTTAACCTCACTTCCTGTTCAGCTGTGTGACAGGAAGTGAAGCCAATTTTAAGAAAAGGGACACAAAGCTCAACACAAAAATAAAAAAACACAAAGCAGGGGTTCTAACACTCACTTGGCTTCCCTCAAACACCCACAATTTGAATAGGATTGCCTTGCGCTAGATTTAAGCACAGTGCTGTAAATCAGCACGTCAAGCCTGTCCACCAATAGCAAACCCCCCCCCCCCCACAGGCCATGTTTGCAGGTTTTCCTTCATCTTGCACATGTGCTTTAAAATAGTCTGGACAGCAATTCTTGATAAGAGAAATCCCCAAAACATGTCCTGTCGGGGGTACTTGAGGGCTGAGGACCACTGCAGAATAAATAAAATACTTACCAGTTTTTGTCTTTAAAGTCAGGGAGAATAAACATGGCAAACATTTCATGATTACACACCAGGAAAGAAGCTTAGACAAAAATCACACATAATTTGTTAGGCCCTAACCTAGTTCAGCTGCAGCTGTCAACATATGTAGCATGAAAAAGTAACAAAAGACAAACTTAACAATTTTAAAGTAATTTTTATTGGTCAACAAAACAAGGAAAGCAAAAAAAGACAAACAAACAAAAATACATTTCAAAATTCTAATTAACCATAGCTTTACACATTTTTCAGAAAATAAGGCCACATAGACAAATACATCAAAGTGAACATCATTTAAAAATAAACCAAAACCATTGGCAAAATAAAACAAAACCCATGCAACAAACCACATTTGTGTTTAGCAACAGCATTTCTGCCAGCCTGCCCCTTCTGAGGGCAGCTGAGGACTGATCGATCCAAGCTTTTTATAACAGTGCTAGTAATGAAGCAATTGAAATCACATGAACAAATTGCAGTCTCTAGTTTGGGTGAGCTTGTAATTGGGCACACCTGCAATTAACCCAAACCACGCTCTATGAGCATCCAATGAGTGTTTTTCACCTTTTAAAAAGAAAGGATATTTTTTTTCTAAGTGTTTGAGCATGCTCAGTTCATCACACATGTAGGAACCAAGCTGCAATGGAATGAGAGCTTTTTTTTTTTGGTTTCCCCTGATCTGATGCTTTCCAGCCTGAAGGGGAGGTGTTAAAGACAGAAGTAAACACGCACATTTAATAATCTATTTGTGTGAAAAAAAAGGTTGCCAATTTTGTTTGGGAGCCACGTCGCACGACTGCGCAATTGTCAGTTAAAGCGACGCCGCGCCGAATCACAAAAACTTGCCCGGTCATTGACCAGAAATATGGTCCGGGCTCAAGTGGTTAAAAATTAACAAAACACAAAAGTGAGCCCAATTTTTGGGGATAATGTGAAAGATGATGTTACACTGAGTAAATAGATACCTTACATGTCACGCTTTACTATTGGAAACACTCCTGCAATGGGGCCAAAATGAATTCCGTGAATATCCCCATAGGTGACCTTTTTCTTTTTTTTCCAGGTTACCAGTTTATAGTTACAAAGAAGGTCTAGTGGTAAAAGTATTGCTCTCGCTCTAACGCACGCGTCAATACCTCACATGTGTGGTTTGAACGATGTTTATATATGTGGGCGGGACTTGCGTAAGTCCCGCCCACATATGTAAAAATTATTTGTACTTTTTGCTATAATAAATATCCCCAAAAATATATATTCAAAAAACTAAAAAAACCCTCAGTTTAGGCCGATACGTATTCTACATCTTTTTGGTTCCAAAAAATCGCAAATAGCGTTTAGTGTTTGGTTTTTGCAAAAGTTATAGCGTCTACAAATTTTTTTTTTTTGTTGTTTTAACTAGTTATTGGGGCGATCAGCGATTTTTATCGGTACTGCGACATTATGGCGGACACATCGAACAGTTTTTTGGAACCATTGGCATTTTTCTAGCGATCAGTGCTGTAAAAAATGCATTGCTTACTCAAAAAATGCCACTGGCAGGGAAGGGGTTAACACTAGGTGCGAGGGAGGGGTTAAATATGTTCCCTGGGTGTGTTCTAACTGTAGGGGGGGGGGGACTGACATGTGTAAATGACAGATCGCTGTTCATGAAGGGGAACTCCAGACCCCCGGAAAAAAAATAAGGTGGGTTCCCTCCAGGTGCATACCAGGCTCTTAGGCTTGGTCTGGAACATAAGGGGTTAAACCCGCGCAAAAAAAATAGCGTGGGGTCCCCCCCAAGATCCAAACCAAGCCATTATCCCAGGCACGCAGTCTGGTCAGACAGGAATGGGGGTGGGGACGAGCGAGCGCCCCCCTCCCTCCTGAGCCATACCAGACCACATGCCCTCAACATGGGGGAGTGTGTGCTGTGGGGGAGGGGGGCACTGCCCCCCCAACCCAAAGCACTCTTGTCCCCATGTCGATAGGGACAAGAGCCTCTTCCCGACAACCCTGGCCGTTGGTTGTCGGGGTATGCGGGCGGAGGGCTTATCAGAATCTGAGAGACCCCTTTAATAAAGGGGTCCCCAGATTCCGGCCCCCCACCCTATGTGAATGAGTATGGGGGTACATTGTACCCCTACCCATTCACCTGGGGAAAAAAATGGAAAAAAATAATACACCACACATGAATAAATTAATTTATTAGTCAGCCGGGGGTCTTCTGCCGGGGCCCCCCACCACCACCCCATTAGGCCCCGGGCTTCGCCATCTTCTGCCGGAACCCCCTTCACCAGTGAGGCTCCTGCCTTTGGGGGAGGGTCCCGGGCTACTACGACGGTTTCTGCGGGGGGGGGGTGCACTGGCACCCCACCCCCGTCTTCAGCGACGTAATTCACCGGGACCCCCTTCACCAGGGAGGCTCCTGCCTTTGGGGGAGGGTCCCGGGCTTCCACGACGGTTTCTGCGGGGGGGGGTGCACTGGCACCCCACCCCCGTCTTCAGCGACGTAATTCACCGGGACCCCCTTCACCAGGGAGGCTCCTGCCTTTGGGGGAGGGTCCCGGGCTTCCACGACGGTTTCTGCGGGGGGGGGGTGCACTGGCACCCCACCCCCGTCTTCAGCGACGTAATTCACCGGGACCCCCTTCACCAGGGAGGCTCCTGCCTTTGGGGGAGGGTCCCGGGCTTCCACGACGGTTTCTGCGGGGGGGGGTGCACTGGCACCCCACCCCCGTCTTCAGCGACGTAATTCACCGGGACCCCCTTCACCAGGGAGGCTCCTGCCTTTGGGGGAGGGTCCCGGGCTTCCACGACGGTTTCTGCGGGGGGGGTGCACTGGCACCCCACCCCCGTCTTCAGCGACGTAATTCACCGGGACCCCCTTCACCAGGGAGGCTCCTGCCTTTGGGGGAGGGTCCCGGGCTTGTACGGTGTCTTCCGCCGGAGGGCGCCACTCTCCGGGCTTCTGCGATGCCTTCCGCTTCTGCCTGTCTCCTCCGCGGAGCACAGGGCTTGTCTCCGCTGTCTTCTCCCTTCTCTTCCATTCGATGTTGACACGACGAGGTCCGGCGCTGGAATGCCGTCTGAGCAGTGGGCATGGACTTATATAGGGCAATGCCACCATGTGACCTCAACCCATGTGACATCACATTCCCATCATGCCCAGGGAATGTGATGTCACATGGGTTGAGGTCACATGGTGGCATTGCCCTATATAAGTCCATGCCCGCCGCTGACACGGCATGTCAGCGCGGAACCTCGTCGTGTCAACATCCAATGGAAGAGAAGGGAGAGGACAGCGCAGACAAGCCCTGTGCTCCCGGAGGAGACAGGCAGAAGAAGGAAGAGAGAAGAAAGAAGACGGAAGAAAGCCCTGGCTCCGCGGGGGAGCCAGGCAGAAGAGGGAGCAGAGAAAAGACCTGGGAGTTGGCGCACCCCCGGCAGAAGACCAGGAAGACCGGAACCCTGGCGGAAGGCACCGGAAAGACCGGGGGATAGGCGCCATCCCCCGGCAGAAGACCCCGAAGTCCGGATGCCCCTCCCTAATGAAAAAGAGCTTAAATGGGGTGGGGGCATCCGGCGGAAGGCTCCGGAGAGGACCGAGGGATGGCGCCCTCCCCCGGCAGAAATCACCGAAGCCCAGGGTCCCGGCAGAAGATCGGGAGAGAAGAAACCCCCCCTTCTAAGAGAGCTAAAGAAGAAAGGGGGGGCTCCGGAGCTGATTAATAAAATATTTTATTGTGTGTGGTGTTTTATTTTACTTTACATTTCCCCCATGTGAATGGGTAGAGGTACGATGTACCCCATACTCATTCACATAGGGTGGGGGTCCGGCATCTGGGGGCCCCCTTATTAAAGGGAGCTCGCAGATTCCGATTAGCCCCGCCCGCATACCCCGACAACCAATGGCAAGGGTTGTCGGGAAGAGGCTCTTGTCCCTATCGACATGGGGGCAAGAGTGCTGTGGGGTGGGGGGGCAGTGCCCCCCTCCCCCACAGCACACACTCCCCCATGTTGAGGGCATGCGGTCTGGTACGGCTCAGGAGGGGGGGGGGGCGCTCGCTCGTCCCCGCCCCCATTCCTGTCCGGGCCAGACTGCATGCTTGGGATGAGGGCTTGGTTTGGATCTGGGGGGGACCCCCGCGCCGAATCGGCGCGGGTTTAACCCCTCACGTTCCGGACCAAGCCTAAGAGCCTAATGTAGCCCTGGAGGGGGACCCGCGCCGATTTCAAGTTTGAAATTTGGCGCGGAGTTCCCCTTCAGGGCTGAAAACAGCTCGGAGATTCCCGTGCGCCGCGTCACGCAGCGCATTCACGGGTACGCCGCTTGGTATTTACCAAGATTTTCACGGCGTACTGACAAGGCGCACGGGAATCCCTGACTTTTCTCTCTGCGCATGCCCAGTATGCAAATGAACCTCCCGAGGTTCAGGCGCACTGTGCAAGCGTACGGGGATCTGTTTTCAAAAAACACTTTCCCTTTCAATTCGGCCCGCCAAACACTTCAAAACACATGTCACTTCACTTCCCCTGCATCCCCCCACCTCCCCCCCTAATAAACTCCCGCCCAAACCCCCGCAATTTACAGTTTAATGTGCCGTGCGCCAGGTCTGTACTGGTGCACAATGCACCCTCTCCTGGGCGCACGGAGCACATTAGTAACTAGGGAAATACACTGCACTAGCAGCGTATTTCTTTAGTAAATGGCAAAACGGCTGCTACTCCTGCTTTTACTCCATGAGTCATGGAGTAAAGGCTTGGTAAATCAGCCCCACGGTGTCCATAGCCGCCCGGTGTATGACGCAGCCCTGCCCCCCCCAGCGGCCGCGTCATTGGATTTGATTGACAGCAGCGGGACGATGAGACTCAGTGGAAAAGGGGACACACAGAGCAGGTGAACTGGCTCGGGTAAGTAAAATTGGGGGGCTGGGGGGCCGTGATTGCCAGGTGTTTTTTTTTTACCTTAATGCATAGGATGCATTACGGTGAAAAAACACAAACCTTTACAACCCCTTTGGAGCAGGGCCGATCCTAGGCAGGGTTCACGGGGTGCTCCGCACCCAGGCGCCGCAGAGGTGGGGGCGCCAAAGCTCCAAAGTGCTCCCCTCCCTCCTCCTTGTCTGCGCCCCCCTGTAATGTGCTTCTGCTCCCAGCTTGCCCGAGCTACAGGGATCTATTTGACAAGAACTGATCTATGGGGACACCTGATGTGGGGGGCTCTGATGGGGACACCTGCTGTGGGGGGGCTGTGATGGGGGACACCTGTTGTGGGGGGGCTGTGATGGGGGACACCTGCTGTGGGGGGCTCTGATGGGGGACACCTGCTGTGGGGGGCTCTGATGGGGGACACCTGCTGGGGGGCTTTGATGGGGGACAACTGCTGTAAGGGCTCTGATGGGGGACACCTGCTGTGGGGGGCTCTGATGGTGGACACCTGCTGGGGGGGACTCTGATGGGGCACACTAATAAAGAATTCTTAGGGGAGCAGCTCTGTGTTTGAGTCGTAGCCATAGAAACATTTGTAAAGGGGAGGAGTTAGTAAGATGACCATGCCCATGCGGGGGCGCCAGAAATATTTCTGCACCCAGGCGTCTGTGACCCTAGGATCGGCCCTGCATTGGAGTATCTGTTATAGGGTGACAATTCTACCCGTCACACTGCCTTGCAAAAAGCGGGACAACTAAGGAGGAAAAATTACATAGGGATTTGATCCCAGTCTCTCCAAATGAGGACAGATGAGCTATGGCTATACTACTATGGCTGCTCCCCTTGATTCCAGCTCCAGAATAAGGCACTTTCATTATGAACACAGGAGGCAAAATTAAAGCGGAGTTCCGGCCACAATTTCACTTTTTAAATATAAATACCCCTGTAATACACAAGCTTAATGTATTCTAGTAAAGTTAGTCTGTAAACTAAGGTCCATTTTGTTAGGTTGTTACAGCATTTAGACACTTTATAAAATAGAAATTGACTGGGGCCATCTTAAGTGTGGGCATCATGAAGCCAGACTGTATGACTTCCTGGATTTCAGCCTTGCAGATCTCGCACATGCTCAGTGCTGCACAAGCAGTGTCAGATCAGGTTTCAGCACCTGTGCTGTCCAAGTCACATGATTCTTTGAGACTGGGGAGTGCACAGACTCCTGGTAAGTTACACCCACTACATTCCCAGGAGTCTGTGCGGTGCATTAAGCACCTAGGTGCAGGAAGTGGGAAGATTAACTATTCTGCCTAGCAACAACACTTTGAAGGCATCTAAAAAAAATCGTAAAGGACTAATGACATTTTTTTAAAACTACTGATGTAATGTTATATTTATGGGTGGAACTCCACTTTAAATAAAGTATCAGTGCTGGCAAAGGGCTAAAGCACAAGCCTTGGATATAACACACACCGGACTGTATGGGTCACAGGGCCAACTTTTAGGAATAAATAATATTTGTGTGTTCACAACGCTGCTGATTCTGTAAATTACTTGGGGCCAGCATAAGGGTATGCAAAGCATGTAGTCTAACTATAATAGAACAGAGCTTACCGAGCAGACCATGGCAGTACACGTGAACCCATAAATATACTCAAAGCCCTTCTGTCAAGAGCATCAACCAGACAGGGATATGGTTTCCGTTTTCTATGTTCTTATAAAAGGTATACCCTTACAGAATAGTATGCCAGGCCATGTCACCACTGGCTGTTGACCCCTCCGGTCTAAGTAGAACATTTCAAGTGACCAGTGACAGTTTAAGCCTTCCTAGGCTCATTGCTGAGTGTCAGTACTAGAAGCTTAGCTATGTCTGCTGAGGAAGGCAAACTATGACCTTCCCCATAGCAAAAAAGATATTTGCTGCTGTTGTACAGTGATAAGAAAGAACCCCTGTACTGTAGTAATAAACATAATGCTGCATAGACTATACAAGAGTTGGGTACAACAGGAACAGCTATCATTCTTCTCTCTCTAGAACATCACTGATGGTTATACACTTTACAATTACGATCTGATTGTCAAATCTATTACGTTGAACTAGAAATGAACCGAAATATTGTGAGTGAGTGAGTGGTAGCAAGTTTCTGGCCATCACCAACCACCTTTACAGTGGAACCTTGGATTACGAACAAAATCCGTTCCAGGAGAATTCTTGTAATCCAAAACACTTGCATATCAAAGCGAATTTCCCCATAGAAGTCAATGGAAACTAAGATAAGTTGTTCCGCATTGACTTCTATGGCATGCAATACCGCATGTGGCCAGATGTGGGGGGCACCGGAGAGCCTGGGAAATACTCGGGGACAGTTCGGTTGATCTTGGAAAAACCTCGGAAAGGTTCAGAAACCACTTGGGAACAGAGGGCCAGATTCACAGAGGAAATACGCTGGAGTATCTACTGATACTCCGGCGTGTTTTCAAATTTGCCGCCTCGTATCTTTATTTGCAATTCACAAAAAAGATACAACGGCTTTTGGCTAAGATCCGACAGGCGTACGGCTTCGTACGCCTTCGGATCCTAGGTGTAATTTTCTGGCGGCCGCTGGGTGGAGTTTGCGTCGTTTTCCAGCGTCAGGTATGCAAATTAGCTGATTACGGCGATCCACGAAGATACGCGCATTTGTCGCAATCTCTTACGTCGTCGCTAGTGGGTTTTTCCCGTCGCAAACTTAGGCCTGCTTTTTCTTGACTTATATTTAGAACAGCCATGTTAAAGTATGGCCGTCGTTCCCGCGTCGAATTTCAAATTTATTTATTTTTTGCGTAAGACGTCCGGGAATACGAAACGACTAACGCACGTCGCCGTTCCAAAAATACGTCGGGGCGCCGTAATTTCGCGCAAAGCACGTCGGGAAATTTTCACACGGAGCATGCGCAGAACGTTCAGTGCGGGAACGCGCCAAATTTAAATGGTACACGCCCCATTTGAATTAGGCTATACGATACGTTACGCCGCCGCAGATATATGTGAATCTGGCCCAGAGTATTTCCCAGTATTTCTGAGTGATTCCGAGTATTTCTGAATGGCACGGAACGGCCCTAAACCGTTTCGAGTGTCACCGGCGCCCCCCTTGCACCTCTGGCCAAATCCAGTACTGCACACCCCATTAGCTTGAATTCTGCTCGTTTTGCGAGACAACACTCGCAAACCGAGTCAGAATATTTTTTTTTTTAAAGTTACTCGTTATTGAAAACGCTGGTTAACCGCGTTACTCGTAAACCAAGGTTCCACTATATTGCATATAGAAGTCATGAGGTTATTGGTATGGCTTTACTTGCATGGCAGGTGGTACTTGAGTGATATGGGCACTGGGTTAAAATGCATGTATAGCCAAAAAAGAAAAGATTTGCTTTGGATAGAGCAAGTGAGGATAAGGTGCTTTGGCTGCACATCTCCTTTAAAGGAGAAGTATGGGTTTTGGGATTATTTGAGATTCATACTTACTTCGGTGGATGGAGCATCAGACTTGGGAAGTCGTGATGACGTGCTGCCCCGACTGATGGCGGTGACGTCAGAGGACAGCAGACTTCAGACCGATCTCCGCTGAAAACGGGTCACAGGAGTGCATAACTAATTGCACTCCTGTGACCCAGAGGAGAAGCCCAGCCAAATGAGCCCAGGCTGGACTTTATTCTTTAACCACTTACCGACTGCCTCATTTACGTATACATCGGCAGAATGGCATGGGCAGGCAAAGCAACGTACCTGTACGTTGCTTTGAATCTGCCACCTAGCAGGCGCACGTGCGCCCGTTGCAAGCTCCGTGAGCGTCCCCGCGGGACCCGCCGACTCGATGTCCGCCGGTGTCCCGCGATCATATCACAGAGCCACAGAACGGTGAGATGCCTATGTAAACAAGGCATTTCCCTGTTCTGCCTAGTGACAGGACAGTGATCTACTGCTCCCTGTCATCGGGAGCAGTGATCACTGTCTTGTCACTTGTAGCCCATCCCCCCACAGTTAGAATCACTCCCTAGGACACACTTAATCCAGGGCCGTCTTTACCGCAGGGCAAATGGGGAAGGTGCCCTGGGCCCTGTCACTGTTGGGGGCTCCAGATGGCAACCCCCCAATTTTTTATTTATTTTTAAATAAAAAAAATATATTTTTTTAATATATTTTTTTTTATTAAAGGGGCAATTTTTTAGGGGTCCCCAGGGGCCCGGAGGCCCCCAGGGGCCCAGATGGCAACGCCCCTTTTTTTATTTATTTTTAAATAAAAAAAATTTTTTTAATATATATATATTTTTTTTTTATTAAAGGACTCAGAGGTCCCCATGTGGCAAACACCCCTTATTTTTTTTATAAATGTTTATTTTTTTACTTTTGTTTATATATTTTTTTTATTGAAGGGCCCAGAGGTCCCCAGGGCCCTGGATGGCAACCCCCCCCTTTTTTTTTTTTATAAACGTTTATTTTTTATATATATATTTTTTATTTTTTATTAAAGGGCCCAGAGGTCCCGGATGGCAACCCCCTTTTTTTTGTAATTTATTTTTATTAAAAAAAAAAAATATTAAAGGGCCCAGAGGTCCCCATGGCCCCAGATTGCAACCCCCTTTTTAAAATATATTTTTTATATATATTTTTTATTTCTTTTTTTCTTTTTATTAAAGGGCCCAGAGGATGGCTACACCCCTTTTTTTATATATATTTTTGTTTATTTCTTTTTTCTTTTTTGTAAAGGGCCCCCGCTTCTAAATTCGTGGCAGCCCCCCCCCCCCCTCTGCTTCTCAATTTCAGGCGGCAGCACCCCCCCATCCCGGTTCTCTGCTCCAGGGGGCCCATGCCTGGAGCTGTGTAAGTGGCCCCATAATTCCTGATGGCGGCCCTGTCGCCCGTTAAGCCCCTGTGCGGCCCACAAATCAGGCTGAAAATCATCAGCGGCACGCAGCCAGTGACAGTACTGCTTCCCTTCCCAGTGTTTTAAAATGTACAGCACCCCTGGCTTCCCTTTAGACGTGCACTTCTACCTTCCTGCCACTGGGTGCTGCTTGTATATAAAAGTGAATTAGAATGTGATTTTATAACATCCCCAGTTTGCTCTTCCCGAGGCTGACTTCTTCATGTCCCGCTCCTCAAGGTATGTCACTGTTTGCTAATCTATATTGTAAATAGAAGTTTTCTGTAGAGTGTGCCCAAAGTCTTTAGAATATTTGATGATTCACTGCAGGTCTGGTCAGTGTTTCAAAAAGTTCCTCTATTTTACACATGGCATGGCATGGGGGTCACAGCACCGTCTGTCCATTCTGCTTTAGCACCATGGGACCCCATGCCATGCCATGTGTAAAATAGAGGAACTCTTTAAATCACAGACCAGACCTGCAGTCCAGGCTGAGTAAGGCCTATGCCCATCAAGCACTGAAATACAGCACTGTCTGTCCATTCTGCTGTCTGCTGTGACTTATCTGCAGTTCCCGCACTGTCAAACTTGCTGCATTTTTAGACGTTTAGGTCACGCTTTTAAAAACACAGTGCGTTTGTGTGTGCAAGAACTGCAGGTAAGTAGCATGGTGCAAAAGCAGAATGGATTTCAAGGCAACTGTATTTTTAAAATGCTGAATGCACCTTTTTTCTGCAGGAAACAAAGGCATGGCAGCCCATTCATATCAATGGACTGCTGTACCTGCACAAATGAGGACCGCCAAAACATACATGTGAACCAGCCAGGCCCAAAATAAGCTGGAGGGGGGCCCAAAAAAAATGTTTGCCCAGGGCCCAAACCATATTAAAGACGGCCCTGACTTAATCCCTTCCTCGCCCCCTAGTGTTTAACCCCTTCCCTGCCAGTATCATTTACAACAGTAATCAGTGCATTTTTTATATCACTGATCGCTGAACAACAATATGACAATGGTCTCAAAATAGTGTCAAAAGTGTCCGATGTGTCCACCGCAATATCGCAGTGACGATAAAAATCGCACATTGCCGCCATTACTAGTAAAAAAAATAATAATAATAAAAATTCCATAAAACGATATCCTATTTGTAGACGCTATAACTTTTGCGCAAACCAATCAATGTACGCTTATTGCGTTTTTTTACCAAAAATATGTATAAGAATACGTATCGGTCTAAACTGAGGAAAAAATTTGTTTTTTTATATATATTTTTGGGGGATATTTATTATAGCAAAATGTAATAAATATTGGGCTAGATTCAGATAGCCCGCCGAAAGTTTGTGCGGGCGTAGCGTATCTCAGATATGTTACGCCGCCGTAACTTAGTGAGGCAGGTTCTGTATTCACAAAGAACCTGCGCCCTAAGTTACGGCGGCGTAGCATAAATCTGCCGGCGTAAGCGCGCCAAATTCAAATTGTAAAGAGGTTGGGCGTGTTTTATGTAAATAAAACATGACCCCACGTAAATGACGTTTCTAACGAACGGCGCATGCGCCGTCCGTGAACGTATCCCAGTGCGCATGCTCCTAATCACGTCGCAAATAGTCAATGCTTTCGACGTGAACGTAATTTACGCTAAGCCCTATTCACGAACGACTTACGCAAACGACGTAAAATTTGACGCTGTCCCGGCGTCCATACTTAACATTGGCTATGCCTCATATAGCAGGAGTAAGCAGGAGTAACGTTACACCGGAAAAAAATTCGCCGGGCGCACGTATGTTTCTGAATCGACGTATCCAGCTCATTTGCATATTCTACGCTGAAATCAACAGAAGCGCCATCTAGCGGCCAGCGTAAATATGCATCCTAAGATACGACGGCGTAGTAGACTTACGCCGGTCGTATCTTAGCAACATTTAAGCGTATCTCAATTTGAGCATATGCTTAAAGTTGCGACGGCGCGGATTCGGACTTACGACAGCGTATCTGATACGCCCGTCGTAAGTGTTACTGAAACCAGCCCATTGTTTTTTTTTTTTATTTTAACCACTTACCCCCCGGACCATATTGCTGCCCAAAGACCAGAGTACTTTTTGCGATTCGGGACTGCGTCGCTTTAACAGACAATTGCGCGGTCGTGCGACGTGGCTCCCAAACAAAATTGGCGTCCTTTTTTTCCCACAAATAGAGCTTTCTTTTGGTGGTATTTGATCACCTCTGCGTTTTTTATTTTTTGCGCTATAAACAAAAATAGAGCGACAATTTTGAAAAAAATTAATATTTTTTACTTTTTGCTGTAATAAATATCCCCCAAAAATATATAAAAAAACATTTTTTTTCCTCAGTTTAGGCCGATACGTATTCTTCTACATATTTTTCGTAAAAAAAATCGCAATAAGCGTTTATTGATTGGTTTGCGCAAAAGTTATAGCGTTTACAAAATAGGGGGTATTTTTATGGCATTTTTATTAATATTTTTTTTACTAGTAATGGCGGCGATCAGCGATTTTTTTTTTCGGTATTGCGACATTATGGCGGACACTTCGGACATTTTTGACACATTTTTGGGACCATTGGCATTTTTATAGCGATCAGTGCTATAAAAATGCATTAGATTACTATAAAAATGCCACTGGCAGTGAAGGGGTTAACGCTAGGGGGCGGGGAAGGGGTTAAGTATGCCTGGGTGTGTTCTTACTGTGGGGGGGGGGGTGGCCTCACTAGGGGAAACACTGATTTTCTGTTCATACATTGTATGAACAGAAAATCAGCATTTCCCCTGCTGACAGGAACGAGAGCTGTGTGTTTACACACACAGCTCCCGTTCCCCGCTCTGTACCGAGCGATCGCGTGTGCCCGGCGGCGATCGCGCCCGCCGGGCACACGCACGGGAGTCGGGGGCGAGCGGGGGGCGCGCGCGCGCGCCTCCGGCGGCGCGCGTGCGCCCCTAGTGGCGGCTAAGAGGTAGGACGTCCATTTACGTGGTCTCGCCTAGGAGAGCCACCTTGTGGACGTATAATGACGGTGCGGCGACGGCAAGTGGTTAATCTATTTTTGTTTATAGCGCAAAAAAAAAAGCAGAGGTGATTAAATACTACCAAAAGAAAGCTCTATTTGTGGGGGAAAAAAGGACGTAAATTTTGTTTGGGAGCCACGTCGCACGACCGCGCAATTGTCAGTTAAAGCGACGCAGTGCCGAATCGCAAAAAATGGCCCGGTCATTGGGCAGCCAATTCTTTCGGGGCTAAAGTGGTTAAACTCTCATAATTAAATTAAAAGAAACATAGGGATAATATCTTCCTTTTTAGGCCCCGTACACACGACCGGATCTATCCGCTGGGATTGATCTGCGGATCGGTTCCAGCAGATAGATCCGGTCGTGTGTAGGCCCGAGCGGACATTTCCCAGCGGATAAAAATCCAGCCGACGGATTCCCAGCGGATAAAAATTTCTTAGCATGCTAAGAAATCTATCCGCTGGAATCCTGTCCTTCAGACTTATCCGGTCGTCTGTACAGACTCACCGGATAAGTCCGTCCGCTCCCATCCCTCGCATGCATCGTAATGATTTGACGCATGCGTGGAAGTATTTACCTTCCAGGGTCGCGCACGTCGCCGCGTCATCGTCGCGGCGACTGCGCGGCCACGTCACCGCGGATGTATTCTTCGGGGATTTTGATCTGATGGTGTGTACAGCCATCAGATCAAAATCCGCCAGAGGATTTATCCACTGGAAACGGTCCAGCGGACCCTTTTCAGCGGATATCCTCTCGTCTGTACGAGGCCTTAAAGTGGAGGCAGTTAATTTGTACTGGGTCCTAGAAAGGGAGCCCTTCACTTCAGACAAAGCTACTCGTCATCCCTTGCCTTGGGACTCCCCTTGTACTCAGTCAGCTATTGCTGCTTTTCTAAACCAAAGAAACATGGCTTTTTCTTTTTCGCAACTCAGCTCCTAAAGATAATTATAAAATGTAGTCAGAGGCATGTACACACTTCAAAGCAAGAAGCAGGCACAGGGTGCAAGAAGTCTTTGTTGTAGAAGACTCAAATTACCATCAACAAACACAGGTGTTGCATTTACCATAAGAGGTGATAGGAATCACTCCGCAGGAAGCACATGGGATTCCCAGCAGGAAACACTTGGACAACCTTCCGGAATAGGTCAGTGCTATGAAACCACCAAAGTTCATGACTGTTTTGAGAAAGTCCAGGAACTTTCAACAGCAAGACTCCTCATTAGTTCTATAATTCTCTAGTGTGTTAGCTCTACATATGATTTGTAAAAACTGTACAGCATCTCAATGTGATGCTGTGCCTCAAAAACAGAGCATTTTGGTCATTGTAAACCTTTAACAATCCATTAAAAATAGTTATTATTTTGTTATAGAGATACTGGTACTTTTTCTCAAATAGATATGTTAACCACTTAAGCCCCGGACCTTTAGGCAGCTAAATGCCCAGGCCATGTTTTGCGATTCGGCACTGCGTCGCTTTAACAGACAATTGCGCGGTCGTGCGACGTGGCTCCCAAACAAAATTGGCGTCCTTTTTTCCCCACAAATAGAGCTTTCTTTTGGTGGTATTTGATCACCTCTGCGGTTTTTTTTTTTTTGCGCTATAAACAAAAATAGAGCGACAATTTTGAAAAAAATTCAATATTTTTTACTTTTTGCTATAATAAAAACATATATAAAATGTATTTTTTCCCTCAGTTTAGGCCGATACGTATTCTTCTACCTATTTTTGGTAAAAAAAATCGCAATAAGCGTTTATCGATTGGTTTGCGCAAAATGTATAGCGTTTACAAAATAGGGGATAGTTTTATTGCATTTTTATTAATTATTTTTTTTTTACTACTAATGGCGGCGATCAGCGATTTTTTTTGTGACTGCAACATTATGGCGGACACTTCGGACAATTTTGACACATTTTTGGGACCATTGTCATTTTCACAGCAAAAAATGCATTTAAATTGCATTGTTTATTGTGAAAATGACAGTTGCAGTTTGGGAGTTAACCACAGGGGGCGCTGTAGGAGTTAGGGTTCACCTAGTGTATGTTTACAACTGTAGGGGGGTGTGGCTGTAGGAATGACGTCATCGATCGAGTCTCCCTATAAAAGGGATGACTCGATCGATGCAGCCGCCACAGTGAAGCACGGGGAAGCCGTGTTTACCTACGGCTCTCCCCGTTCTTCAGCTCCGGGGAGTGATCGCGACGGAGCGGCTATAAACGAATAGCCGCGCCGTTGTCCCGGATCGCTCCCCGCGGGTATCCGACCGCCGCATGTAGCGGGGGGGGTCCCGATCGGACCCCCGACCCGCGGAAAGGCGGGGACGTGCCTGTACGTGCCATTCTGTGGACGTACATATACATGCGGCGGTCGGGAAGTGGTTAAAGGGTAACTCCACTTTGTGGGGGAAAAAAAATAGCAAATAAAGAAAAAATAATATAGCACATATAATTGCGACACTAATAATATGTTATTAAAAATGACCTTTACTTTTCAATCTGCAGCCACTGTAATTTTCTTTGAATGCATTGCAATATGGCTACCTGGAGTTGTTCTGTACACAGAATATGTACTGACCACCCCCCAGAAACATGAATTTTTGCTTGTGTGATTGGCTCACCAATTTTCCCAGAAGTCTGTCTAAGATACAATATAGATTTCAGGCATCCCCTGCAACAAAAAAAAACATTTTTGGAGAGATACTTTTAATAGGAACACGTCTAAAGGGATGCAGGCCCAGCAGAGTTTCCGACAACAACAATTTGAGAGCTGGTTCTCCAATTTTCCGACAACAAAATCCGTTCTCGTAAATTCCGATCGTGTGTGGAGAATTCCGATGCACAAAATTTCATGCATGCTCTAAATCAAGTGAGAGACGGAAGCGCTCGGTCTGCTAAAACTAGCGTTCGTAATGGAGATAGGAAATTTGCCACGCTGTAACGGACTGAAAAGGATGAGGCTGAAAAGGGCGAATCGACTCTCACCAAACTTCTAATAAAACGACTGGTATTGAACTTCCCTTTAATAGTGCCGTCATACGTCTTGTACGTGACGGCATTCTTGGCGTTCGGAATTTCCAACAACATTTGTGCGACCGTGTGTATGCAAGACAAGTTTTAGCCAACCAATCCATGGTTTTGTTGTTGGAATTTCCGATCGTCTGTACGCGGCATAAGGCCTTGTACACACGACAAACACACGTTTCCTCGGCAAAAACCAGCAAGAAGCTTGCTGTTTTGTTTTTTTTTGCCGAGGAAACCGTCGAGGATCTCGTCGGGCCAAAAAGAAAGCATGTCTTCTTTTTCCTCTACGGGAATAGGAAAATTTGGCTCGCCGAGATCCTCGGCGGCTTTACAAGGAACTCGACGAGCAAAACGATGTGTTTCACCCATCGAGTTCCTCGGACGTGCGTACGAGGCTTAAGAGTGAAACTGATGTGGCCTAAAACATTTCTAATATATTAATAGTGCTGAAAAGAAGGTTTCTTATGATGCCTTCTAGCTTCTGTGTTAGTCTTGAAATCAATTTTGTGGTCCCTGTGGACCCCTTTGTCTCCTAGGTCTAGACTACACATGCTGTGTTGACTTCTGCCAATCAAGATTAAGCCCTACCCTTTTACTCTTTCTGTCACCCAGCTGTCAGTGCTGGTTTTGGGCTAAATTTTGACGTTGACAGATGTTAGAGCTCCATGTATACCTTGTCCATGTACAACAGCTATTGCATAGAAGCTACACTTCAGCATCATAGAAATGGTATCCAGTTCACTTTAACCTTAAGGTAAATCTAGGGTTAGGCTATGGATGTTTAAGTATTTATACATCTATATATGTAGCAATGATCCGGCTACCTTACCTATCAGAAGACACATTGTAGTGAGACTATTTCCCTCTAGTGCCAGCTAAGACTCTGTGTCATCACATCCTGCCAGCAGAGTGATTACCACCAGAGAGCAACACATACAAGGAATTGTAGTCCCTGGACTGGATCGCTCTCTTGGGACCCCGGCCTGGATCTGCAAGCAGGGACTCTGTGTGTCTATATGTGCTGTGGCCGAGTCACGGCCTGTGCAAGGAAGAGATCACCACATGTGTATACTGGGGCTGCCACATTTTCTTCAAGCCAAACCCAAATCAGTTAGTTGCGAACGGCACTGCGCTTGCTTAACTCAACCCTTTCAACTGAATGGAGCCGGGTTGCAACCCTATGCAATGCACATGGCTACAGCACAGTGGCATGGGATTTTAGGGGTTAAAAACTGTTTGTGAATAAGAAACATAATGCTTCTTCAACACCTGTCAAATACTTCTAAAAAATGATCCACCGTAGATGACTCTTCAGAGTGCTCTACAACTCCATTTGCACTTGTGGTTGGGAGACAGTAAAAATTAGAGGTTGAGCTGTGTTTTTACTGCTACCCAACTGTTGCCCTTAAAGCAGAGTTCCACCCAAAAGTGTAACTTCCGCTTTAAGACCTCCTCCCCGACTCCTGTTTGTGAAACTGAGCTTTTGGGGAGGGAGGGGGGAGCAGGTACCTGAATTTGCTCCCACTTCCGTTCCAGCAGTTCTTCCTCTCAAAGTCTTCTGGGACATATGACAGGTCCTAGAAGACTTTGGGGCCAGTCACAAAGCGCATTACCGCTCACGCATACACAGTGGGCACCCGGCTGTGAAGTTGCAAGCTGTCACAGCCAGGTGCCCATAGTAGAGATGCTAGCACCGATGGGGGAGAACACGGCACTCCACACCAGGGAGAAAGCCTTGCATTACTGTGTGGAGTTACAGACAGAAGAACAGGAAGTGAGGATTTCTCAGAAGAAATCAGGACATTTTAAAGCAAAATCAAGGGTGAGGTAAGTGAAGGAGGACTGCACTAAGGTAAAGGAAGCTATTTAGGGAAAAAATGTTTTACCTTTACAACCCCTTTAAAATCCACAAGTTAACACAGTTTGATAAATGTTATGCTATTTCTTTTATTGTTTGTACCCGTGAGAGGGAGTGGTCTGACATAGCTCATAGTCATTCCCCTGCCCTCCTTTTGCCTGTCTCGCATAGGCTACACAACTAAAACAATGGTTGCTAGTATTTGACTGTTCTTTTTTCATTGCCATCTGATATTGTTTACTGCTATTGCTGCTTTTACCACCAGTGGTTTTTCTCCTAAAGTATTTTCATAAAGTGTCAGTTTATGTTGTACACCTTTGAATGCCTTTATCTTATCAGTAAACATACCTTCTGGTTTATCACAGTTTGTGTTTCTTTTCTACTGCTGTGTTTACACTAATACTGCATATTAGATGTGCCAGAGAGGTTGGAACTGTTCTTGGGGTTGAGAGGCAAAGTATAGAACCAAACATACCTAAGCAGCTCCTCCGGGGGTAGCACTATATATATTTCTTTTCTTTCTTTTATTTTCTCTTGTTTGACCAACTCTAGGCAATTGTGGGTAACTTCAGCAGCAGCTCACAAAGAGAAAAGGGGGGTAGAAACTGCTGAGGCAAATCACAAGACTCTCTGCAGCTAAGCTTCACAGGTGAATTACAGGATGAACTAGTACCTTAGCACAGAAAAGGCTTGCTGCCTCTAATGCCCTGGTACACACAAGCGGAATTTCCATCAGAAAAAAGTTGGATGTTTTTTCCGACAGAATTCTGCTCAAGCTTGGCTTGCATACACACGGTCAGGCAAAAGTTCTCTGAACTTTCAAGCGTTAAGAACACGGTGACGTACAACACTACGACGAGACAAGAAAAATACGTTCGATGCTTCTGAGCATGCGATGAATTGTTTTTGAGCATGCACGTTTTTTTTCCTTATCGAAATTGCATACAGACGAAAGGATTTTCGGATAGGAATCTTTTCCGTCTGAAAAATTGAGAACCTGCTCTCAAACTTTTACTGGCGGACGTTCCGCCAGCAAAAGTCTGATGGAGCATACACACGGTCGGAGTTTCAGATGAAAAGCTCACATCAGACTTCTGCTGGCGGAAATTCCGCTTGTGTGTACAGGTCATTAAAGCGGAGGTTCACCTTAAAACAATTATATACTATTACATCCAGCATACTTCCGACATCTACAGTATGCTGTTTTTTTTTTTTTGCCGTACATACCGTTTTATTGTTATTTTATTGTTTTTTTTCTGGCTCCCGCGGGAGTGGGCGTTCCTATTCAGAGGTTAGATGATTGACGTCTGGTGAAAAACTTCCCCTGGCGCATAAGGCACGTCACCAGTTTTCCGTAAGTAGCCGACCTGCGAGTCGGCTCTATACGCCGCTATACAGTGTCTGCGCCCGCCGTGTAGAGCTGACTGCGCAGGTGCCATATAGAGCCGAGTCGCAGTTCGGGCTACTTACAGAAAACTTGTGACACGCCTTATGCGCCAGGGGAAGTTTTTCACCAGACGTCAATCATCTAACCTCTGAATAGGAACGCCCATTCCCGTGGGAGCCAGAACCCGGAAGTCGGGGGAAAATAACAATAAAACGGTATGTACAGCAAAAAAAAAAACAGCATACTGTAGATATCGGAAGTATGCTGGGTGTAATGGTATATAGATGTTTTTTAGGGTGAACCTCTGCTTTAAAGTAATTTCTATGTTTCAGCCTTCATAATGATATGCACTGTTGGTGACTTTAATCGAGTATCATCTTAACATAGTGGCTTGCATTGTGGTCAATTCTTTATTTATCTTCAGCTGATCCTTAAAAACTGGACAGGCTTTGGCTCAGTGTAGCAAATTTAGAATGGCTTCTAAGAACATTTTGTGGTCTCAGGAGTACCATCTTTCTGTTAAAAGTTCTGAGCCAATATGATCATTATTCAGTTGTTCCACTTCTCGCAAAATCAGGTCATTAGGCTCCAAAGAGGTAAAATATATATTTATAAGGTTTTTTTTTTTATGTTTCTGCTGTCTGTGTCTTCACTACGATTCACCTTCCCTTGATCTTCTGGAAACACAACAGGAACTGAGAGATAATATCTTCAAAGTAAAGGAGAATCCCCCCTTGGACAGTTCTCAATGGGCAGGTGTTGGAACATTTACTCTGTTTTTCCTGTTCCAATGACAATTGTCAATTTTTGGATTACCCATCACTTTCTATCTCAGTCACAATGGTCAGGTCACTAGGACAAATAGAGTGGGTCAATCTCATAGACATCAGTAAAAATATGACAAATGTTCAGAGGCTGGCAGTTAGTTTTTTCCTCTCTGTGTCCCATTGGGGAGATTTCCATTCACTTTCAGTCCTAGAGACACAAAACAAAATAAAGGGCCTTCTTCACCTCTGAGATAGTTGTCACCGAAACAGGTTTCCCAATTGAAAGAATAACCCTTCTCTTGTTGTGGTGACAACTCCAGATTTCCCATTACTTTCTGCACCTGAGACAATGGTCACCAGAACAAAGAGAGAGGGTCAGTCTGCTACCAGGGACATAGACAACAATAAAGACACAAGGGACGATCCAATCCTTCCTTACTTTATCCAAATAATAAAACAAATTGGTTATACATACACCTTGTAGAGTGGAAATTCTAATTCTTATGAAGGTCCTTTTCTGACTGATTTTCTTTAGACTGTATTTACCTAAAACTCTACATTTTTCTGCATTACGTGGTTTAAAAATATATATATTTGGGTTTGCCAAGAATCTGTTAATGACTTTTCAAAGAAAAGTTACATTATGACTATTGTAAAACGATGCCTAAAGCTGATAATTACGAAGCACTTTTGAACTTGGTGAAATGTATAACTGAGAGTCATTTTGTTACAGATTAGAACATTCAGTGTTTAGTTTGCAGTGACCTTGAATGTGCAAAGTCATCAATGCACTTTGAATTCCCTGCACACTTAATAAAAACAAATTAGACGAATTAATTTAATTTTCATGTAATAACAAAATTGAAGGAAGCAGAGTTCCCAACAGTGAGACTGAACATCAATAAATGTATCCAGGGACTTAGAGATATTAACTACAGTATATAACCTTCTCCTGTCTAAGTGATGATGATGATTACTATAATTAAAGGGAATAACCTAGTAAAACAGAATCCTTTACTGGGTCAGTCCATGTTTTTTATGGAGTATCTCAAGTCCAACGTATTCCCCATTCCCTACAGACTTCTTAGTAAAGTCTATCCCATTGTTGCCTGATGCCTAAAAATCCAATCAAAACAATTCCATAGTTTTACTTAGTTATCAAAAAGTTTTGTGTGTGAGAGTATCCATGGGTTGTTTAGCTTAAAAAAAAGACACTAAATCCAATGGGAATTGCAAGAATGCATCCAATTGCCTAATCGGCCGGTTTTAGACATTGTGGCCACCTTGGAACCATGTACAATACTTGGTGGAAATTTCCCAAAGCATTTAGAATTTGGATCAGAATCTTTAACCTTATCTGCTCTATAACGGGTGTAAATGTTGTAAAATCTCTGGAGCTAGCTCTATTCCAGAAATTACCTCCTGATGTTTGAAAGAATGGTAAATGGTTAATTCTCTATATATGCTTAGCGGCTAGAATAACCACCACAAAGTACTGGAAGCAACCTATGGTGACACTTGACTATGTCAAACATACATTTAATTAGATCCTGATCAACGACAAACTTACATGTAACCACCAAAATAAATAAGCTAAATTTGACAAGATTGTGGATAGGATACATTTTCGTGTATACATAAAGCCTGGGCATTGTCCTCCTTACTCTTTCTTCTGAATCTGAATCCTTCTTTTCATTCACTTCTTTTTCCTATTTCCTTCACTGTATTCTCATTCTTTATACTTAAGTTGTTAGGGCTATCTTCACTTCTGTCCTTGTTTTTTTACACTTATTTGGAATTTTGTTATGATGGATACCATCTACTACCTTTTTTGCAAAGCCTATACTGTTTTTTAGTGTTAGTTTGAGAGCTATTGTTCTCTAAAGTGGGCATACACTACAATTAGAAGAGGGACATGACAGCTACATCCTAGTTCAAACTGATACTGGTTATACTCAGTCCTTCTATGGAATACATTTTTGATCTCACCTTGTGTGAATGATACATGCGCCTTCTATGTGTGAGGGATTATTTTTGTACTTGATTGTTTTATCTCTGAAAAGTTTAAAATTAAAAAAAAAAAATTGAAAGTTAAAAAAGACACTAAACTCTGGTTTAAAAAAAAACATATTCAAATATGTAATTTTAACGCATGAAAGCACTGTATATTGCTCTCAACCTCCTCCAATCTCCAAATTCCTTTGTTTTTCTGCATTGAGACTTCCTTTTAGTGGGTGGCTATGTTTGTTATCCATGGGCCTACTGTATGTAAGAATGTAGTCACCCTCTCTTGCTTACTCCCAAGATGGAGTATTGACTATGGCCTCGTACACACGATCGGTTAAACAGAGGACAACGGTCTGACCGATCGTGTGTGGGCCCCATAGGTTATTTAACCATCGGTTAAAAAAAAGCGAACTTGCTTTAAATTTAACCGATGGATTCCTAACCGATAGGTCAAAACCGATCGTTAGTAGGCACAACCATCGGTTAAAAATCCATGCATGCTCAGAATCAAGTCGACGCATGCTTGGAAGCATTGAACTTTGTTTTTTTTAGCACATCGTTGTGTTTTACGTCACCGCGTTCTGACACGATCGTTTTTTTAACCGATGGTGTGTAGGCACGACAGACCATCAGTCAGCTTCATCGGTTAACCGATGAAAACGGTCCATCAGATCGTTCTCATCGGATGGACTGATCGTGTGTACGCGGCTTTAGGGATTTGTACTTTGCATAGAGTCCCTGACTACTGTAATCATTGTGTCCTCTGGACATGATCACAACTAATATGCAATGCCCATTCTCAACAGAAAGTAAGTGAAAAAGTAGAGGTACAAGATAAAGAAGGGCATTACAAGGATGCAGAAAAACATAGTAAGAAATAATTGCATAAAAAAAGGTACAAGGCCTTTAACCACGTGCCCACCACGCTATAGCTGAATAGCAGTTACAGCACGGCCGGACAGTTCTAGGAGGGCATCATATGACATCCTCTCATGATCACGCCCGTTGCGTGCCCGTCGCGTGGGCGGTGTGCGATCTGTGTTCATTGTGTGCTCTGGACACAGCTGATCACATATTGGAGTAAAGAGTCAATAGCGGCTCTTTACCACGTGATTAGCTGTGTCCAATCACAACTGATCACAATGTAAACACAAGCTGGTTATCTGCATTACTTTCCTCATGCTGACAGTGTGAGGAGAGGACAGCTGATGATCGGCTTGTGTGAAAGGGATATCTACACCGATAATCAGGGCACTGATTATCAGTGTCCTGATTATCAGTGCAGTCCCAAAAGTCCCAACAGTGCCCACCAGTGCTACCAATCAGTGCTTCCTCATCTGGGCCCATCAATCCCACCTATCAGTTCCCTTCATGCCACCTATCAGTGCTTATCATTGCCACCTATCAATGCCCATCAGTGCTGCCTATCAGTGCAGTCTCATCAGTGCCTCCCCATCAGTGCTGCCTCATCAGTGCCGCCCCATCAGTGCCGCCCCATCAGTGCTGCCTCATCAGTGCCCAAAAATTACTTGTTTGCAAAATTTTATAACAAACTATGGAAAACGTATTTTTTTAAAAATGTTCAACCTTTTTTCATTTACTGAGCAAAAAATAAAACCCCCAGTGGTGGTGATTAAATACCCCCCAAAAAAAGCTCTATTTGTGTGGATAAAAAAGATACCAATTTTATTTGGGTAGTCTTGCATGCACAGTTGTAATTCAAAATGTGAGTGGCGTGGAAAGCTAAAAATTGACCTGAGCAGGAAGGGGGTAAAAGTGCCCAGTAGGCAAGTGGTTAAGTTGTAGTTTACAAGCCAAATATAACTCCCAGACAGCCTGTATCCATTCTACAGTTGCTCTGACTTGGAAGTGATACCATCACACAAATATCACTCCTCAAAGCATAACAACATTTGGCTGATATGGTTACATTTCCTAGAGAAAACTCTGCTCTAAGCTACCTCCAGAGCTGGGCACATGTCCAAAACCTAGGTGTTTGTCACCTGCACTGGAATAAAGAAAATGTTCAGTCAATGTGATCCCTGATTCTGTTCTTCAGAGATCACATGACCATAACACTAGAAATCAAATAGAGAAAGAGGGAGGATGAGAGAGTAAGAGGGGATGAGAGAGAGAGGATGCGCATGAGCATGCGTGGGAATGACATCAACGCAGCCCAGCCAAGGCAAGTGACTGAAGGCACAAAACCCAGAAGGAAGACCAGCTGAAGATGGAAGCGCCTGATCACAGCGCAGCACTGGAGGGCTCAGTCTGACAATTTAAGTGTACCCTAACGTGCTGTGCATACTTGTACATTGTGGCATAACCTACCTCAGAGACTCTAAAAAAATAATAATGTAAGCAAAGTTTACTATCGCTTTATTATCACAGGATCCCAGAAGCCTCTCTCTACAGACCCGGGGGGGGGGGGGGGGGCCTTTGACAGTGCCTAAGTGCATAGTTGCCAACATTTCTAAAATAATTTCAGGGACACTTTTTTTTTTTTTACAAGTGCTATATTTAGAGTAGCTGAGATCCCTACAGGAAAGGAGTGTGGAGGGTATCACAGTGGGCGGTATGTACAGGAAAGGAGTGTGTGGATGGTATGATAGTGGGCAGTATGCACAGGAGAGGAGTGTGGAGGGTATGATGGGGCAGTATGTACAGGAGAGGAGTGTGTAGGGTATGACAGTGAGAAGTATGTACAGGAGAGGAGTGTGTAGGGTATGACAGTGAGAAGTATGTACAGGAGAGGAGTGTGGAGGGTATGACAGTGGGCACTATGTACAGGAGAGAAGTGTATGACAGCGGGCACTATGTACAGGAGAGAAGTGTATGACAGCGGGCACTATGTACAGTAGAGGAGTGTGTAGGGTATGACGGCGGGCGCTATGTATAGGAGAGAAGTGTGGAGAGTATGACAATGGGCATTATGTACAGATGAGGAGGATGAAGGAATCTGGAAAGGAAAAATGTAAAGGTTTGTGGAAGGATGTTAAGGGACTGCGTAGTGGTTAAGTGAGCCATACATGGATTGAAATTATGCCAATTAAGCAGAGACCAGCCATAGTCGATTTATGTATGGGCTAGCTAGTTTTACACAAGTCAACCTATTAACCGTCTTGAGTACAACCAGCCTGTCAGGTTTTTACCAAAACAATCAGTGCTGCCAGCTATAGTTAGTTAGCAACACTGATCATTATATTCACAGGTAGAACACAATAACACTGCAGGAGAGATTCCCCCATCCACAGGACAGCAGGTGAGAGGGTGTGTGGGGACAGGCTGAGCAGAGATATTAGTCAGTGGCTGGGTAGGCACTGGCTAGTATCAGAGCCAGATACACACAGGTTACATACGCCATGATCTTTAGAGCGAGAGCAATAATTCTAGCACTTGACCTCCTCTGTAACTCTAAACATGTAACCTGTAAAAAAAATGTAAAGCATTGATTAGTATACAAAAAAATCGTGCTAACTTTAGCGTTATTTTTTTATGAATGAAACTTTCTTTCCAAAAAAAACACGTTTAAAAAATTGCTGCGCAAATACAGTGTAACATAAAAAGTTGCAAAGACCACCATTTTATTCCACAGGGTGTCTGCTAAAACAATATATATAATGTTTTGGGGTTATGAGTAATTTTCTAGCAATTTTTTTTTTATAATTTTTACATGTAGGAGAGAAGTGTCAGAATTGGCCTGGATGGCAAGGGGTTAATTACCATAAGTAATATACAAATAATTATTATAAGCACTGTGATTTCATCCTCTCAGTCTGCTGCTGCAGAGTGTGTCAGCTTGTATTTATACTGGCCGCTCTGTATGTAGCTTCTGACAGGCTGCACATACAGCTCCGTATCTCCATAAATTATATCAGCCCAATTCAGCTACCTAAACCCCAAATGTGGGGTCTCTGTGACCCCTGGTTGCCGAGCTACAACCCTCGAAGTCGATCTTTTTTTTTTTAAGGGGGCAAATGGGCCTAGCTTGAGAAAGGGGCCTGGAGCTATGTTAATTCAGCCCTGTGTCCATCCCAATAAGACTGGCAACATAAGAGTTTTAAATTGACATGGTAGTATAGTTCCACTTTAATGGCTTATAACTTTAAAAAAATGAGTTTACTGTTGAATTTTTTAGAAGAACATGGTAATGAAATATGACTTTCCTGATATTAATTGGTCTTTTTTATTAAAGAAAGCTATTTCGGGTAACCGTTTCATTTGTATGCCCAGGTGCCACTTATCTGTGCTGGAAGATAAGAAAAGAAATTGTTAGTGAGATCGTTCTGCTGGAGCTGTACTATGCTATTTTGTTCTAACAGAGGAAGTTAAACATTATGTTCTTTTCAGTCTGCCTTAATTACAATATAGATTCTATCTTTACCATAAATCAAAGGAGAAGAGCTCTTCAGTAAGCTAAATGTCTGCACTACAGCTGCTGAAACGCCACATGTCCCTGGGTTAGCTAAGCTTCCGACAATTCACATGAAACAAACAGATTTCATATACTGCTTACACACAACCACACCAACACATTAAATTGTATGTGTATATATATATATATATATATATATATATATATATATATATATATATATATATAATATACATACACAGTTTATTACCAAAGGTATTGGGGCACCTGCCTTTACACGCACATGAACTTTAATGGCATCCCAGTGTCAGTCCATAGGGTTCAATATTAAGTTGGCCCACCCTTTGCAGCTACAACAGCTTCAACTCTTCTGGGAAGGCTGTCCACAAGGTTTAGGAGTGTGTCTATGGGAATGTTTGATCATTCTTCCAGGATCACATTTTTGAGGTCAGGCACTGATGTGGAATAGAAGGCCTGGCTCGCAGTCTCCACTCTAATTCATCCCAAGGGTGTTCTATTGGGTTGAGGTCAGGACCAGTCAAGTACCTCCACCCCAAACTTCATCCATGTCTTTATGGGCCTTGTTTTGATCCAAATCATTTGGTGGAGCAGGGATTTTTGTGTGGGGTTGTTCTTCAGGGGTTGTGCTTGGCCCCTTAGTTCCAGTTAAGGGAACTCTTAAGGTATCGGCATACCAAGACATTGTGGACAATTTCAGGCTCCCAACTTTGTGAAAACAGTTTGAGGATGGCTCCTTCCTGTTCCAACATGACTGAGCACCAGTGCATAAACAAGGTCCATAAATACATGGATGAGTGAGTTTGCGGTGGAGGAACTTGACTGGCCCTTTGGGATGAATTTGAGGGAAGACTGTGAGCCAGGCCTCCCCATCCACATCAGTGCCTGACCTCACAAATGCGATTCTGGAAGAATGGTTAAACATTCCCATAGACACACTCCTAAACCTTGTGGACAGCCTTCCCAGATGAGTTGAAACTGTTATAGCTGCAAAGGCTGGGATAACTCAAAATTGAACCCTACGGACTAAGACTGGGATGCCATCAAAGTTCATGTGCGTGTAAAGGCAGGCCTACCATCAGTCCATTCATTACTAGGCAGTGACTCCGTCATCTCCTTTCTGCGGCACTGCACTGAGATCCCATGAGATTTGTGGGACTTGCAACATCAAAAGGGGTTAGCTTGGCACACAGAAGCGGAGATCAGCTGCTTCACACAGCGGACTGCACATGCGCAATAGTAAAGCAAGGAAACACAGAAAGGGTGGAAGTATAGGGCATTGCGGTCTCAGAAGGCATTACTTAGCATGGTGACGATTTCTCCTGGTAAGCAAGGATTTAAAAACAGCTGGGAAAAAGTAAGAAACCTCTGAAGGGGTTGATAATAATGCAGAAAGAGTTGGAATGCTTATTACACTGGCTTTATTAAGAAGCAGCATTTGAGGGATATAGCTTACTACCACTTTAACTCTAGAACATTTTTAGCAAATACACAAAATGCAGGGAAGGGGCCCACTGCCTCCACACAGCGCACAGGAACAGAGCTGAGGCTGTCAATCAGCTGGAGCTCCCTCCCTGTCACCTTTTTTCTCTCGGTGTCAAGAAAACATGTCAAAAGTGATTCAAGCTGATGGCAGACAAACAAAGCAGAAGACAGAAATGACACTTGGGGGTTATTTACGAAAGGCAAATCCACTTTGCACTACAAGTGCAAACTACAAGTGCAAAGTGCACTTGAAATTGCACTGAAAGTGCACTTGGAAGTGCAGTCATTGTAGATCCGAAGGAGACATGCAAGGAAAATAAAAAACAGCATTTTAGCTTGCATGATTGAATGATAAAATCAGCAGAGCTTCCCCCCATTTCACATCTACCCCTCAGATTTACAATGACTGCACTTCCAAGTGTACTTTCAGTGCAATTTTAAGTGCACTTTGCACGTGTAGTTTGCACCTGTAGTGCAAAGTGGGCTTGTCTTTAGAAAAGAAACCCCTTAGTGCTCTTAAATGAGACAAGTACACACTATAGAGGGATATGCTTTGTTCATCTTTCATGTCTGAGGTTTACAACCACTTTAACCCTAATGCCCACTCGAATGTTATTTCTATATCTAATGCCAATGCTAACACTAGCCCTAAAACTCATGATAATTTTGCCTAGTAGATTCATGTGTGTTGTTTTTCACTATTTTTACACAAAATATGAATGTTAAAGTGGTTGTAAACCCTCACGTATGCCCAGTGAAGTTAACAGCCTCAGGTGATACACAGAGACTAAACAAATCCACCTACAGAGGTTTTATCTTCTCTTCTCTACACCCCTTCAAAAGGGCAGAATCATGTTAAAAATCCTTCTCTGTCGGTTAGTATCACAGAGGAGGGGGTGGAGAGCTGCAGTCATAGTGAGTGAGGGCTGATTGGAGGAACACCCTTCATACACAGCAGAAGAATAAACAAGCTGTGTGCTTGTATCTCATGTGTTGGGAAAACTTCTCAGAAGTGACTCATGCTGATAGGCGGAATGAAGCACCAGAGAGAAACGATACCTAGAGCTTTGAAGAGAGTAAGGAGTAAATTCATCTACCCATTGTAGAGGTGTTTGTGTGTCCACACGTGGTACTGATGGGTATCAGTGGAAAAAGCACCTATCTGTTCCAATTAATGCGAATGCCGGAGAATTGACTAAAGAAGTCAAAAATAGTCAATGCCAACCAAAGTAACGATGAGTCATCTGCAAGATAGAACAGTGAGTCGTCAGTGTACAGAGATTGTTTCTCATCTATTGGTTCCATGACTATGCCCATCATAGTTACATAGTTACATAGTTAGTCAGGTTGAAAAAAGACACAAGTCCATCCAGTTCAACCACAAAAAATAAAAAAACAAAATAAAAAATACAGTAAAATCCTATACACCCAACTCCATACCCACAGTTGATACAGAGGAAGGCAAAAAACCCCAGCAGAGCATGATCCAATTTGCTACAGCAGGGGAAAAAAATCCTTCCTGATCCCCCGAGAGGCAATCGGATTTACCCTGGATCAACTTTACCTACAAATCTTAGTACTCAGTTATATTCTGTACATTTAGGAAAGAATCCAGGCCTTTCTTAAAGCAATCTACTGAGCTGGCCAGAACCACCTCTGGAGGGAGTCTGTTCCACATTTTCACAGCTCTTACTGTGAAAAAACCTTTCCGTATTTGGAGGTGAAATCTCTTTTCCTCTAGACGTAAAGAGTGCCCCCTTGTCCTCAGTGTTGACCGTAAAGTGAATAACTCAACACCAAGTTCACTGTATGGACCTCTTATATATTTGTACATGTTGATCATATCCCCCCTTATTCTCCTCTTCTCAAGAGTGAATAAATTCAGTTCCTCTAATCTTTCCTCATAGCTGAGCTCCTCCATGCGTCTTATCAGTTTGGTTGCCCTTCTCTGCACTTTCTCCAGTTCTCCGATGTCCTTTTTGAGAACTGGTGCCCAAAACTGAACTGCATATTCCAGATGAGGTCTTACTAATGATTTGTACAGGGGCAAAATTATATCTCGGTCTCTGGAGTCCATACCTCTCTTAATACAAGAAAGGACTTTGCTCGCTTTGGAAACCGCAGCTTGGCATTGCATGCCATTATTGAGCTTATGATCAACTAAAACCCCCAGATCCTTCTCCACTACAGATCCCCCCAGTTGTACTCCCCCTAGTATGTATGATGCATGCATATTCTTAGCCCCCAAGTGCATAACTTTACATTTATCTACATTAAACCTCATCTGCCACTTAGTCGCCCAATTAGACAGAGCATTGAGGTCGGCTTGTAAATTGGAGACATCCTGCAAGGACGTTATTCCACTGCATAGCTTGGTGTCATCTGCAAAGACAGAAATGTTACTTTTGATCTCAGACCCAATATCATTTATAAATATATTGAAAAGTAAGGGTCCCAGCACTGAACCTTGGGGTACACCACTGATAACCTTGGACCATTCAGAGTAAGAATCATTAACCACGACTCTCTGAATTCTGTCTTTCAGACAGTTTTCTATCCATTTACAAACTGATATATCCAATCCTGTAGACCTTACCTTACACATGAGCCGTGTGTGCGGAACTGTATCGAACGCTTTTGCAAAATCCAAATATATCACGTCCACAGCCACGCCTCTGTCCAGGGTTTTACTTACCTCTTCATAAAAGGAAATCAGGTTTGTCTGACAACTTCTGTCTTTCATGAATCCATGTTGTCTGCTGCTTAAATAGTTTTTTTCCAGCAAGAACTCATCCATGTGGTCTTTTATTAAACATTCCAGTATCTTCCCAACTATAGAAGTTAAACTAACAGGTCTATAGTTACTTGGTAAAGACTTTGTTGCCTTTTTAAATATGGGCACCACATTGGCCCTGCGCCGATCCAGTGGTACTATTCCTGTCTTTAATGAGTCCCTAAATATTAGATACAGTGGCTTTGAAATGACAGAGCTCAACTCACCTAGGATCCGTGGATGGATGCCATCAGGTCCAGGTGCTTTATCCACCTTTATTCTGTCTAAATATTTCTGGACCATATCACTTTTGAGCCATTGTGGATTTGAGGCTGTGTCACTCCCACCCCCATTTTGGACATGAGCTCCCCCATGCTCCATTGTATACACAGAGCTGAAGAAAACATTTAATAAATGTGCCTTCTCTTTGTCCCCAGTCACCCACTCTAGATTATTTTGTAAGGGGCCTACATGCTCAGACTTCACCTTTTTACTATTAATATATTTAAAGAATTTTTTGGGGTTTGCCCTACTATCTTTTGCAATCTGCCGTTCGTTTTGAATTTTTGCATCCTTGATTTCCTTTTTGCATATCCTGTTATATTCTTTGTAACATTTAAACAACACTAGTGTTCCTTCATTTTTATATTTTTTAAAAGCTACTTTCTTATTGTTTATAGCTTTTTTAACTTTGACCGTGAGCCACATAGGTTTTATTTTTAGCCTTTTAAACTTATTGCCCATGGGAACATACTTTGCAGTGAGGTTCCACACAGTCTTTTTGAAGAATTCCCATTTCTGTTCTGTGTTCAGCTGTGCCAATAGTCCCTCCCAGTCCAAGTCCTGGAGAGCAGTCCTCATCCTTGGAAAATTTGCTCTCTTAAAATTTAGTGTTTTAATATTTCCTGTATGTATTTATTGCTTATAGTTAACATTAAATGAAATCATGTTATGATCACTGCTACCCAGGTGTTCCTTTATCTGAACATTAGTAATAAGCTCTGCATGGTTTGAGATTATCAGGTCCAACAGGGCATCATTCCTAGTTGGGGCCTCAATAAACTGCACCATAAAATTGTCCTGCAATAGGTTTTTAAATTTTTGTCCTTTAACTGTCCCAGAAGTGCCATTAATCCAGTCAATTTCTGGGTAGTTAAAATCCCCCATTATTATCACCGTCCCAGACCTTGCAGCCCTTTCCATCTGTGCAAGGAGCTGAGTCTCCACCTCCTCATTAACATTGGGTGGTTTATAACAAACTCCAATGATTAATTTTGAACTACGCACATCTGTATGCAGTTCCACCCATAATGCTTCAGCCTCATCACACTCTCCATCAACCAGGTTCTCTTTCACGCTTGCTTTGAGGTCACTTCTCACATAGAGACAGACCCCTCCACCTTTCCTTTTTACCCTGTCTTTCCGAAAGAGAGCATAGCCAGGAATATTAATAGCCCAGTCATGTGAGGATTGAAGCCAAGTTTCAGCAATACCGATTACATCATAGCTCTCCTCATGCACCAGAGCTTCCAGCTCACCTGTTTTGCTTGCCAGACTTCTGGCATTGGTGAACAAACACTTAAATGTATTGTTACATTTTTCTCTGGTGTTTTTCATATAATTTATAGTAGTACAAATGGCACTATTTTTTCCAATGGCTGTTTGCAACATGGGAACTTTCTTGTCACCTGCCATAACCCTTCCCCCATCTATCCCCATTCCACTCTCCATTAATGTCTGACCACTAACTGACCTGTCTGCTCGATGTAATTCTAATTCACCCTCCCCCCTCAATCCTAGTTTAAATACTCCTCCAGCATTCCCATAAACCTCTCCCCCAGCACAGCAGACCCCCTTCCATTCAAGTGCAAACCGTCTTTAGCATATAGGTTGCACCCCAATGAAAAGTCAGCCCAGTGCTCTAGAAACCCAAATCCCTCCTTCCTACACCAGGTCTTTAGCCATGCATTCAGCTCTCTAATCTCCCCCTGCCTTTCCTGTGTTGCGCATGGCACAGGCAATATTTCAGAGAATATCACCTTGGAGGTCCTTCCCTTTATCTTGCAGCCTAGTTCTTTAAATTGATTCTTAAGGAGCCTCCACCTTCCATGTATACTGTCATTGGTTCCAACGTGGACCAAGACAGCTGGGTCATGCCCAGCCCCTCCCAGTAATTTATCCACCCGGTCCACCACATGCCGAACCCTGGCACCAGGGAGACAGCAAACCATTCGGTTGAAGCGATCCTGGCGACAAATTATTCTATCAGTCCTTCTGATTATAGAATCCCCTATTACCACCAACTGTCTAGGCCTACCTGCACTCCCCTCCCCACCTCTACTAGATGGGTTGCTCTCCCGGCTGTTAGGGGTAGCAGTAACATCTAGGGCTGCCACCTCTGTGTTTGCCACCTCCACATCATCACCCAACTTGGCAAATTTGTTTTGATGCACAAATACAGGACTGGCCTTCCCTTTCTTCACGCCCCTTCCAATCCCTCTAACTGCATCAACCCCGGTTCTGCCCTAAGGAGAATAGGCAGTGGCTCCAAAGCCAAGGTGAACAGACCAGGGCACAAGGGACAACCCTGGCACATGATGTGGCCCAAGAAAAAGCACTCAGAGAGATTGCCATTAGTCTGAACTCTAGCCTGCAGGTGAGCGTAAAGCATTCACAACCAGAACAACAATTGAGGATCAAACCTAAAACCTATCAAGACGGCCCAAAGGTAGTTCCACTCAACCAAATCGAAGACCTTCTCAGCGTTGAGAGAGGCCACAACACTCGCACCTTTCGAGACTGCCATAGCCATAGGTGTATGAAGCCGTCTTACGTTAAGGTCTGTTCCTTTCCCTGGCATAAAGCCCGTCTGATCTGGGTGAACCAGGGCTGTTATAACCATAGTTAACCGATCAGCCAATATTTTAGACAGGAGTTTTGTGTCTGTGTTTAGCAGAGAAAATAGGGTGATAGGAGGAGCATCAGTTGGATTCTTCCCAGGCTTAGGGATCACAACTATCACTGCCTCGCTCACCCGGAAGCAAGCTTGCCGCCAGAGACCCAACCAATATGGAATGTATATGTGAAATCAAATCTTCTGTG
This sequence comes from Rana temporaria, assembly GCF_905171775.1. Classification (NCBI taxonomy): domain Eukaryota; kingdom Metazoa; phylum Chordata; class Amphibia; order Anura; family Ranidae; genus Rana; species Rana temporaria. The sequence goes on from NC_053490.1 coordinate 486,324,699, forward strand.
TAGGGTTTGAAAAATTCAACCGGAATCCCATCTGGCCCAGGGGTTTTACCCAATTGGAGCATCCCTAGGGGATTCTGTACCTCCTTCACTGCAATGGGTGCATCTAACTTGTTATGGTATGTATCAGTCAGAACCAGGAAATCTAAAAAGGCAAACCAGTTGTTAATCTCTGGTGGGGCAGAGAGCATGGTCCCAGAGGGGTCAAGGATTTTTGATATAGTAAGTCCAGCCATCTGTTCCCTAGATAACAAAGCTAGCTGTCTCCCAGTTGTTTCCCCCTGCTCCAAAATGTGTTGGGATTGGTAAAGCAAGTTTTTTATTTAGTCAAGGTCATTCTCAGAAGGAGCACTTCCCTAGTCAGAGTCTGAAGTCCAGCATAATGCTGTGGGTCTTTAGTATGAATGTCTAAGGCTTTTTGGGTACTGGTCTCAGTCTCTGTCCTAATCAACTCGGACCTTCGTTTTTTTCTGAACATTGGCAATAGTGATCTGGTAATGCCTAAAGGCATCCCACACATTAGCGTCTGAAGCTGTATAGGTATAGACATTCCAATAGGTAACCAATTGATATTTGAACTGAGACTCAACTGCCGAATCAGTAACCCAAAACCTAGAGAGCCTCCATTACGTTCCAAGGGGACAACAGACAGCTACAGGCGCAATAGCAATAGGCAGGACAGACACTGCAGCAAAAGCCAGGTTGATACGGAAAAATGTTTTGTAGGAGGCAGAATGACAAGTGTAAGCATGAGAATGAGGGTGTTTCCACTGCCACACATCTCTGTCAGTCCATACGTCTCAGCCAAAATAGCCTGGTCTAAGTGAGATGAGCCATCAACAGCCAGTCTGTCCATGCCGGGTCAGGGAACAAGTTGAAATCTCCCAGTATAGCAATATTGTCCGTAATAAATTCAGCCACCCCGGAGGTCACCTTATTTAACAGTTTAAAGGGTTTGTAAAGGATTTTTTTTTATCTTAATAGCTTCCTTTACCTCAATGCAGTGCTGTTTTCATGTCCTCGTTGTTCGTTTTTGCTCTCAAGTTGCTGCAATTCTTCTCTGATCTCCACACTTCCTGGTTGTCTGTTTCCTGATAACCACAGTACTGGGAGCTTTCTCTCTGTGGTCACTAATCAAGGATGTGTGATTACTGTGGGTCTAAAACCCCTCAGCACCAATCAGTTTCGTTTTCCAAACCATCACTGCCCTGTATTGGCTCTGTGTCTCTGTACATCACAGAAGCAGGAAACAGCATGCAAAAACGAAACTAAAACTGCAGGCACATTATATGATTGATTTTTATGTATTTTTCATCATTTTTAAAAGGAACCAGTTAACTATTATGTCTCTATACCCTGTAAACAGTCATTTCAGCAAAAAAAAAAGTTTTCCTTTACAACTCCTTTAAGTGAGGCTGGTGGAGGCAAGTATAAACCAACAATTACCATTGTAATACACTCAATATGTGCATGAATTACAATATACTGTTCATCTGGGTCCAGTATAAGGTTCAGTAATTTAAAGGGAAGTGCACCAGAACTATTTTAGAGTTGTTTTGAGTTAATACCACAGGTACAACATTGTTATTAGCTTTAGATAGAAACAATGGACACACAGATAGCAATAAAAGGATGATAGAGGTTCTAGTCCTTCCCTACTCTTCTGTATGACATCTGTAAAAATTCTCTAACATAGTTACACACATCTGTAAAAACATGATATATGTTCTACCCTTTCTTTACTCAATCCAAAACTGTGTTTGGAGTTGAGCTTTAAAGCGGAGTTCCGGCCACAATTTCACTTTTTAAATATAAATACCCCTGTAATACACAAGCTTAATGTATTCTAGTAAAGTTAGTCTGTAAACTAAGGTCTGTTTTGTTAGGTTGTTACAGCATTTAGACACTTTATAAAATAGAAATTGACTGGGGCCATCTTAAGTGTGGGCATCATGAAGCCAGACTGTATGACTTCCTGGATTTCAGCCTTGCAGACCTCGCACATGCTCAGTGCTGCACAAGCAGTGTCAGATCAGGTTTCAGCACCTGTGCTGTCCAAGTCACATGATTCTTTGAGACTGGAAAGTTACACCCACTACATTCCCAGGAGTCTGTGCGGTGTAGGTTAGGAAGCATTAAAGCGGTGGTTCACCCATAAAAACGACTTCCCCCTATTACACTGCCCCACCGCATTACAATACGATTATGCCTTTAATTTTTTTTTGGCTGCTGTACATACCTGGGTACAGCTATTCAGGAAGGAGCCGAATGGCGAGTCGGCGCTATACTGCGCCTGCGCATCGCAGTTCGGCTCCTTTCGCCAGTCGTGACGCGGCTTACGCGACGGGGGGGAGCTCATTTTTTAGTCAAAACGTCAATCACCGCCATGGTAGGAACGCCCACTCCCGCGGGACTCGCAACCCGGAGGACACGGGGGAATAGCTGTACCCAGGTATGTACAGCAGCCAAAAAAAATTAAAGGCATAATCGTATTGTAATGCGGGGGGGCAGTGTAATAGGGGGAAGTCGTTTTTATGGGTGAACCACCGCTTTAAGCACCTAGGTGCAGGAAGTGGGAAGATTAACTATTCTGCCTAGCAACAACACTTTGAAGGCATCTAAAAAAAAAAAAATTCTGTAAAGGACTAATGACATTTTTTTTAAAACTAATGATGTAATGTTATATTTATGGGTGGAACTCCACTTTAAGTAACTTTTGCTGTGACTTTTTTTTCCCCTTCTTCCTTCACCATCATTTTTTTTTTTTTATTAAAGTAGGTGTTAGAAAATCTGAATAGTTGCCACTGCTCCAAAACATACCACAAAGCTCCTGCATTCCTCTGTCCAACAGCACAGGAGGGTGCCAAAGCCCAGGAGCTCACCATCACTCCACACTGCAAAATAAGCCAAGAAGGATCGGGCTGCACACCAATGACATTAAGGCTGCATTCACACCTGAGCGTCACATTTTTGAGAGTTTTTGTGGGCGTTTTTTCAGTCGTTTGTATGCGTGTTTGTGAGCGTTTTTGTACAGCTTTTTTAAAAAGTGAGTTTTGCCAATTTCTATTCACCAACAGAGAAAAATATCATCTGTTTCATCAATTGTTGCAATATTTTTCAGCTTTTCAGCCACTTTTAATTATTATTTATGTATACATTTTTATAACTGTTTGCTCTAAGGGGTTAAAGGTTTTGGTTAGGGGTTCATTTATTTATTTTGATAGGTTAGGGGTTAGGATTAGATGTTAATATTAATGTTAGGGGTTAAGATTATGGTTTAGGAGTTTTTTTATTTATTAATTTTTATTATTATTTATTATGATTATTATTATTAATTTGGGTATTTTTATTTATAATTTAATAATGCTTAACTTTTATTTTTATTTTTGTGCACTTGAGCAGAAAAATACCCAGAAACACACGACAAAACGTGCTAAAACACTCAAAAACATGGTTCCATGCATTTTTATGGAACAAACAATGCTTTAAAAACACACCAATCTGCCTGATTTGAGCTACAAAAAAAGCTCCAGAACTTTGTTGAGCTTCAGGAGCTTGGCTTCAGGTGACTTGTAGTGGAGATAGGAACCATCTCCATAGAGAATAATAGATTTTTTTCTCCTCCAGCGTTTTGGAGCTTCGAGCTCCAAGCTATAAAACGCTGAGGTGTGAATGGGGCCCAAGGGATCATTGCTTCGACTTTAACACACATTAATGTACCTATCACTTCAACATGCTTTTTTATGTGTTTTTGATGCGTCAGTGATGCCTATTTGAAGTTTTAATGAAGTTTGGTAAATGCCCTGTGTGTTGTTTTAAATTTTTTTTTTAGAAGGGGAAGTTATAGTAAGTTTAATAATGTATGAAAAAAAAAGCAAAGCTAAGGCTGAATTAAAACTCTTGTACCGCTGCAGTTGCGGTTAAGTAGAGCACTGATAGACTTGTATGGGGGCTTTGAAGAAGCACTGAAAGCGACATGGGGTATACTTTTTGAAGCAAAGCCAAGAACATGCAACAGTGTGAACGGGACATCCTCCCCATGTTGAGGGCATGTGGCCTGGTGCGGTTCAGGAGAGAGGGGGGGCCGCACTCTGTCCCCCCCTCTTTTCTGCGGCCGGCCAGGTCAACGTGCTCGGATAATGGGTCTGGTTATGGATATTTACCGGGAACCGCACGTCATTTTTGTTTTAAATTGACGGCGGGGTTCCCCTGAATATCCATACCAGACCTAAAGGGTCTGGTTATTGAATTTGCGGGGACCTCCGTTCGGGTTCCCTCAACCCTAGTAATAAAAAATCGGGTACGATTTATCGCACAGTCATCCGATTTAGTACGATTTACATTGACCACAATATAAAAAAAAAACGGACACGATTGTAATACGATTTCAAATCAGGACCAAAAATCGTGGGCAGACACGTTTTTTGATACGATTTTAAATCGTATTAAATCGTATGCGGATCAAATCGGATGCACTTGGGGACCTAAATTAATGAATGGCAGTGAATGGATCCGTTTTGCCATACAGATTTGTACGATTTTAAAGCTAAAATCGTGAGTAAAAAACGGATGACAAAATCGTGGTGTGAATGCACCCTAAGTTTAATAATGTATAAAAAAAAAAAGCAAAGCTAAGGCTGAATTAAAACTCTTGTACCGCTGCAGTTGCGGTTAAGTAGAGCACTGATAGACTTGTATGGGGGCTTTGAAGAAGCACTGAAAGCGACATGGGGTATACTTTTTGAAGCAAAGCCAAGAACATGCAACAGTGTGAACGGGACTGTAAGGCTAGGTTCACACCACGATTTTACCATCCGATAAACGGACCGTTAAATCGGATGGAATCGTATGTGACAAAATCGTATGTAATCGTATGTCAAAATTTTCACTAAAAAATCGGATCCTGATTTTAAATAATGTCTGGGAAAAAGAAGATTTTTGAAGTTATGGATATTCAGGGGAACCCCGCCGGCAATTTAAAACAAAAATGATGTGCGGTTCCCCCTAAATATCCATAACCAGACCCTTCAGGTCTGGTATGGATATTCAGGGGAACCCCGCCGTCAATTTAAAACAAAAATGACGTGCGGTTCCCGGTAAATATCCATAACCAGACCCTTCAGGTCTGGTATGGATATTCAGGGGAACCCCGCCGTCAATTTAAAACAAAAATGACGTGCGGTTCCCGGTAAATATCCATAACCAGACCCATTATCCGAGCACGTTGACCTGGCCGGCCGCAGAAAAGAGGGGGGGACAGAGTGCGGCCCCCCCTCTCTCCTGAACCGCACCAGGCCACATGCCCTCAACATGGGGAGGATGTCCCCATGTTGATGGGGACAAGGGTCTCATCCCCACAACCCTTGCCCGGTGGTTGTGGGGGTATGCGGGCGGGAGGTTTATCAGAATCTGGAAGACCCCTTTAACAAAGGGGACCCCCAGATCCTGACCCCCCCCCTGTGTGAAATGGTAATGGGGTACACTGTACCTCTACCATTTCACGAAGGAAGTAAAAAGTATTGTAAAAAAACACACTGACACAAAAGAATAAAGTCCTTTATTAAAAAAAAATAAAAATAAAAAAATCCAGCGCTGAAAAATCCACTCGTTCCCGGCTTCCTGCGTTGTCCTGATCCTGCGACGGGTGCGGGTGATCTCCCGCGATGAGAAGATCCAGCGTCGGGTGATCTCCGCTCCGGCGATGTGAAGATCCATCCATCTGGCGCAGCAGCATCCCGGACCTCCTCTCACCGCTGGGCACAGCCCAGCGAATGAGCGGCTGAAGCTGTGACATTTCTTATATAGAGGAGGCAGAGCCACCCGTCACGTGACCCCGCCCCCTCTGACGTACCTCTGCTACGTCACTGGGGAAGACCAAGCAGAGGAAAGGTCTTTCCTCTTCATGGTCTTCCCCAGTGACGTAGCAGAGGTACGTCAGAGGGGGCGGGGTCACGTGACGGGTGGCTCTGCCTCCTCTATATAAGAAATGTCACAGCTTCAGCCGCTCATTCGCTGGGCTGTTCCCAGCGGTGAGAGGAGGTCCGGGATGCTGCTGCGCTGGATGGATGGATCTTCACATCGCCGGAGCGGAGATCACCCGACGCTGGATCTTCTCATCGCGGGAGATCACCCGCACCCGTCGCAGGATCAGGACAACGCAGGAAGCCGGGAACGAGTGGATTTTTCAGCGCTGGAGTTTTTTTTTTTTTTTTTTTTTTAATAAAGGACTTTATTCTTTTGTGTCAGTGTGTTTTTTTACAATACTTTTTACTTCCTTCGTGAAATGGTAGAGGTACAGTGTACCCCATTACCATTTCACACAGGGGGGGGGGTCAGGATCTGGGGGTCCCCTTTGTTAAAGGGGTCTTCCAGATTCTGATAAACCTCCCGCCCGCATACCCCCACAACCACCGGGCAAGGGTTGTGGGGATGAGACCCTTGTCCCCATCAACATGGGGACATCCTCCCCATGTTGAGGGCATGTGGCCTGGTGCGGTTCAGGAGAGAGGGGGGGCCGCACTCTGTCCCCCCCTCTTTTCTGCGGCCGGCCAGGTCAACGTGCTCGGATAATGGGTCTGGTTATGGATATTTACCGGGAACCACACGTCATTTTTGTTTTAAATTGACGGCGGGGTTCCCCTGAATATCCATACCAGACCTGAAGGGTCTGGTTATGGATATTTACCGGGAACCGCACGTTTTTGATACGATTTTAAATCGTATTAAATCGTATGCGGATCAAATCGGATGCACTTGGGGACCTAAATTAATGAATGGCAGTGAATGGATCCGTTTTGCCATACAGATTTGTACGATTTTAAAGCTAAAATCGTGAGTAAAAAACGGATGACAAAATCGTGGTGTGAATGCACCCTAAGGAAACCATTTTATTTGGTGACAGGTGCTTTGATTGGGTTTCAGAGTGTTTTAAAAAAAAAAGCGTGCCAAACACCTTGGGCCTGATTTACCAAGCCTTTACTCCATGACTCATGGAGTAAAAGCAGGAGTAGCAGCCGTTTGGCCATTTACTAAAGAAATACGCTGCTAGTGCAGTGTATTTCCCTAGTTACTAATGTGCTCCGTGCGCCCAGGAGAGGGTGCATTGTGCACCAGTACAGACCTGGCGCACGGCACATTAAACTATAAATTGCGGGGGTTTGGGCGGGAGTTTATTAAGGGGGGAGGTGGGGGGATGCAGGGGAAGTGAAGTGACATGTGTTTTGAAGTGTTTGGCGGGCCGAATTGAAAGGGAAAGTGTTTTTTGAAAACAGATCCCCGTACGCTTGCACAGTGCGCCTGAACCTCGGGAGGTTCATTTGCATACTGGGCATGCGCAGAGAGAAAAGTCAGGGATTCCCGTGCGCCCTGTCAGTACGCCGTGAAAATCTTGGTAAATACCAAGCGGCGTACCCGTGAATGCGCTGCGTGACGCGGCGCACGGGAATCTCCGAGCTGTTTTCAGCCCTGAAGGGGAACTCGGCGCCAAATTTCAAACTTGAAATCGGCGCGGGTCCCCCTTCAGGGCTACATTAGGCTCTTAGGCTTGGTCCGGAACGTGAGGGGTTAAACCCGCGCCGATTCGGCGCGGGGGTCCCCCCCAGATCCAAACCAAGCCCTCATCCCAGGCATGCAGTCTGGCCCGGACAGGAATGGGGGCGGGGACGAGCGAGCGGCCCCCCCCCCTCCTGAGCCGTACCAGACCGCATGCCCTCAACATGGGGGAGTGTGTGCTGTGGGGGAGGGGGGCACTGCCCCCCCACCCCACAGCACTCTTGCCCCCATGTCGATAGGGACAAGAGCCTCTTCCCGACAACCCTTGCCATTGGTTGTCGGGGTATGCGGGCGGGGCTAATCGGAATCTGCGAGCTCCCTTTAATAAGGGGGCCCCCAGATGCCGGCCCCCACCCTATGTGAATGAGTATGGGGTACATCGTACCTCTACCCATTCACATGGGGGAAATGTAAAGTAAAAAAAAAACACCACACAGAATAAAATATTTTATTAATCTGCTCCGGAGCCCCCCCTTTCTTCTTTAGCTCTCTTAGAAGGGGGGGTTTCTTCTCTCCCGATCTTCCGCCGGGACCCTGGGCTTCGGTGATTTCTGCCGGGGGAGGGCGCCATCCCTCGGTCCTCTCCGGAGCCTTCCGCCGGATGCCCCCACCCCATTTAAGCTCTTTTTCATTAGGGAGGGGCATCCGGACTTCGGGGTCTTCTGCCGGGGGATGGCGCCTATCCCCCGGTCTTTCCGGTGCCTTCCGCCAGGGTTCCGGTCTTCTGCCGGGGGTGCGCCAACTCCCCGGTCTTTTCTCTTCTGTCTTCTCTGCTCCCTCTTCTGCCTGGCTCCCCCGCGGAGCCAGGGCTTTCTTCCGTCTTCTTTCTTCTCTCTTCCTTCTTCTGCCTGTCTCCTCCGCGGAGCACAGGGCTTGTCTCCGCTGTCTTCTCCCTTCTCTTCCATTGGATGTTGACACGACGAGGTCCGGCGCTGGAATGCCGTCTGAGCAGTGGGCATGGACTTATATAGGGCAATGCCACCATGTGACCTCAACCCATGTGACATCACATTCCCATCATGCCCAGGGAATGTGATGTCACATGGGTTGAGGTCACATGGTGGCATTACCCTATATAAGTCCATGCCCGCCGCTGACACGGCATGTCAGCGCGGAACCTCGTCGTGTCAACATCGAATGGAAGAGAAGGAAGAAGACAGCGGAGACAAGCCCTGGGCTCCCGGAGGAGACAGGCAGAAGAAGGAAGAGAGAAGAAAGAAGACGGAAGAAAGCCCTGGCTCCGCGGGGGAGCCAGGCAGAAGAGGGAGCAGAGAAGACAGAAGAGAAAAGACCGGGGAGTTGGCGCACCCCCGGCAGAAGACCAGGAAGACCGGAACCCTGGCGGAAGGCACCGGAAAGACCGGGGGATAGGCGCCATCCCCCGGCAGAAGACCCCGAAGTCCGGATGCCCCTCCCTAATGAAAAAGAGCTTAAATGGGGTGGGGGCATCCGGCGGAAGGCTCCGGAGAGGACCGAGGGATGGCGCCCTCCCCCGGCAGAAATCACCGAAGCCCAGGGTCCCGGCGGAAGATCGGGAGAGAAGAAACCCCCCCTTCTAAGAGAGCTAAAGAAGAAAGGGGGGGCTCCGGAGCAGATTAATAAAATATTTTATTCTGTGTGGTGTGTTTTTTTTACTTTACATTTCCCCCATGTGAATGGGTAGAGGTACGATGTACCCCATACTCATTCACATAGGGTGGGGGGCCGGAATCTGGGGACCCCTTTATTAAAGGGGTCTCTCAGATTCTGATAAGCTCTCCGCCCGCATACCCCGACAACCAACGGCCAGGGTTGTCGGGAAGAGGCTCTTGTCCCTATCGACATGGGGGCAAGAGTGCTTTGGGGTGGGGGGGCAGTGCCCCCCTCCCCCACAGCACACACTCCCCCATGTTGAGGGCATGTGGTCTGGTATGGCTCAGGAGGGAGGGGGGCGCTCGCTCGTCCCCACCCCCATTCCTGTCTGACCAGACTGCGTGCCTGGGATAAGGGCTTGGTTTGGATCTTGGGGGGGGGGGGCCACGCTATTTTTTTGGGCCCCGGTTTAACCCCTTATGTTCCAGACCAAGCCTAAGAGCCTGGTATGCACCTGGAGGGAACCCACCTTATTTTTTTTGGGGGGGTCTGGAGTTCCCCTTCATGAACAGCGATCTGTCATTTACACATGTCAGTCCCATCCCCCCCCCCCTACAGTTAGAACACACCCAGGGAACATATTTAACCCCTCCCTCGCACCTAGTGTTAACCCCTTCCCTGCCAGTGGCATTTTTTGAGTAAGCAATGCATTTTTTACAGCACTGATCGCTTGAAAAATGCCAATGGTTCCAAAAAAGTGTTCGATGTGTCCGCCATAATGTCGCAGTACCGATAAAAATCGCTGATCGCCCCAATAACTAGTTAAAACAACAAAAAAAAAAAATTTGTAGACGCTATACCTTTTGCAAAAACCAAACACTAAACGCTATTTGCGATTTTTTGGAACCAAAAAGATGTAGAATACGTATCGGCCTAAACTGAGGGTTTTTTTAGTTTTTTGAATATATATTTTTGGGGATATTTATTATAGCAAAAAGTAAAAATAATTTTTACATATGTGGCCGGGACTTACGCAAGTCCCGCCCACATATATAAACATCGTTCAAACCACACATGTGAGGTATTGACGCGTGCGTTAGAGCGAGAGCAATACTTTTACCACTAGACTTTCTTTGTAACTATAAACTGGTAACCTGGAAAAAAAAATAAAAGGTCGCCTATGGGGATATTCACGGAATTCATTTTGGCCCCATTGCAGGAGTGTTTCCAATAGTAAAGCGTGACATGTAAGGTATCTATTTACTCAGTGTAACATCATCTTTCACATTATCCCCAAAAATTGGGCTCACTTTTGTGTTTTGTTAATTTTTAACCACTTGAGCCCGGACCATATTTCTGGTCAATGACCGGGCAAGTTTTTGTGATTCGGCGCGGCGTCGCTTTAACTGACAATTGCGCAGTCGTGCGACGTGGCTCCCAAACAAAATTGGCAACCTTTTTTTTCACACAAATAGATTATTAAATGTGCGTGTTTACTTCTGTCTTTAACACCTCCCCTTCAGGCTGGAAAGCATCAGATCAGGGGAAACCAAAAAAAAAAAGCTCTCATTCCATTGCAGCTTGGTTCCTACATGTGTGATGAACTGAGCATGCTCAAACACTTAGAAAAAAAATATCCTTTCTTTTTAAAAGGTGAAAAACACTCATTGGATGCTCATAGAGCGTGGTTTGGGTTAATTGCAGGTGTGCCCAATTACAAGCTCACCCAAACTAGAGACTGCAATTTGGTCATGTGATTTCAATTGCTTCATTACTAGCCCTGTTATAAAAAGCTTGGATCGATCAGTCCTCAGCTGCCCTCAGAAGGGGCAGGCTGGCAGAAATGCTGTTGCTAAACACAAATGTGGTTTGTTGCATGGGTTTTGTTTTATTTTGCCAATGGTTTTGGTTTATTTTTAAATAATGTTCACTTTGATGTATTTGTCTATGTGGCCTTATTTTATGAAAAATGTGTAAAGCTATGGTTAATTAGAATTTTGAAATGTATTTTTGTTTGTCTTTTTTTGCTTTCCTTGTTTTGTTGACCAATAAAAATTACTTTAAAATTGTTAAGTTTGTCTTTTGTTACTTTTTCATGCTACATATGTTGACAGCTGCAGCTGAACTAGGTTTGGGCCTAACAAATTATGTGTGATTTTTGTCTAAGCTTCTTTCCTGGTGTGTAATCATGAAATGTTTGCCATGTTTATTCTCCCTGACTTTAAAGACAAAAACTGGTAAGTATTTTATTTATTCTGCAGTGGTCCTCAGCCCTCAAGTACCCCCGACAGGACATGTTTTGGGGATTTCTCTTATCAAGAATTGCTGTCCAGACTATTTTAAAGCACATGTGCAAGATGAAGGAAAACCTGCAAACATGGCCTGTGGGGGGGGGGGGGGGGGTTTGCTATTGGTGGACAGGCTTGACGTGCTGATTTACAGCACTGTGCTTAAATCTAGCGCAAGGCAATCCTATTCAAATTGTGGGTGTTTGAGGGAAGCCAAGTGAGTGTTAGAACCCCTGCTTTGTGTTTTTTTATTTTTGTGTTGAGCTTTGTGTCCCTTTTCTTAAAATTGGCTTCACTTCCTGTCACACAGCTGAACAGGAAGTGAGGTTAAAACCCTACCAGTGTCATTTCTTGGGGACACCGGTCAATCTAACTAGTGTCCCCATTAAGCAAATTGCACTCCAGCACTGCTGTGTACACCCCAAATCATGGGTCTTCAAACTACGGCCCTCCAGTTGTTCAGGAACTACAATTCCCATCATGCCTAGTCATGTCTGTGAATGTCAGTGCATTACAAGGCCTCATGGGATGTGTAGTTCTACAACAGCTGGAGGGCCGTAGTTTGAGGATCCCTGCCCCAAATGATTATTTAGTTTGGGGTTTAGTAAAGGCAAAGCCACTCTGCAGTACAAGCATAGTTGCTGAAAATCTGAGAGGAAGCACTGATGGTTTTAACATCCAATCCTGTAGAAGCAAAGTTGTTTTGTTTTCTTCCTTGCTTTGCACTTGTAGGAGTGGATTTGCCTTTAGTAAATGGACCCCAAAGTCCAAGATCCCTAATAATTTGGGGTGTACACAGCAAAATGCTAGAGTGCAATTTACATAATGGGAAACTATTTAGATTGATCTCTGTGTCCACAAGAAAATATATTAGTAAGGTTTTACCCTCACTTCCTGTTTGGCTATGTGACAGGAAGTGAATGAATTAGAAAGGGTGAAGACACCTCACAAATGTTGTCACTATCAGGGGTGCAGACATCCCCAAAAAAATGAGCAGATAATACTTATTTGCAAATTAATAATTTTTTAGTTAACATTGGGTGGGGTGCTCTAACACACACATTCCTACATATTAGCAACGCTCTATCCTGGCCTATTGGCATGGTTATATTTTCTTAGGGCTCTCAATAAAACTCTATGAAATTTGTGCTTAAACTAGAACCAGGGGCGGACTGACAACTCATGGGGCCCCCGGGCAATAGAAGATTATGGGGCCCCTCTGGCTTACAGATGACCACCACGCCAGGAGGTAGTGCAGAGGCGGGCAGCTAAAATCTTGGGATATTCACATTAAAAGCATGTCATTTTCGGACATATCAGGGACAGATCTAAAAAAAACACAGATTTTTACATACTGTCCCTGGTTTTACTGAGCCTGGCAACCCGGATGGGGCCCCCTAGTGGCATGGGGCCCTCGGGCAGTGCCCGAGTGACTCAATGGTCAGTCCGCCCCTGACAAGAACTATAATCAACAAGTTTTATTTTCTTTCATTTTGGATAGAGTGAGGGAGGGTTATAGGCCCTGTCAGTTTATTTTGTATTATCTGTGTCCAATTGGGGAGATTTGCCTTCACTTCCTGCCCCATAGCCAAACAGGAAGTGAGAGAAAAACTATGCAAATTAACCACTTCCCGCCCAGCCTATGGCCGATTTACGTCCGGGAAGTGGTTACACAATCCTGACAGGACGTCCTGCAGGATTTCATGCCGCACGCGCCTGTGGGGGCACGCAGCGCGGCGATCGGTGATGCGGGGTGTCAGTCTGACACCCTGCATCTCCGATCTCGGTAAAGAGTCTCTCACGGAGACGGAGACTCTTTACCACGTGATCAGCCGTGTCCAATCACGGCTGATCACGATGTAAACAGGAAGAGCCATCGATGGCTCTTCCTCACTCGCGTCTTACAGACGCGAGTATAGGAGAGCCGATCGGCGGCTCTCCTGACAGGGGGCGTTCGCGCTGATTGTTTATCAGCGCAGCCCCCCCTCGGATCACCACACTGGACCACCAGGGATGCCCACCCTGGACCACCAGGGTGTGCAAAAACAAAAAAAATATAGACCAAAAAAACAAAAAGCATTAAAAAATAAGAAAAAAGATGCCAATCAGTGCCCACAAATGGGCACTGACTGGGAAAATCAGTGCCACCCCACAGTGCCCATCCATGCACAGTGCCCACCTATCAGTGCCCACCTGTGCCACCCATAAGTATCCATCAGTGCCACCCATAAGTGCCGCCCATAAGTATCCATCAGTGCCACCCATAAGTGCCGCCCATCTGTGCCGCCCATGAGTGCCCATCAGTGCCGCCTATGAGTGCCCATCAGTGCCGCATAGCAGCGCCGCCAATCAATGCCACCTCATCTGTGCCGTCAGTACTACCTCATCGATGTCCATCAGTGCCATCTCATCGGGGCCCATCAGTGCCGCCATATCAGTGCCCGTAATTGAAAGAGAAAAACTTATTTACAAAAAAATTAACCTAAAAAAAGAAAAAGGTTTTTTTGTTTCAAAATTTGCAGTCTTTTTTTAGTTGTTGCGCAAAAAAAAAAACGCAGAGGTGATCAAATAACAACAAAAGAAAGCTCTATTTGTGGGGAAAAAAGGACGCCAATTTTGTTTGGGTACAGTGTTGTATGACCGCGCAATTGCCATTCAAAGTGCGACAGTGTTGAAAGCTGAAAATTGGCTTGGGCGGGAAGGTGCGTAAGTGCCTGGTATGGAAGTGGTTAAGGGAATCCAGTGCCCCCCCAGAACTAGTGTGTGGGTCCCCTGAAAATTACTGGGCGGGGTTATACAAAAACAGGGTGTGACCTTGACAGGAAGGGGTGGGTCATTTTTCTATTAGGAGGTGCAGATATGTAGTCAGGCCTAGGGCAGAACCAAACCTTAATATACTACTGCATATTAGGGCTTATTTAGACCGGAACCGATTTACAGCGTGTTTTTATATTGTGGGAGGAAACCCACGCAGGCACAGGGAGAACATGCAAACTCCATGCAGATGCTGTCACGGGCGGGATTCGAACCAACGACTCTTTTGCTGCTAGGTCAAAGTGCTATACACTACACCACTGTGGTGAACGAACATGATTGCAGCTGAAAGCATGAGATCTTTTTTTTTTATTTTTCAATACCATGCTTTCCAGCCTTATTGACCCCGCCTCTCTCCATAAAGAGGACCTGTCACACACTAGTCCTATTACAAGGGATGTTTACATTCCTTGTAATAGGAAGAAAACTGATCATTTTTTTTTTATTTTTTTATTTCAGTGTAAAACATTATAAAACTAAATAAAAATAAATAAGAAAACCCCAAAAATAAATTTTAAAGCGCCCCGTCGCGACGAGCTCGCGCACAGAAGCAAACGCATACGCGAGTAGCGCCCGCATATGAAAACAGTATTCAAACCACACAAGTGAGGTATCGCCGCGATCGTTAGAGTGAGAGCAATAATTCTAGCCCTAGACCTACTCTGCAACTCAAAAAATGCAACCTGTAGAATTTTTTAAACGTCGCCTATCGAGTTTTTTAAAGGGTAAAAGTTTGACGCCATGCCACGAGCGGGCGCAATTTTTAAGCGTGACATGTTGGGTATCATTTTACTCGGTGTAACATTATCTTTCACAATATAGAAAAAAATTGGGCAAAATGTATTGTTGTCTTATTTTTTAATTCAAAAAAGTGATTTTTATCCAAAAAAAGTGCGCTTGTAAGACCGCTGCGCAAATACGGTGTGACAAAAAGTATTGCAATGACTGCCATTTTATTCCCTAGGATGTCTGCTAAAAAAAAATATATAATGTTTGGGGGTTCTGATTAATTTTCTAGACACAAAATTGTGATTTTCACATGAAGGAGAGAAGTGCCAGAATTAACCCGGTGGGCAAGTGGTTAAAGTACTCATGGCTATAAAGAATAGAGTCATTGCTCATTAAAAAAAAAAAAAAGGGGGTCCCTCCAAATTAAATTACCAGGCCCTTCAGGTCTGGAATGGATATTAAGGGGAACCCCGCCGTAAAAACCCCAAAAAAAAAAGACGTGCGGTTCCCGGCAAATATCCATTCCAGACCCTTCAGGTCTGGTGTGGATTTTAAGGGGAACTCCACCCCAAATTGAAAAAAAAAATGGCGTGGAGTCCCCCTAAAAATCCACACCAGACCCTTATCCGAGCACGTTGACCTGGCCGGCCGCAGAAAAGAGGGGGGGACAGAGTGCGGCCCCCCCCCTCTCCTGAACCGCACCAGGCCACATGCCCTCAACATGGGGAGGATGTCCCCATGTTGATGGGGACAAGGGTCTCATCCCCACAACCCTTGCCCGGTGGTTGTGGGGGTATGCGGGCGGGAGGTTTATCAGAATCTGGAAGACCCCTTTAACAAAGGGGACCCCCAGATCCTGACCCCCCCCCTGTGTGAAATGGTAATGGGGTACATTGTACCTCTACCATTTCGCCCCAAAAAAAATGTCAAAGTGATAAAAATGACAGTAGCCGGTTTTTGACAAATCTTTTAATAAAGTCTTCTTTTCTTCTTTCCTTCGGGGTTCTTCCGCTGCTTCTATCTTCTCGTCCACATCTTGCCCGACGTCTTCTTCTATCTTCTCCGTCCGTCCTTCCGCCTTCTGGTCCCGCATCTTGCCCGTTGTCTTCTCCGTCCGCCTCCTCGTCCGCATCTTGGGTCTTCTGCGGTCTTCTTCTCGGTCCGCCGCCTTCTCGTCCCCTGCGTTTGAATTGTAATTGGCCGCCGTTTTCCCGCTCCTGGGACCCGCCCCCCTCTGACGCCACAAGTAAACTCCTTAGAAGGTCATGTGCGTCAGAGGGGGGCGGGGTCACATGAGTGTGACACGGCGGGAACTTCTTCTCTGGGCGGCGCGATTGAAATTGAATTCCCCCGCTGTGTGACGCTCTGCGACCCCGCCCCCCTCTGACGCACATGACCTTCTAAGGAGTTTACTTGTGGCGTCAGAGGGGGGCGGGTCCCAGGAGCGGGAAAACGGCGGCCAATTACAATTCAAACGCAGGGGACGAGAAGGTGGCGGACCGAGAAGAAGACCGCAGAAGACCCAAGATGCGGACGAGGAGGCGGACGGAGAAGACAACGGGCAAGATGCGGGACCAGAAGGCGGAAGGACGGACGGAGAAGATAGAAGAAGACGTCGGGCAAGATGTGGACGAGAAGAAAGAAGCAGCGGAAGAACCCCGAAGGAAAGAAGAAAAGAAGACTTTATTAAAAGATTTGTCAAAAACCGGCTACTGTCATTTTTATCACTTTGACATTTTTTTTGGGGTGAAATGGTAGAGGTACAATGTACCCCATTACCATTTCACACAGGGGGGGGGTCAGGATCTGGGGGTCCCCTTTGTTAAAGGGGTCTTCCAGATTCTGATAAACCTCCCGCCCGCATACCCCCACAACCACCGGGCAAGGGTTGTGGGGATGAGACCCTTGTCCCCATCAACATGGGGACATCCTCCCCATGTTGAGGGCATGTGGCCTGGTGCGGTTCAGGAGAGGGGGGGGGCCGCACTCTGTCCCCCCCTCTTTTCTGCGGCCGGCCAGGTCAACGTGCTCGGATAAGGGTCTGGTGTGGATTTTTAGGGGGACTCCACGCCATTTTTTTTTTCAATTTGGGGTGGAGTTCCCCTTAAAATCCACACCAGACCTGAAGGGTCTGGAATGGATATTTGCCGGGAACCGCACGTCTTTTTTTTTTGGGGTTTTTACGGCGGGGTTCCCCTTAATATCCATTCCAGACCTGAAGGGCCTGGTAATTTAATTTGGGGGAACCCCTACACATTTTTTTGTTTGTTTTATGAATGAATCCCTTTAGAATTGTCAGAGCCGACAATTCATTATAGCCGCGTGTGAATTTTTAAATGACTTTTTTCCTTCAGAATGTCACTTTGTGCAGGGGGAGTTCTAAGTGCGGGAAAAATGCGCTATTTCACATGCTGACATTACACCCCCCCTAGGTACGAAATTTAAAGGAATATTTCACTTTTATTGTTTCACTTTAAGAATTATTAATTTCACTGCTCCCGAAAAAACGGCCGTTTTAAAAAATAAAAAAAGCATTGATACATGTTCCCTGGGGCAGGACTGAGGTCCCCAAACACTTTTTAGGACAAAACTTGCAGATTAGCCTTTAAAATGAACACTTTTGATTTCTCCCATAGACTTCTATAGGGAGTTCGGCGCGGCTTTACATATTAGTTTCAATGCGCCGGCTGCTACGCTGGTTCATGCGCCTGATTAAGCCTCCACCCGGAGTACTAATTAATGCATGAACCAGCGCAGCGCACATAGCTTAGTAAATCAGGCCCCTTGTGTTGAAGCAAGTGGAAATGAGCCATAAAGCATCCAGTGAATTTAATGAGCAAGCAAACCAGACAACTAACGTGTTTAACCCTTTATAGGGCCTAATCAAAGGCACTCAGAGTAACCTCTCTAAGGAGTGAACGTGTTAGAGTGGGACCTCTAGTAGGAGGATTCCTGTCAGTGGGGGTCCGTCTATAGAGGGTGCATGGGTGCCACCTCCCCTGTCCATGTGTCCGGCTCCCTGATCTACATATCAGTGGTGCCGTAACATGGATTCCAATTTTTGGAAGCACCCGATTGTAGCCAGAGACTCTAATAGGCTTCAAAAAGGGTGAGCTCAGAGTGCAGAGCACTACACTCCGAGCCCACCCAGTTGTGTGACCATAGGGAATAAATTTTCGCTATTATCACACTAAAGTTCCTCCCCGCCAATCAGAAGGCAGGTCTGTGAGACTTGTTTCCCATTTTCCAGATTGGCCAAAAGACACCACAGCCCCGCCATGCGAGTGGGAAAGTCCCGGGCCGGACCGCCCGCGGGGGGTTGCTGTGCCATGTTGCCATACCGCCTGCGGGGGGTGCTGTGCCATGCTGGTGTTTTTTGTTTGCTGCCCCCCCAAAGAATAACCCACCAGCCATCACTGTAAAAACCCTTCTGCGTGCAACTCCCCACCCCCAGCTCTCTTCTTATATTTACCTAAGCACGATGTCGATCCAGTGCTGTGCCTAAGGCCCCGTACACACGATCGAACATGTCTGCTGAAACTGGTCCGCAGACCAGTTTCAGCGGACATGTTCGGTCGTCTGTACGTCCGACCGGACAATTTTCCGGCTGATCGGACAGGTTTCCAGCGGACAAATGTTTCTTAGCATGCTAAGAAACATGTCCGCTGGAAGCCTGTCCGTCGGACATGTTCGGTCGTCTGTATAGACTCACCGGACATGTCCGCTAGGCCGAAAGCCCTCGGATGCGTCAAAGTAATTCGACGCATGCGTGAAAGCATTGACCTTCCAGGGTTGGGCACGTCGTCTCGTCATCGACGCGGCGACGGCGCGGCAACGTCACCGCGTATCCTGTACCCAGGAATTTTGGTTTGATGGTGTGTACAACCATCAGACCAAAATCCGGCAGCGGACATGTTTGATGAAAACGGTCCGGCGGACCGCTTTCATCGGACAGTCCGTCCGTGTGTACGAGGCCTTAGAGCAGCATCAATGTAGCCTCACTGGTTCAGACACAGCAATGGGAGCCATTGGCTTTTGCTGCTGTCAATCACAGCTAGTAAGGAGAGAGCAGGGGGTGGGGCCGAGCCGCACTGTGTGCATTAATGGACACACAGGGCATGGCTCAGGCTTAAGTATACACATGTGCCCCCATAGTAGAGCTGCACGATTCTGGCTAAAATGAGAATCACAATTTTTTTTGCTTGAAGATAAATCACGATTCTCATGGCGTAACATCATCTTTCACATTAAAGCGGGGTTCCAACCACAATTAGCATTTTTTAAATGTATGTCCTTTCATCATGCGTTTTCATGCACAATCCATTCAATAGAAGACTGCAAGCAGGCAGGTAAGTGTGTATCACCATTGCAAAAGGGACATTTTCTTTGCCACCCTAATCCCCCGTACACACAATCGGAAACTCCGAGAGCAAAAATCCGATGTGAGCTTTTGAACGGAAATTCTGACAGAGTGTATGCTCCATCAGACTTTTGCTGTCGGAATATCCACCAACAAAAGATTGAGAGCTGGTTCTCAAATTTTCAGACAGAAAAAAATCCTATTGAAAAATCCGATCGTCTGTAGCAATTCCGATGCGCAAAATGCTGATGCATGCTCGGAAACAATTTGACGCATGCTCGGAAGCATTAAACTTCATTTTCTCGGCTCGTCGTAGTGTTGTACATCACTGCGTTCTTGACGGACGAAAGCTCAGAGAACTTTTGTGTGACCGTGTGTATGCAAGCCAAGCTTGAGCGGAATTCCAATTGTGTGTATGCGGCATAAGTCCCCCTGCTAGCTCGGAGCTGAAATTAGAGCAGACCTAGAATAAGCCCATGTATATGTCCTCACAGGGTAACTTCAGCCTCAAGTGTCCGGTGTTCCTTATAATTCATTCAACTTCACAGCTGTCACAGCACTTCAACGGATAAATCTTCCCATTTCAACAAATAAATCTTTCCGGGCTCAAGTATCCGCACGTCCATTAGTGTACATCGTATTTCACCCATATGTCAATGACGAAACTTGGTGGCTAAGCGAGTTTTACTCTTTAAAAATGATTTGCTTAGGAATGTTCTTCCATAAAAATTCATATTTAAAGCATAAGTGCACATTTTTCTCACATAACGGCCCTGCGCATTGTTTAGTGCTTACAAAGAGGCGAATATGTTTCTGCCGTCATTCATTAAGGAGAAATTATTGCCAGCTTTTTCCACTATGGAATGAGGTAATCTTATTAACTTGCAGTGTTCCCTAGAGCGCCACACTCTTCTTTTCAGCCTTGTGTAGCTTTTTATTTATTACTCCATGCATTATCTAGTTGTTTCAAAGTAGAGATGGAATATGTGAAAGGAAACCACAAAGGTGCTGATGTATGAAAAGCATAAAAAGGGAACATTTCTGGTGATCATACTAAGGACTATTTTATACACGACCATAGTGTCAATCGATTCATCACCCGGAAGAAAAATACAATGGGACGGTAATAAGGATTGTTTGATTCGCCAAGTAGAACTCCAG
Source organism: Rana temporaria (assembly GCF_905171775.1). Classification (NCBI taxonomy): domain Eukaryota; kingdom Metazoa; phylum Chordata; class Amphibia; order Anura; family Ranidae; genus Rana; species Rana temporaria. The sequence continues at coordinate 486,345,171 of NC_053490.1, forward strand.
TCTAAACTTAAACAGGATCTTCAGTCTTTTGTTTTTTGAAATTATAAATGCTGTCGCTGCTGACTTTTATTATCCACTTGCCTACAGGTAACTTTTACCCCCTTCCTGCCCAGCTTTCAGCGCTGTCACACTTTGGATGACAATTGCGCAGTCATACAATGCTGTACCCAAATTTGCTGTACCCACATTTTTTATCATTTTTTACCCACAAATAGAGCCTTCTTTTGGTGGAATCTAACCCCTGCTGTTTTTTCCGTTTTGTTTTTTTTGCTAAAAAAAAAAGATATGTCAGAAAATTTTGAAAAAATAAGGGCCAGATTCTCGTCCAGCGGCGTATCTCTGCGGCGGCGTAACGTATCCGATTTACGTTACGCCGCCGCAACTTAGACGGGCAAGTGCTGTTTTCTCAATGCACTTGCTCCATAAGTTGCGGCGGCGTAGCGTAAATCGGCCGGCGTAAGCCCGCCTAATTCAAATTTGGATCAGGGGGGCGTGTTTTATGTAAATGTACTGTGACCCGACGTGATTGATGTTTTTCCCGAACGGCGCATGCGCCGTCCGTGGAATTTCCCAGTGTGCATTGCTCCAAAGTACGCCGCAAGGACGTTGTTGGTTTCGACGTGAACGTAAATGACGTCCAGCCCCATTAACGGACGACTTACGCAAACTACGGTACCTTTTTCAAATATCGACGCAGGAACGACGGCCATACTTAACATTGTTACGCCGCACTTATGCCACCATATAGCAGGGGCAACTATACGCCGGGAAAAGCCTAACGTAAACGGCGTAACTTTACTGCGTCGGCCGGGCGTACGTTCGGGAATTTGCGTATCTACCTAATTTGCATACTTCACGCGGAATTCGACGGAAGCGCCACCTAGCGGTCAGCTTAAAAATGCAGTTACGATCCGACGGCGTAAGAGACTTACGCCTGTCGGATCTAACAGATATCTATGCGTAACTGATTCTAAGAATCAGGCGCATAGATACGACCGGCCGGACGCAGAGATACGACGGCGTATCTGGAGATACGCTGTCGTATCTCCTCTAAGAATCTGGGCCTAAGTGGTTTTTTTTGTAGTTTTTGTCCAAAAATGTAGTAAATAAGTAATTTTTCTCCTTCTCTGATGTGCACTGATGAGGCTGGACTAATGGGCACTGATAGGCTGCACAGATGGGCACTGATAATGCGGCACTGTTGAGGCGGAACTGAATGGCACTGATTAGGTGGCACTGATGAGGAGGCACTAATATACAGCACTGATGGGCACTGATAGGTGGCACTGATAGGCGGCACTCATGGGAACTGATAGGTGGCATGGATAGGGGGCACTGATGAGCAGGCACTAATGGGCACTGAAAAGCAGCAGTGACTTGCATCACTGATGGGCACAGATTGGCCTCACTGATGGGCACAAATTAGCACCACTGATCGGCACAGATTGGTGTCACTGATGGGCACTGCTGGGGCTACACTGATAATCAGGGCACTGATGATCAGTGCCCTGATTATCTGTACAGGTCTCTACTGTGAAGAGATGGCGGTGATCGGCTCTCCTCTCCTCACACTCTGTCAGTGTTAGGCAAGGAGAGCTGATAAAAAGCATCTCCTTGTTTACATGTCATCAGTGGTGATGGGACACAGCTGATCAGTTGGGAAAGAGCCACGTCATCGGCTCTTTGCCGAGATTGAGGTTGCGCCGTGTTCCAGGGATACAGCGCGCCCACTATTGCGTGCTGCACGCCCCCGCAGATGCATGATCGCGTTGAGACTGGGTGACGTCATATGATATTGGCCCAGAACAAGAGAGTATCCAGCCCCCTGTCTTTTGTTTATACAGTGGGCAGGAGGTGGGTAAAGAGACACCCACCTGTCAGGAATCCAGTGCCGTCCTCACCCAGGCCAGATTCTTTGCCGATCTTTGGGTTCTACTGATGCTACCTATGCTATGCTATTTTAACGGTATGAAAGTGGCTGTAAATCCTTGTGGCTTCACAACCGGCTCCACACTGCGGATGTGCGAGACGCACTGCGTCCTGTGAATGGTCCTGCAGACTCCAGGGACCTGTAATGTGTCCCAGAAAGTTGCAGGCAGAGGGTCGGGTGGGGGGGTTGGTTTGGGTTTGGAGCTTCCAGTGGGATCACCTAAGTGATTCCAGTGGAAGAAGGTACCTACCAGAAATATGTATTGACTCCCCCCCAAATAAAAGTCCCAAAAGTGTTAGAGGAGAGGGAGAGGAGGAGCATCAGTGGGATTTCCTTTTGGGTTCCACTTGTCTGAATACTGTCCCCACCCCCTCCACACCTATGCTGACTAACCTGTGTAGGGAAGATGTATATACTTACCTATTTTCGGGTAATTACATCTATCTCACCTGTGTCATCCAACAGTGGCTGCAGGGGAGAGGATGGTGTACCGACAACAGTTGGAACATGGTAGCCTATGTGGGATGTCACCACCTCCAGAATTCCCAGCCATTGTTGAGCATTCTCTCCTCTCTTTTCCAGCCGTTGCTGACTGGGACAGCGGGCTGAAAATAGATAAGTATATACATCATTCTTACGCGTTAGTCAGCATAGATGTTGGGGGGGAGCAATTTTAAGCCTTAGGCTGGAATTCGTCTTTAACAATACCAATCTATCTGCTTTCGTACAATTGGATTATCTGTCCAGACTGATCAGAATACTTTCGATTAAATCAATTGGCTTTACTCAAAATCCATCAATGACGTAGTATTTGTCTTTTCGATAATGCACAGAATCAATTATATTGTGCAACTCTGTGAAGTACAGGCTTTCGTTTTTTTTATTCATTTATTGTGTGATTCGATCAAAACGATTGGCAATCAAATAGACTTAACTTCTGATCTATTTAGAATGTATTTAAATTAGAGTCAATCAAAATGAGTCTATGAGCAAGGGTGGAAAATTATTGATCAGCAGCACTTACATGCTTTGATCATGAAGTTGATTATATATTTTTTTGCTCCAATTATAAGATTGCATGATGGAAACAAGAATGTGATTGATAACTTAAAGGGGTTGTAAACCCTTGTGTTGTTTCACTTAATGCATCCTATGTACCACAACTTCTTCACACCTTTCTGTCACTAGACAGAAACGACACAAACCATCTTAGGGGGTCACTGAATGCCAAAAAATAAATATATGAGACTGTATCAAAAAGAACAAAAACATAAATTCTGTGAAATTTGTTAGCATAGTCATAATTCCCATGCACAGCAGGCTGTTCTGCATAAAGTCTACTCTATGTTTAGCTCAATACATTTCTGTTAAAAAGAAATCAGATATAAAGGTATTTCAAACATCTGGGATACACAGTACAGTCAAAACAATTGCTCTGACATTTTATCATGTATAAATGGACAACCAGAGATAAGGCTTTTTTTTTTTTTGCAAAGTCTAACTTAAGAGCAGGTAATAACTATTCTTTTCATGACTTCTTTTTTTCCTTTTTACTGCTACTCTTTCCCAGCATGAGACTTGTAAGTTGAAGTAGCAATCTAAAAGTAGGGGCTGCGGCTGAGGCTACTAAAAGGGAAAATAGTAAAAGGAGAAAAGAACCCCCCCCCCCTCCTTCACGAATACGCTTGATTAATCACCTATATTGTTCTTTCAATATAGTTCAAAAATTATGGCAGTTTTGCTATTTGTATGCTTATATGAAAGTTATTGTTTGTAACTTCTATATGAATGTATATTTCTGATGAATACAATTCTCCATTGTTATCGTGCTTTTGGAAGTATACAATGTATTATGCGTTATTGTTCACCCAATAAAGATTCTTTGTGAAAAAATAAAATAAACTAAAAGTTGGGGGAAAAAAAAAAGAGAGAAAAGAAAGAGGAAAAAATGGGAAAGGGACGGGAAAGAAAGGTATTAGGCAAAAGTGTATAGGAAAGAGGGAGAAGGAATGAGTTAAGGGAAGGGGGAAATGAGAGTAGGAGCTAATAAAAAAGGTACCACGTGGCATTGTTATAACCAATTCAAAGGTCCGGAGAAGAGCCTCCCTATACAAAGGTAAAAAGGGATCTCAGTCAATGAATGTTATATTTGTAGCACCCTCCTAGTTCAGAGTAGGCTGCTTGCAGGCAGGTGCAGTCTGTATTCTCCACTGCAGGTGGTGCTCTACCAGGTGGGGGAGGAAGTTAAGAGGAACTTGGCTCCGCTATGATTTCCTTGGTCATAGAGTGGCAGATATCCAATTTGATACTGGTGCCCCATGTGACTCTGGCGGCCATCCTGGGTCAGGCAGAGGCCATTTGATAGTCTTGTACTGCTTTTTGCGAGCCGCTAGTGTAGGAAAAGAAACCCAGAGACAATACTAGAAATAGGAAAAGGTTCCAAACAAGAAGGAACATTGTAAGAACTATGGCTACCTTCCAGGAAGCTTTCCCTTTTGGGTGTGACAGACTGTCCTCATCTTACATTTTGCATCTTGGTGATCCACCGCTGTCTTGGTTGTAAGTGGCTCCAGTTGGGTGTACTCCCCACTGGGCCTGTTGTTTTGCCTAACTGTTCTACTATACACTGTAACTGCCGAAATTAGACTCTGTGTGTATCTTGGCTGCCTCACTACGCTGCACCTAATCCACTTTCCAATTAAATTTGGTTCAGCTCCTCTGCAAACAGTGGAGCAGGGATTGATTGCTTAGCACTGTTCAGAGTTTCACAGGCTGTTGTGCTGCTACTTCAGCCAGCCTTATAGAAACTTCTAAAACTTTAGCGGGAGGGAGAGCAGAACAGGCAGCCTGATTGTTTATGAGACTCCAGCCAATACTTAGGGATGTGTGCCCAGAAGGGAGAGCCCATAAGTAGCCTGAGGCCTGGTAGCAGATAGCAGAGTTCCCAGGTCGTGTCTCGCAGGAGGGGACCCCTATGCAGGGGTCTTTGTCTCTGGGACAGAGAAATCTAGAGAGGACAGGGTGAAGGCATCGAGGTCCCAGGTAGACTTAGCTGAGGGCCTACCGTAGAACCTTCTCAAATGCTGAGCTGAGCCAGATGAGAGTTGGAGGGAGGAGGTCCAGACATCTTGGGGCTGAGTGAGTAATTAACTCCACTTTTTAGAGGAGTAGTGAAAAACAGCCAGAAAGAGTGCAATATTGCTGGATGCTTGCCAAGTACACCCAGGAGTTATACAATACAGTCAAGAGAATGCAGTGTAACCAGATATTGTACAATACAGCCTGAAGTTTATACAGAGCAGCCAGAAGGCAAGCAATCCTCAAGTTGTATGGTTCTACATTTACGAGGTATCCCATGCTCCCCATCCCTATCCAAGTTCCTGCTCCAATAAAACCCCTAAAAATAAACCCTAAACTGTTCTTTTGAGCCAGAGGAAGCGTGCTGTAAATGCTGTGTGTGTCCTGAGGGAGGGGGAAAATGGGACCAAACTACCAGCAGTTCCTGCAGGGGTAGCACTACATATTGTTAGGGGGGTCTCTGTTGAAGATAAGAGGATGAAAAAGCTCCCAAAATGCTCTAAAATGTTTCATGGTTTTTAGTTTGCATTCATATGAGCTTTTCAAATAACATAACTTGGTGCTTAACTTCTGAAAAAGGAATTGTGGAGTTCTTCCAAGTTCTCGCTATCACTCTCTTGGCCTCCGCAAAGATATGGGTGACCTATTTAAACTGGCATTTTTCAGTTTTTTTTATTTAACAGTTGATATAGGTTTTTGCAGAACATAGTTCATCATAAAACTATGAGCAGTGTTGCCAACCTACCAGATTGAAATTTACTGGCACGACAACCGAAATTTACTGGCGCAGCCATGTTTTTACTGGCATTTCACAGTTCAAAGTTACTAGATTAAATTTTTAGGTGCAAATTTTAGTATTTAGGCTACAAACAAGTACGCTAGGCAACTAGCAATGTGATTTAAGGTAGATCTTAAGGTAAAAAAACATATTTTTGTTATTTTCGATATAATAAGAGCAAATTATTTAGTCACATCACCCCCTGCCTCCATCCCCCTCTGCCACCAACACCCCCTGCCTTCACCCCCCCTCTGCGGTGCCACAATCTTCCCCTGCCTCCAATCTCCCTCTGCCTCCAATCTCCCCCTACCTCCAATCTACCTCCAATCTCCCCCTGCCTCCAATCTCCCTCTGCCTCCAATCTCCCTCTGCCTCCAATCTCCCCCTGCCTCCAATCACCCCCTGCCTCCATCCCCCTCTGCGGTGCCACCAACAACCCCCGTCTCCATCCCCACCCCTGCGATGCCACCATCCCTCTCTGCGGTGCCACCAACACCCCCTGCCTCCAATCACCCCCTGCCACTAACACCCACTGCCTCCAATCTCCCCCTGCCTCCATCCCCCTCTGCGGTGCCACCGCAGCCACCATCACCCCCTGCCTCCAATCTCCATGCGCAGTTCCAATCCGAACCGATCTCGGCTATTTTTACTGGCACATTCCCGCAACCACAGACATTTGCGAACGGGGGAAAAAAGTGCCCGTTTTTACAAACTGTCCGTAAAAATACGGACGGTTGGCAACACTGCTACTGAGGTGCTGATTTATTTTCTAAAAAGTAAAAGCTTTAAAGTAGAATAACTGCAGAAATCCCATAGCCTTCAGCCTATAGACTAGGGTTGTCCCGATACCGATACCAGTATCGGTATCGGGACCGATACCGAGTATTTGCGGGAGTACTTGTACTCCCACAAATACCCCCGATACCTAAATAGAATACTTGAAAAACAGATGCCGCCGCCGACCCCTGTCGCATACCGCAACAACGCCGCCGCATGGGTTAAACAGCGTGCGGGGAATATCACAGCTGTCATTTGAATAGCTGTAGTATTCCCGCTGCGTCGCGTATAGACACTCCCCCTTGCTCGGTATCTGTCCAATCCCGAGCAAGGGGGAGTGTCTATACGTGGCGCAGCGGGAATACTACAGCTATTCAAATGAAAGCTGTGATGTTCCCCGCACGCTGTTTAACCCATGCGGCGGCAGCATCAAGGTATGGGGGGACATGGCTGGATATAGGGGGGACATGGCTGGGTATAGGGGGGACATGGCTGCATATAGGGGGGACATGGCTGCATATGTGGGGGGAAATGGCTGCATATGTGGGGGGACATGGCTGCATATGTGGGGGGACATGGCTGCATATGTGGGGGGACATTGCTGCATATGTGGGGGGACATGGCTGCATATGTGGGGGGACATGGCTGCATTTGGGGACACATTTAAAAAAAAGTATCGGTATTCGGTATCGGCGAGTACTTGAAAAAAAGTATCGGTACTTGTACTCGGTCCTAAAAAAGTGGTATCGGGACAACCCTACTATAGACCATAGTGTAGATTGAAATAGAAAGATCATTTTTAAAGACATTGTAGTGTATCTAAAGACAAAAGGGAATGGCTAGGAGTTTGGTCAGGTTTTTATTGCTGTCTTTGTCTTTAATGGTAAAATTCACCAAAATTCACCATTTCTCCTATTGACCATTGTCGCTGAAAATGAAAGCAATGAAAATGCTAACTTTTGAGATATCACCAGAACAGGAACAAAGGGTCTTCCAGCAGGGAAACCTGTTCTGGTGACCGCTTCTAAGGCCTAGTACACACGAGAGGATTTATCCGCGGATACGGTCCAGCGGACCATTTCCGCGGATAAATCCTCTCGAGGATTTCAGCGGATTTGGATCCGATGGAGTGTACTCACCATAGGATCGAAATCCACGCTGAAATCCCCTCGCGATGACGTGTCGCGCCGTCGCCGCGATGATGACGCGGCGACGAGCGCGACGCTGTCATATAAGGAATTCCACGCATGCGTCGAATCATTACGACGCATGCGGGGGATCCCTTCGGATGGATTGATCCGGTGAGTCTGTACAGACCAGCGGATCAATCCGTTGGGATCGATTCAAGCGGATAGATTTGTAGACATGTCTACAAATTTTTATCTGCTGGAATTGGGAAATTCCCACGGATAAATATCCGCAGGAATGTACACACCATAGAATCTATCCGCTGAAACCGATCCGCTGAGATTTTTCAGCGGATGGATTCTATGGTGTGTATGGGGCCTTTAAAAATATATATCTACCAATTGGAAGAGATTTCTTTTCACTTCTGCCTGTGTATAGGAGGCTGAAAAAAATAAGAGAAATCTCTCCAATGGCATAGGCCAATAAAAGACAAGATTTAATCTTTCCCTGCTATATTCAAAACTACAAAAAAGTTTTGGCTTTAGATATACATTTAGTTATAAAACGGCTTGTGTAACAATTTTAAATGTTATAGCCACTCTAGCAAACTGGAGTTCCCCTTAAAAAATGTCAATGCAGTGGATCCATTTAGTCACCTTGATTTTGCGCCTTCAATAACACATTCTTTTCTTCTATAAAATGGATGTATATCTTGAGCTGGTTTGTCCTTCATCTTTTCTCTTTTAGAAGATTTCACTTCCAAGTCTACTTGGACATTGGCAATAAAAAAAATCAATGTAAGACTCTTCGTAAAAGACATTTGCTCCCTACGTGTGGGGCATCCACTCGACCTTGTGCTGAAGTTGTCAACAGACAATCTCACATCATTAGAGTTGGATGTTTGTAATGCTTTCTATTAAAGACATTCCCTGGAGTGTGTGCATGGCTGTAGAGATGCTGCAGTCTTGGAATGCTCCCCCCTGTCAATCTTCTGCACGCTGTATAAGTCATAGGGTTTGAGGGACTGTGTAGAGAGTAGCAGGAGTGTGTGGCATTAATCATATAAAATGTAAGGCTTGTCATGGATGTACACAACTGTGGCCATATATGTTTGCTATGGTTGCTTAGTGGTCATCAATAAAGGCATGGAGTACAAGGATCCTGGATGCTACCTGCATGGAGCTTGCATATTCTTATATCCCAAACGCTTTCGGTAAATTAACTGGCTTCCGACTAAAATTCACAGGCGTGTCTGATATACATAATCCTCTATAAATTTAAGTGTTTGTTACCCCATCATTTCATATTCCTGATATGTACCTGCTGTACCATGTACTTGTATGGAAAACCTGTTCTGATTTTTGTATTGCTTCTTTAGGCTCCATTCACACCTAGGCGTTTTAACGCCTGAAGCGCAACGCTACAATACGCCAGAGGGTCGAAATTACATTAGTCTCTATGGAGACTGTTCACATCTCAACGCCGAACGCTGAAACTCCGAACGCCTGAAGCTCAAACAAGTGCCGGACCCTTTTTTGTCACGCGTATCGGGCGGTTTGGGCGTATTTGAGCGTTTCCATTCCCCATAGAAAGTAATGGAAACGCTCGATTCAAGCGACTTGCGCGACAACGGGCGTTTGCTACGGCCGTTTCGGCACTTTAATCAATAGAACTTGTCGCCCATGCAGAAGATTAAAAAAATGTACCAACATAGCAACAAGTGATGAAAAGATGATAATTTTTCCTATTGGCTAAAATAAAAAACATTGAAGTACGAAAACGTCGGACAACGCTGTATGCAAACGCGCAAATAAGCATGAATACGCGCGAAAAAAACGACCGAATGACCGACGCTCAGGTGTGAATGCAGCCTTAGTGTGAAATCCCTGGTGTTCCTGCCAGTCCCTTTGCTTTTCTATTAGAAACTGACCACACTGTGGTCAGTTCTCTAGCTCTGCTGGGAGTTCAGCCTACTTTCCTCCAATGATCAGACTTGTCCTGACACGCCTCCCCTGCACAGCCTTTCACTGAAGAGTTCAGGGCACTGTTGCTTCTCCTCCCACAGCTCAGAGAACAAGGATTATGTGATCACTAAAAAATAGGGGAAAAAAAGTATTTATAATGTTTTCTTTAATATCTATACACAAATGTTTTGCCTTTCATTTCATATTCATATTCATATTAGTAATGGCGGCGATCAGCGATTTTTATCGTGCCTGCGACATTAAAGCGGGCACATCGGACACTTTGACACCATTTTGGGACCATTGTCATTTATACAGTGATCAGTGCTATAAAAATGCACTGATTACTGTGTAAATGACACTGGCAGGGAAGGGGTAAAACACTAGGGAGCGATGAAGGGGTTAAGTATGTCATAGAGAGTGATTCTAACTGTGGGGGGAATGGGCTATAAGTGACACGACACTGCTCCCGATGACAGGGAGCAGTAGATCAGTGTCCTGTCACTAGGCAGAACAGGGAAATGCCTTGTTTACATAGGTATCTCCCTGTTCTGCAGCTCCGTGACCCGATCGCGGGACACCGGTAGACATCAAGTCCGCTGGTCCCGCGGGCATGATCACGGAGCATGCGCTCGCAAGGTGGTAAGTTTAAAGCAACGTACAGGTACGTTGCTTTGCACAGCTGTGCTATTCTGCTGACATATATAGTCGTTAGACGGTCGCCAAGTGGTTAAATTAGAACTGTTGCCAGGATATGAGCATTTAAATATTTACATATTCTTAATGCTCTGATCCAGCCAGGGTTCATCCCCCACAAGCTATTACCTCCACCACCCTCTTAGACCCCTTTTACACGAGTAGTCCGATTGGGTTCCGCCTATCCGATTTTTAGGCAGACCCGATCGGACCCTCCGTTCTCCTTTATGGGGCGGCATATGTAAACAGATATGTGTCTGTTTACACCCACCTACCTCCAATCCCATCAGAAGGCAATCCGTTTCCCTCCATCTGGCCTGATCAGATCAGAGGGCATTCAGGTGTCTGTTTACTTCTGACTGCTCATAGAGCATAAGCAGAGCAGACATGAACCTGTCATCAGCCTGCTGAGCTCAGCAAAGGATCAGAGGGCAGATCCCCTGCCTAAAAAAAGAGGCACCAGTAAGGAACATTCTGCTAAGCAAAACATTTTTATTTATTTTTTTAGAAAAAATTGCTTGTGTGTGTTTTATTTGTGCCTGGCTGAAATTGGGCTCTAACAAGCAGTAAATGTCCTCACTGACCTCTGTAGCTGCAGGCATTGTGAAGTAATTCATCCATATCTGCCGTCTTTCGAATGGGGATCCGTGTCCCGTAAACATTGTGTTTTTATTTGAGACCTTCGTGAAATAGCGAGATGTTTTTACTGCTGTGTCCCAGTTAAGAAGACTCACTGTCACTTTTTGTCATCGAGATCATTGTCACTATGATTGAAAGAGAGGGTCAATCATAACATATTAGTTATCAGCAGAGAAAGAATAGAGGGGAAATTGTCCAATGAGGACACTTGTTCCAGTGACAGCTGAGTATCTGGGGATTTCAATCACTTTCGAGAGATTTCATTTCACTTCCTGTTGCGTCTCAGGCCCAGTTCACACTGGTGCGACATGCGCTCCGACTTTGAGATCACATGTCACATGACAAGTCGCAGCCCATTAAGTGCAATGAAACCTTTCTACTAGGAGCGACTTGAGTTGGCCGAAGTCATGCTGTGGACTTTGAAGTCACGGCAGTGTGACCCGGGCCTCAAGGACTAAATGGGGGTTATTTACGAAAGGCAAATCAGCTTTGCACTACAAGTGCAAACTACAAGCGCAAAGTGCACTTGAAATTGCACTGAAAGTGCACTTGGAAGTGCAGTCGCTGCAAATCTGAGGCAAAACTGGAGAATCAACTAGTACAGCATGTCCAATTCAATCCCTGATCCCAGCAACACTTCAAGTCTTAAAGCGGAGTTCCATCCATGTAATTCTTTTTTTTTGGGGGGGGGGGGGGGGTTACCTAGTTTTGACAGGTACCCAGCTCCTAATTCTGCTCATGGTGCCGGCCGTTTTTCCCCCATCCCACCTCCATCCCTGCAATCTTCTGGGACATGTTACAGGTCCCCATCCCATTACGGCTTAAGAATGGTTCTGCGGCCTTCTGGGATAATTACATCACTTCTCCCAGGTGACTTTCCCAGGAAGGCTGAAGGATTGGCACACAGAGAGGCCGGAGGGTGGTCCGGGAGGAGGGTCCAGCGTATCAAAAGAGCTTCTGTGTGGGACCCGCAGTGTGGCACATGAATAGCATATTGCTGCAGAACAATGCTGAATTCACTGTGTGGATGAATATGTGCTTTGAAGAGCATTACAGCGCTGCAGGTAAGTGGAAAAAACATGAGTGGGGGGAGTTGAGTACTGCCCACAGTATATACATTAAAAACCGAAGGTCTGACACGTGACATAAAAAGACACCCCATGCCTACTTGAGCTGTAGGTAAACCCGCAAGTGATCCGATGCAGCCGATGGCTAGACAGGAAGTTGAGTGAAGGCAAGATGACCCCCACCCGACTCTATGACCTTGGAGGACCAGAGCGACCTCTGACATCACTTCCTGTTCATGGGCATAAAGACACTTTTCCCTTTTTTTTTTGCTTTTAAAAGTAAAGGAGAGATCTGGGGTCTGGATCTTTGGCCCCATATCTCTCAATTAAGAGGAATTAACCAGTCATGCGTATTTGTATTAGGAATGTTTACTTTCCTTGTAATACAAATAAAAGTGATAACAAATAAATAAATAAAGGGGCAGTGTAAAAAATAAAAAGTTAAATAAATAAGAAAAAAACTGTTAAAGCGCCCTATACCTGACGCATACGTAAGTAGTGCCCACATATGTAAACGGTGTTCAAACCACACATGTGAGGTATCACCGCGATCGTTAGAGGGAGCTCAATAATTCTATCACTACAACCCTTCTGTAACTTCAAAAAGGTAAAGCGTTGCCATTCCACAAACATGCTCAATTTAAAAGCATGACGTGTTAGGCCTCGTACAGACGACCGGATCTATCCGCTGGGATTGATCCACCGATCAGTTCCAGCAGATAGATCCGGTCGTGTGCACGTCCGAGCGGACATTTCCCGGACATTTCCCGGCGGATAAAAATCCAGCCGACGGATTCCCAGCGGATAAAAATTTCTTAGCATGCTAAGAAATCTATCCGCTGGAATCCAGTCCAGCGGACTGATCCGGTCGTCTGTACAGACTTACCGGGTCAGTCCGTCCGCTCCCCTCCCTCGCATGCGTCGTAATGATTCGACGCATGCGTGGAAGTATTTACCTTGCCAGCGTTGCACACGTCGCTGCGTCATCGTTGCGGCGATGGCGCGACACGTCACCGCGGATGTATTCTGCGTGTATTTCGATCTGATGGTGTGTACAGCCATCAGATCCAAATCCGCCAGAGGATTTATCCGCTGGAAACGGTCCGGCAGACCGTTTCCAGCGGATATCCTCTCGTGTGTACGGGGCCTTAGGTATCTATTTACTCAGCGTAACATCATCTTTCACATTATACAAATAAATTGGGGTAAATATTGTGTTTTTTTTTATTCATTAAAGTGTATTTTTTCCCCAAAAATTGCATTTGAAAGACCGCTGCACAAATACAGTAAAATATTGCAATAAACACTGTTTTATTCTCTAGGCTAAAAAAAATATATATATAATGTTTGGGGGTTCTAAGTAATTTTCGAGCAAAAATACTAATTTAAATTTGCTTTTGAGGTATGGATTTTATAGCACAGTTACATTGGTTCAAGCTGGACCCATGTAACTTAGCATATGCCTAGCTCCCAACTGTCCCTGATTCAGAAGTCCCTCTGTCCCTCTATCCTCCTTGTTTCTCCCTCATTTTAGTCTAATCTTTATAGTTTTACATAAAATGCACTTTTTATCTATCAAAACGTGTTTCCCAGTAGTGCTAAAACTTTCATCCAATTTCTAAATTGCTGCATTTGTAAATTCCGAAAGACAATATAAAGCGTAAGGGTAACAAAATGCACTTTTTTCACAATTCTTCATTAAGGGGGACATGGCAGGGGGGTGTGTCTTATGCCTACATACTTTTGCTAATAGATGTCCCTCATTCCCATCTCAGAAAGTTGGGAGGTCTGCATATGCCATACCTGCGGAATCCTTGTAGAAGCTGGAAATCAATGTAATAGTCTCTGTTACTACAGTGATCGCCATTGACTTCTGGGTTTCGTGTCAAGCAGCTACCCTGCTGCACCGCGGTCACACTCCTGCCTCCTCCACATACAATACAGTAACAATAGCCCTACATTGTATATGATGATGCAGAAGGACCATCCACAGCCTGGAGCACTGGTGGAAAAGAAGGAGAGCTGTAGAGCAGGGGTAAGGTAAGTGTAACTGCCTTTTTAACTCCTCCTAGACTTAAATCTGAACTACAGCATTTTATACACTTTACTATGTCCCTCACTAACATGTGAGGCCACTGGATGTGCGGTATGAACTGTATGTAGCCTCAGCTACATACAGCATACCACACATAGGGCCAGATTCACGTACAATTGCGCCGGGGAAACGTAAGCCATTTAAGTTACACCGCCGTAAGTTTTCAGGTTTAGTGTTCGATCCACAAAGCACTTGCCTGGAAACTTGCGTTGGTGTATCGTAAATGCGTCCGGCGCAAGGCGGGCCAAATAGAATGGGGCGAGTACCATTTAAGTTAGGCGCGCTCCCGTGCCGGATGTACTGCGCATGCTCCCATCGCAAATTTCCCGACGTGCTTTGCGCGAAATTACGACACGCCAACGTTTTGTGAATCGCGACGTGAAAAAAGATTTACGCCGGGAAAAATAAAAGATTTAAAAAAAATTCAAAAGCGACGCGGGAAAGACAGGCATACTTTAACATGGTGGAGTACTTTTACACCATGTTAAAGGTGCCCTATCTTTGCGACGGAAATCTAACACTCGCGACGACATAACGACGGGAAAAAGCTTTGTGGATCGCCGTAACTCCTAATTTGCATACCCGACGCTGGTTTACGCAAACTCCCCCAGATCCGACAGTGTAAAACTATTACACCTGGCGGATCTTAGGGATATCTATGCGTAACTGATTCTATGAATCAGTCGCATATATAGAAACAGGGATACGACGACGTATCAGGAGAAACGCCGTCGTATCCCTTTTGTGAATCTGGCCCTGTGTTCCTAGTTTGAGCCAAGACTTCCAGTCTCATACCCAGAACACAGTAGAGTCTATCACAGCAAGCCTCAGCCATTCAGAGAAAGCATTGTATTCTAACAATGAATACAAAGCTTCCTCTGATTGGCTGACATCATCAGCCTGCCTCTCTGACTCAGCTAATCTGAGGAAGCTTTGTATTCATTGTTAGAATACATTGTTTTCTATGAATGGCTGAGTGCCACTGTAATAGACTCTACTGTGTTTCAGGTATGAGACTGGAAGTCTTGTTTCGAACCTGGAACCCAGGGTGGTATGCTGTATGTAGCCACAGCTAGCAAGGGACATAGTTAATTTGGGCCAGCTTGGCCCAAATAAACTATGTAAAGTAGGGTGACCAGACATCCCCAGTTTCAGGGGACAGTCCCCTGATTGAGGACACTGATTGTCTGTCCCTGGTTTTGTCCCCAGATTGGATTTAATAGGGGGCAGGGGCAATTTCAAAGACAATCAGTGTAGAATTAAGATAAAAAAAAATTGAATTACACACCCCCGCTCCGCCGTGCCTACTAGCATAGGGGGGTTGTATTTTTCCCATTATCTGTGCCCCTTTCTGATGATCATGTGCTGGTCGGAGCGGAGGGAATATTTCTTCAGTTTCGGGCGCATGCCCATTCAGCTTCGCTCGCATGTTCTTCTGCCTTGGCTTAAATCCTGGCCAGCCTATCTCCTTGCCTTCCCTGGCAGAGTGATCTTCCTCCGCTCCCCATCCAGTAGTAGCCGGGGCCCAAAGAGTAATGCCGCGTACACACCATCACTTTATGTGATGAAAAAAAATGACGTTTTTAAAAACGTCACTTTAATTGACTGTGTGTGGGGGAAAAAGTTGTTTTATGTCTTGTAAAAAACGACCAAAAAAAATTAAAGCATGCTTCAATTTTATGTGTCGTTTTTCAACAGTGTACTTTTTACTTCACAGAAATTGACCGTGTGTAGCAAAAAACGTTGTTTTCTAAGACGTTTTTTCATCCACGCATGCCCAGAAGCTACTTATGAAGCAAGCTTCAATGGTAAAACGTGGTGAACGTAACCTCACTTTGCAAGATCATTGTGAGAAAACGATGGTGTGTAGGCAACTTCGTCTTTGAAAATTGAAGTTTCAAAAACGTCATTTTTTACTTCACAGAAAGTGTCGTTTTTTTTCATCACATAAAGTGATGGTGTGTACGGGGCATAAGACTTGAGAGGCTGTGAGGCGGGCAGCGACGGGCAGAGAGTCGCTGATTGTTGCCATTACTAGTAAAGAAAGAATATGTCCCCGGATTTCATTTTAAAAATCTGGTCATCTTAATGTAAAGTGTATGAAAAGCTGGAGTTCAGCTTTAATGAGAATCTACCATTTGCAGTGCACGAGGCCCTAATGCAAGGACAGATTTTGACTACATCTTGGAGACTTGGGCTCTATTTGTTTACTGTGCAAGCTTACAGAATGGTTGCAGATCTTCCTTTTGTCAATGCCTCCATGTGTGGTCACTTTTCCATGACTTATCTGATCAGGCCTGAACCAGTAACAAAAAGTGCAGAAACGGCAAGGTTCCATGACCGCAAAACAGAGTAGAAACAGGCATGAAATTATTCTGGGTGCCTGGTGCAGCAGATTACATGTACTGAATATTAGCAGCCCTGCCAGCCGCAGAAACTGAAACCCAGTAATTACATATACAGTATTTAAATAGCTTAACAGAGCTGCAAAAATCACAGTCTAGAGTTCTTCTTTACGGTTCCCCAGACACTGATAAATCTTCCATATTCATTTCAGCAGGAATTTACCAGCAGAGAAAATTCTATCTATATTGTCGGCATTATTCTTAGACTGTCTCTTGTACACTATGACCTGTCGCATCACGTCTCCCCAGGAGGTCAAATGCCAGGGTCATTGCCTGACACTTGGTGAAAGTTGAATCTGGAAACTGAACGCTCAGGCAATTTGTAAAGCTTTTCTTTTCTGTCTATAAATACACAGAGAAGAGCGTCTCCTTTTTTTATGCTGAAGAACAGATCTCTACATTCGATAGCCTGGAGACACACTGAAATAAGATGAATCATCTATCAATGAAACGTGACTGCACCCAGCAAGGAGGTTTGACCAGTCACACTGCAGTATAAATGACTGGTTAAGTCTATGGCAGCGGCATCTGTTACAGCAGATGATACGCAGTTGCTTTCTTCTCTAACCCACTTTAGGGGTGCTGACCAGACACAAGCCAACTGTGATTGAAAGGTTGGGCCACCTACATGAGAAGTAATTCTTCATGGAATGCTGATAACACAGCTTTGTGGATTCTCCTTCTAGCCAAACAAGAACTTTAAAGAGCTTCAGGTGTATTTATTGTCATATATATAGACAATATGATGTAAAACCATAGGGCCAGATTCACGTAGAAATGGGCTACGCTGCGGCGGCGTAACGTATCCCATTTACGTTACACCGCCGCAAGTTTTCAGCGTAAGTGCTTGATTCACAAACCACTTGCCTGTAAACTAGCAGCGGTGTAACGTAAATCCGCCCGGCGCAAGCCCACCTAATTCAAATGGGGCGGGGACCATTTAAATTAGGCGCGTTCCCGTGCCGAACGTACTGCGCATGCTCCGTCCCTAAAATTTCCCGACGTGCATTGCGCTAAATGACGTTGCAAGGACGTCATTGGTTTCGACGTTAACGTAAATGGCATCCAGCGCCATTCACGGACGACTTACGCAAACGACGTGAAATTTAAAAATTTGACGCGGGAACGACGGCCATACTTAACATTGGTTAGACCACCTAGAGGGCATGCTTAGTTTTACGCCGCGTATCTTTACGGAAACAACGTAAAATTACAGCGACGGGCAAAGCGTACGTTCGTGAATCGGCGTAACTAGTCATTTACATATTCTACGCCGACCGCAATGGACTCGCCACCTAGCGGCCGGCCTAGAATTGCAGACTAAGATCGGACGGTGTAAGTCACTTACACCTGTCGGATCTTAGGGCTATCTATGCGTAACCTGATTCTATGAATTAGGCGCATAGATACGACAATCGTATCTCAGAGATATGACGGCGTATCAGGAGATACGCCGTCGTATCTCTTTTGTGAATCTGGCCCATAGCTCCTAAACTTCCATTAGTTGAAAAAACAGTCCCTATTTTTTACCCAAAACCTTCTTTCCTCTGCAAAAAACCTTCTTTAGGCCTAATTGATAGATAAAACCAGGGCCGGACTTACCATTGGGCTTGACTGGGCTCAAGCTCATGGGCCCCGCCCAATAGGGGGCCCCTTACGTTTAAGTTTTTTCAATAATATGCCAGTCATTTAAAGTGGTTGTAATGTAAACCCTCGGACACAACATTGTCTTAAAAAATAGCCCATAACACAGGCAGCTGATCATTTGCATGACGTCACCGCGCTTGCGCACATTAGCCCCTCTAAACCGACATTTTAAGCTTGCCGGAATGCAGTCTGTGAGAACTTCCCCTCTGTCCGGCACAGAGGAGAAGTCTTGCGGTGTTTAGCTCCTTCCACTCTTCCTGATACTCCCCCGTGTGACTAAAGAAGACGTCACAAAAGGGGAGTGAAAGAAAACAGCAGCCGCAGACACAGCAACAAATGGTTACGGCACAACAGCGCATGCGCGAGATTACTGACAGACACAGTAAGGGCGGAAGCGACGTCATAATTTGAAACACATAACAGCAGTACGAATGGTGCTTAAGATACCCGGAAATACGAAACAAAACCATCCTAAAGGCCTTGTTTTTGGGGGATATATATATATATGTGTATTGCATTGCGATGAGCTGTTATAACTTAATAATTGAAAAACTGCAAAAATCAGCCGGGTTTACTTCAGAATCGTGATCTCTATTTCTATTCTCAGTTTATCCAGAATTGTGTAGCTCTAATACATAGCTTGTGTATGTATAATTTTGTTCTATTTAAAGTAATGTATACCCTGTTTCCCCAAAAATAAGACCTACCCTGAAAATAAGACCTAGCGTTATTCTCCAGGAGGGCTGCAATATAAGCCCTACCCCAAAAATAAGCCCTAGTTACAAGAATGCTTGTAAAATCCTATAATCCAACATATTACAGTATTATATAATGTACAATGTGTGTGTTTCTGTAATATAATTGCGGGGAAGAGAGCTCCGGCGGGAAACAAGTGCAGAGCCTCGCTATAACAAATGTATTTGGCACAATTATATTACAGAAACGCACACATTGTAAATTATATACTACTGTAATAGAGTGGATTATAGGATTTTACAAGCATTTTAACTCAGTTTACACTGGGGATTCCTGGCAGGGAGGGAGAGGGGGAGAGAAGACTGCACATTACATGGTAAGACCTACCCCAAAAATAAGCCCTACTGTGTCTTTTGTTGGCATAATTAATATAAGACCCGGGCTTATTTTCGGGGAAACACGGTAGAAGGTAGGGCCCGAAAGTGACTCAAGCCCAGGGGCCCCCACCACCCTAAGTCCTGCCCTGGATAGAACACATACTGTATATGCAATATAACTATATAAAATATAACTATAGATGTCTTTATATATTAATATATATATTTTATATTAATAAAAATAAATACTAGAAATGTCACCCATAGCAATTAAGCAATGCAGTTTTTATTTTATTATTTTTTTAAGAGAGAGCACAGTAGTAATATTTTCTTTTGAAGCGCCTCTCTAATTCAGCCTTTCTCAACCTTCTATTTCCAGATGAACCCTTGAAATACTTTTGCAGGTTTCAGAAAACTTCGGGGTACAGCTAAAAAGAAGATTAAAGTCAAGTAGATGGCTTGGCCAAGTGGTATTGGCCACAGAATAATGGAGAACCCATCTAATGGGAGGGTAAACAGTCACAGCTCAAATAATTAGCAACCTCTGCAGGAACCCTGGTTGAGAGCAGCTGCTCTAACTAAAGGTCCTATAGAAGGAGATGGAAGGGATCATTTACTCCTTAGGCTGGGTTCACACTGGTGTGGGAACCAGTGCGATTCCAGTGTGGGTTCCCATATAGCATGTCTCTCACAGGCAGTTCACACAGCCCTGGAACAAATTTTGGATTACCACCACTTACTGCATTCCACTCTTGCAGAACTCTTCTCCCTTGCTACCTCCAAATAAATCATTGCACACACTACTAGCGTAGAGCTGCTGATGACAGACTAGGGGGCATGTGTACATGTTCCTTACATTTGGTCATATGACATCACAGATTAGATCATATGACCAGACACAGTGGATATGTGAGGAAATGTCCTTATTAAAGCGGTGGTTCACCCTCAGTGACACGATTTTACCATCGAGACAGGCATTGTAGCGCGAGCTACAGTATGCCTGTCCCGATTTTTTTACCCCCGTACTCACTGTGTACTCGTACATTATAGATTTCGGCTCCCGCGGGGAATGGGCGTGCCTATGGAGAGGGAGGATGATTGACGGCCGGCCCTGGCACGTCACTCTCCCCGAAGACACCCGGAGTAGGTCTCGGCTCTTCACGGCGCCTGCGCACAGGCTATGCGCAGGCGCCGTGAAGAGCCAAGCCTATTTTGGCTATTTTCCGGAGAAGCGTGACGCGCCAGAACCGGCCGTCAATCATCCTCCGTCTCCATAGGCACGCCCATTCCCCGAGGGGAGTCGGTATCTTCGATGTACGAGTACACGGTGAGTACGGGGATAAAACAATCGGGACAGGCATACTGTAGCTCGTGCTGCCTGATTTTATGGTAGAAGAAATTTTTTTTTTTTTTTGGGTTTATAGGGTGAACCCCCGCTTTAAACATTACAATTATGATTTCAGGGGATGATGATACACGAAAAGCCAACCTCTATACTGGCCGACACTCATGCTAAGGTTTTTAAAGATTGGAGCCCATGGCTGGACTATAATGATCACCTACACCTAAATTTCTCCCTTCTCTTGATATTACTGACCATGCAGTAGACTGGGTCTCCTGTACCCCTCCTCCCCTCCTCTTCTTATGTTTTTTCCAATATGTCTTCCCCTCACCCCTCTATTACATCATTGTCTTATTTCTAACCATATTTGACTGCATAGACTTGAAACTTACACATACTCACACCCAAAAACACATTCATTTTGTGCTTTCCACTATCATTTTTAAATAAATACTATGGCCCGGATTCACATACATTGGCGCATATTTATGCGGGCGTAGCGTATCTAATATACGCTACGCCGACGCAGCGCACAGATGCAAGCACTGGATTCACAAAGCACTTGCCCCCAAATCTACACTGGGTTTTCTCAGCGTAAGCCAGCGTAGGTGGAAGTGGGCGTGAGCCATGCTAATGAGGCGTGACCTCATGTAAATGATGGACTGAGCGTCATAAAGATACGAATAACGTACGGCGCATGCGCCATCCCGTGGGCGCAACCCAGTGCGCATGCGCAGAATCACGTCGGAACTACTCCCTAAGATACGACGGATCACTGCCTACAACGTGAACGTAACCTACGCTCAGCACTATTTACGTACTACTACGTAAACAATGTAAAATACGACGGCTGTTCCCTGGTCCATACCTTTACTTGAGTTGCGCCTCAAAAATGGGGAATAACTATACGCCGGATGTAAGCCTTACGCAAACCTTGTATATTATGCGCCGGACGCAACTACGTTCGTGAATCGACATATCTCCCTCATTTGCATATTTGCAATGAGGCGGCCAGCGTAAATATGCGCCCACGATACGCCGGCGTAGGAAAGTTACGTCGGTCGGATAAAGCCTATTTTCAGGTGTATCTAGTTCTGTGGGCATGGCGCACAGATACGACGGCGCATAGTTATACTTACGCGGCGTATATCGAGATACGTCGGCGTAAGTGCTTTGTGAATCTGGGCCAATGTTTTTATGCTATACAAGAGATCATTCCTGCAATTTCCAACAGTGCCTGTACTTTGTACCTGCAATCTGTATCTCCTTTATGTGGATGATCTTGTTGCAGCATCTTTCCATCCAGAGCACTCTGCTTTCTTTGGGCAAAAAACTAAAGAGTTGTAAAGGGTCATAGGGTGCCAACTGCTGTTATGACCACTATCCCCATCCACCAATCCTGGCAGCCATATTTTCTTCTCGTTAGGGCCAGGATGGACCTCCAATTTGGAATATGATTAATCTTCTAAACTCTCGGTCTAGAGCAGGATTTCTTAGCCAGAGTTCCAAGTATCCCTAGGGTTCCCCCAGAGAATTGATAGGGATTCCTTGAGCAATCAGAAATTTGTGCCTCTCAGAAAAGTTACCACTGACACCATTGATCTTTTTAGCTATCTGTAAAAGGGTAATTCTTCCCAATGGCCACAAGTGTGAGGCCTCGTACACATGACCGATGTTCTCGGCAAAAACCATCAATAAAACTGCTGGCAGAGCTTTCTTGCCGAGAAAACCGTTTGGGTGTACGAGGCTTTCAGGTTTCTCGTCAGGAAATCTGACCAGAATCTCGATGAGAAAAATAGAGAATCTGCGCTCTTTTTTCTTGTCAAGATTCTTGTCGGCCAAAGAGAAACCCGAGAGTGTGTATACTTACCTGTCGCCGTGGAAACCCGCGCATGCTCGAAATGACTTCAACGCATGCGCGGTAGCTTCCACGGCACGGCACGGTAGGGTGAAGCAAGATGGCAGCGACGGCATCGAAAGTGATGAGCTCATGCTCGTCGTACACGATGACGTCACAGCATTCTTGCCTTTCAAGAGAACCGTGGTTCTTTTGAAAAGGTCAGTGTGTACACTCGGGCGGCAAGAGATTCTTGCCAAGAATCTCGTCGGGAAAACCAATATTTTTTTCTGACGAGATTCTTGCCCATGTGTACGAGGCCTGAGGAGCATTCTTCCCATTCATCGTCACACTAATGTATCATGAGTTGTAGATATAGGCCCAGATTCTCAAAGGAGATACGACGGCGTATCTCCAGATACGTGGTCGTATCTCTGAGTCTGAACGGTCGTATCTATGCACCTGATTCTTAGAATCAGTTACGCATAGATTTTTATTAGATCCGACCGGCGTAAGTCTCTTACGCCGTCGGATCTTAACTGCATATTTACGCTGGCCGCTAGGGGCGCGTACGCTGATTTACGCCTAGAAATATGTAAATCAGCTAGATACACAAATTCACGAACGTACGCTCGGCCGACGCAGTACAGATACGCCGTTTACGTTAGGCTTTTCCCTGCATAAAGTTACCCCTGCTATATGGTGGCGTACATGCGGCGTACCAATGTTAAGTATGGACGTTGTTCCCGCGTCGAATTTTGAAAAATTTGCGTTGTTTGCGTAAGTCGTCTGTGAATGGGGCTGGACGTCATTTACGTTCACGTCTAAACCAATACGTCCTTGCGGCGTACTTTGGAGCAATGCACACTGGGATATTCCACGGACATCGGGTCATGGTTAATTTACATAACACACACCCACCTCTTCACAATTTGAATTAGGCGGGTTTACGCCGGCCTATTTACGCTACGCCACTTGCCTGTAAAAGTTGCGGAGGCGTAACGTAAATAGGATACACTACGCCCGCACAAAGTTACGCGCATCTACGTGAATCCGGGCCACAGTAATTATTAGCAAGGGTTCCCTAAGCTTGAACATTTATTTCAAGGATTCCTCTATGTTGAAAGTTTTTTTTTTTTTAAATAACAAACATGTTATACTTACCTCCACTGTGCGGCTCGTTTTGCACACAGTGGCCCCGATCCACGTCTTCTGGGGTCCCTCGGCGGCTGTCACGGCTCCCCCTCCGCAAGAGCTTTCCAGCTTCATGCAAGCTCACATGGTGGAAAGCTCTTGCGGGCGTGGTCCCGTGATACAGCGGCGGCCATACCTGCCGACTGTATCACTCGGCCCCGCCCCCGGCACGCCGCGTCATTAGATGTGATTGACAGCAGCGCCAGCCAATGGCTGCGCTGCTATCAATCCGTCCAACCTAGCCAATTAACGGCCAGGCTGGGAACCGAAGAGGATGACAGGGACGAGCGTAGGACTTTCGAGGGCTGAGGTAAGTAAAACGGGGGCTCGGGGGGCGGTGCTGTCAGATGTTTTTTCACCTTAATGCATCCTTTACAACCCCTTTAAAGCTAGATTCCCTACTATAAGCTAACCCTGTGGAAGCCTTTAGCAGCTCCATAATTACTGTATGTATATGAGACCTAATGCTTTGTTTCCTGTTACAGATTACCTTCCATACCAGTCATCATACAGCATTTCCATTTTAGCCTCAGAATCCTGTCTCTATAGTTTTTCTTAGCAGTGACATATAAATACGCCTTGCCGCCCTTATCATCTGGCTGTTTCCTAAACACGCTTATCAATCTATCGCTGTATATCTGTTGCTGACATTTTCTGCTGTCATACTCTCTAGCCATTTCCCATCTCTTTTGATCCTTGCGCTATCTTACACTCTTGACAGTTCTAGCAGAGCTTTTATTTCAGTCCCTGAAGCATGCACTGAAAAAAAAAAGGCACAGCAAGCTTATTCTAAAAAAAACTTTCTTTGCTTACAACGGGCTGATGTTCAGTTTCCTTAGAAGGTAGGTACACGTACACCCAGAGGGCACTGGGTGAAGACAGGGATAGCACACATGGACCCAATGATTGTTTACACATATGGCCAAGTTTATATATTTAATGGGACAATGCTATGGTTTCAATGTTTGCTCAGATATACTGTTAAAGAGAGTAGCTTGATTTAAATGATCATCAGTATGCATTAAAGCTGAACTCAGATATAAAGGGCACTCATTGTTGCAGCTCTGTATTCAAGAGATCATTAAAATAATTTTTAACCACTTAAAGAGGGGGTTCACCCTAAAACTACTTTCTAGTATTACAATGTCCCGACACATTACAATACAATTATACCTATTTTTTTTTTTTTTATGCTGTACATACCTCGGTACAGCTAGTTCACCCGCGGCTTCCGGGTTGCGAATCCTGCGGGAGTGGGCGTTCCTAACTTGCCGGTATTTGACGTGATGACCAAAAACGAGCTCCCCCCGTCGCATAAGCTGCGTCACGATTGCCGAAAGAATCCGAACGGCGAGTCTGCACTATACTGCGCCTGCGCACCGCCGTTCGGCTTCTTTCGGCAATCGCGACGCAGCTTACGCGATGGGGGGGAGCTCGTTTTTGGTCATCACGTCAATCACCAGCAAGTTAGGAACGCCCACTCCCGCGGGATTCGCAACCTGTAATACTAGAAAGTAGTTTTAGGGTGAACCCCCGCTTTAAGGACTGAGCCTCTTTCTGTTTACAAGCTAAAAACATTCTGTTTGCTAGAAAATTACTTAGGACACCCAAACTTTATATATATTCTTTTCTAACACCCTAGAGAAAAAAATGGCGTTTGTTGCAATACTTTTTGTCACACCGTATTTGTGCAGCGGTCTTACAAGCGCACTTTTTTTGGAAAAAAGTCACTTTTTTTTATTAAAAAATAAGACAACAGTAAAGTTAGCCAATTTTTTTTTTATATTGTGAAAGATAATGTTACGCCGAGTAAATTGATACCCAACATGCACCCGCTCGTGGAATGGCGACAAACTTTTACCCTTAAAAATATCCATAGGCGACATTTAAAACATTCTACATGTTGCATGTTTTGAGTTATAGAGGGGGTCTAGGGTGTTAGAATTATTGCTCTCGCTCTAAGGCCCCGTACTCACGACCAAACATGTCTGCTGAAACTGGTCCGAGGACCAGTTTCAGCAGACATGTTTGGCCGTGTGTAGGCCCGAGCGGACCATTTTCGGGCGGATCGGACAGGTTCGGGCGGATCGGAAACCTGTCCCCCCGACATGTACGGTCGTCTGTACAGACCTACCGTACACGTCCGGCCGCCCGCCATCCCTCGCATGCGTCGAATGACTTCGACGCATGCGTGGAAGCATTTAAAAGGCAGGCCCCCCCACGTCGTTGCGTCATTGTCGCGGCGACACTGCGTCATCGACGCGGCGACACCGCAGACACGCCCCGCGTATTGTTTACGCGCGGAGTTCTGTTCGATGGTGTGTACAGCCATCGAACAGAAGTCCCCGGGCAGACATGTCCGATGAAAACGGTCCGCGGACCGGTTTCATCGGACATGTCTGCTCGTGAGTACTCGGCCTTACGATCACAGCAATAATTCACATGTGTGGTTTTAACACCGTTTTTACGTATGTGTTCGCTTCTGCACACAAGCTCATCGGGATGGGGCGCTTGAAAAAAAGTTACCTTTTTTTCTTATTTATTTTACTTTATTTTTTTTATTTTGACACTGCAGTGGTATGGAGATGCTGAAAGTTGAGAGAACAGAGTGAGCAAAAAAAGATTTCCTCATCGTTCCTCTGCTGCTCCTTCACTGTCCAGTCAGCAGGCTGGAGGTGGGGAAATTATACCACTGTATTCCTTAAGGCTCCGTACACACGACCGAACAGGTCTGCTGAAACTGGTCCGCGGACCAGTTTCAGCAGACATGTTCGGTCGTGTGTACGGCCGACCGGACAGGTTTCCAGTGGACATTTGTCCAGCCGACCGTTTTCCGGAGGACAAATGTTTCTTAGCATGCTAAGAAACATGTCCGCTGGAAGCCTGTCCGTCTGACATGTTCGGTCGTCTGTACCGATCGGCCGCCATCCCTCGCATGCGTCGAAGTGATTTGACGCATGCGTGGAAGCATTGAACCTCCAGGGCTGCGCACGTTGCCGCGTCATCGTCGCGGCGACGGCGTGGCCACGTCACCGCGTATCGTGTACGCGCAGATTTCTGTCTGATGGTGTGTAAAACCATCAGACAGAAATCTCCGGGCGGACATGTCCGCTGAAAACGGTCTGGCGGACCGTTTTCAGCGGACAGTCCGTCCGTCTGTACGAGGCGTAACAGAAAATGTGTTGTCATCTTCCTTGCTGTGCTGTGTTATAAGCTGTGGATAAAAAGAAATATAAATCCTTTGTTAGGCAAAACAGCTCTTATATATAGTATGTACAATATACAGTGTGTATTTTACTTGTGTATTTAGCTGTTTGTCTGGATCAGCTTTAACCACTTCAGCTGCGGAAAGGGCATTTGGGATACGGCACTGCGTTACTTTACCTGATAATTTCACGGTTGTGCAATGCTGCACCCAATTAAAATGTATGTCCTTTTTTTCCCACAAATAAAGCCTTCTTTTGGTGGTATTTGGTCACCTCTGTGGCTCTTATTTTTTGCGCTATAAACAAAAAAAGACTGACAATTTTTTAAAAAAATAAACACTATTGTTTTGCTTTCTCCTATAAAAGATATCCAATAAAAAAAATGTCTTCATCAATTTAGGCCAATATGTATTCTGCTACAAGTATTTGGTAAAAAAGAAATCCCCCCCAAAAAAAAAATGTAAGAAATCGAATTTCTTTATCAATTTAGGCCAAGATATATTCAGCTACAAGTATTTGGTAAAAAAAATCCCAATAAGCTCACATTGATTGGTTTGTGCAAAAGTTATAGCGTCTACAAACTGTGGGATATTTTTGGGGATTTTTTTTCTAGTAAAGGTCAATGATTTTTAGCAAGACTGCGACATTGCAGAAAACAAATCTGACACTTTTTGGCGAACAGTGACCCTAATACAGTGATCCCTAAATACATGCACTGTCACTGTACTAATGACACTGGCAGGAAAGAGGTTAACATCAAGGGGCGATAAAAGGGTTAAGTGTGTTCCCTGGGAGTGCTTGCTAACTGCGTGGGAGGTGTTTTGTAGACATGTTCTGTTTCGTATCGTTCCGTAGGTTCGTTTCCGTTCGTTTTTCGTAAGACGCCCGTTTTCCAGTTCGTTCCCGTTCGTTTTTCGTACGACGAGATTTTTTCGTATTCCGATCGTTTCGTATTTTCGTTACCGTTTTATTTTCGTACATGCGGGATGGTTCGTTATTCTGTTTAATTCATGTTCGTTACTTGTTAGACAATAATTTTCGTGAATTGTCGTCAATGATTTGCATTCTGTGTTTTGGATTCCCTTTTCTGTTCGTGTTTTCGGTCGTGTGTTCGTGTGACATCTATGACAATTTGTTGTGGATGTCATGTGGGCATGCGACTGAAGATACGAACAGAAAAAGGATTTTCGTCATTTTGTACTTTCGTAAATATATCGCGGGATTCGCGGCACTTTCAACACGCGGCTCATCCATATTAACGATAGTTAAGCCCCATACACTTGGTCAGACTTTTTTAACAACAAACATAAAAACGATCGTTTTCCGTTCGTTCTCAGAAAATTTGTTCGTTTTTAAACTCCATCAGAAAACCATTTTTGGGTTCAAAAGTCTGGCCAACTGATCTCCCTTCAGATGAAAATCCACAGAAAAGTTTATTTGGCTTTACTGTACTACTCAGCACAAAAGAGAAGCTGCTTTACTAACTACACTCACTGCCCATTCAAAAAAACAAAAATTACATCTGTGGCAAGGGATTTGCATTCTGTGTTTTGGGTCTTTTTCTTTTGGTGTTTTCGGTCGTGTGTTCGTGTGACATCTGTGGCAAAAGATTTGCATTATGTTGAATCCAAAATACGAACAGAAAAAAGGAATACAAAATACAGGGTGCGGGTCATTTGATGTGGATGTCGTGTGAGCATACGACTGAGGGTGCGAACAGAGAAGGGATTCAAACAAGATACAGAGTGCAAATCTTTTGTTGTGGATGTCGTGTGAACATACGGCTGAGGATACGAACAGAGAAGGGATTCAAACAAGATACAGAGTGCAAATCTTTTGTTGTGGATGTCATGTGAGCATACGACTGAGGGTGCGAACAGAGAAGGGATTCAAACAAGATACAGAGTGCAAATCTTTTGTTGTGGATGTCGTGTGAACATACGGCTGAGGATACGAACAGAGAAGGGATTCAAACAAGATACAGAGTGCAAATCTTTTGTTGTGGATGTCGTGTGAACGTACGGCTGAGGATACGAACAGAGAGGGGATTCAAACAGGATACAGAATGCAAATCTTTTGTTATAGATGTCATTTTCGTTCTTTTGCCGTTTTCGTATTTTCGTCAGATCGTTCGTTCGTATTTGCGGTTGTTCGTTATGCGGGTCATTCGTAATCCCGTCATTTTCGTATTTTGGTGCTTTAATTTTTTCGTATGTACACATTATTCTGCGGGTACGAAAATGAACATTTTCGTACGAAAATAACATTCGTACGAACGGGAATGCACATATCTAGTGTTTTGACTGGGGAAGACAGAGATCCGTGTTCCTGGTTATCAGAAACAGAAGATCTCCATCTTCCCCTCTAACAGAATGGTGATCTGCCTTGTTTACATAGGCAGACTGACGTTCTGCCTCTCTTGGGAATGATCACCGGGTGTCGGTGAATGTCGGTTCCTGCGGATCCGCTGATTGGCTCCTGCAGTGTTTAATCACAGTGGGAACAGGTCGCCGGAATGGTTTTCTTTTTCTTTTTGTATTACATTGTCGAGATGTCTCTTCATTTCCTGTCCTGTAGATACAAGTGATGAAGTGATGAAAATCCTCTGTTAGGTTCCTTTCACATGGCTTGCTCTACAGGGAATCTGTCCTCTGATCCCCTGCTGAGCAGAGCGGAGCAGGCGGATGACCAATCCCTGATTGCTCTGATAATGCAGAGCGGACACAGCCTGCTCTTCCCTATGAGCAGTTGCATTAAAACAGACCGGCTGTCCATTTACATTCGACTTCCGATCCGATCCGATCCGGCCAGATGGAGAGGAAGCGATCCCCTTCTGTTTGTTTTTGCCAGATCAGACTACAGATAGCCGGGTGTACAGGGACACAAGTCTGTTTTCATCCGACTGTCCATAAAGGAGAATGGAGGGTCTGATCGCGTCCTCCTGAAAAACGGACAGGCAAACCCAATCAGACCACTCGTGCGAAAGGGGCTTTAGACAACTGTTACTTCAGCAAGTGTCCCTGTTGAAAGATTTCTCCTCTGTACTTGTTCTTGAAATCACTTGATTTTACCTCACAGTCAGTTTGTTAGCAGGACAAGTAAAGAGAGTTAATCAACTTTGTGGATATACAGTAAAAAAATAAAACGACAGATGCTTCCCGACACTAGACAAAACGTCCCTACTCTAAATGAAACTAATAAAAAAGCTTTTGGCCTTTGTTTGGCCTTGTTTCTATTGATAGTATGTAATTATCTATGTACCTGGGTCAGCCATATTTACTCATTTATACTAATTCTGTACAACCACGCTTAGGACAGATATATGTAAAAGCAATATTGTAAAAGCAATATAACATCACTATATGACCGGGTGCAGGTCAAATAAGGTGCTATCCCTTTTAAACTAAGTATACAAATTTTGTCGCTGCCTAGTCTGTTAAGTATTGTCAGGGCCGCCATCAGGAATAATGGGGCCCCTTACACAGCTTCAGGCATGGGCCCCCTGGAGCAGAGAACCGGGGGGTGCTGCTGTCTGAAATTGAGAAGCGGGGGCTGCCGCAAATTTTACAAAAAAAGAAGAAGTGAATGAAGAAAAATATATATAAAAAAAGGGGGGTAGCCATAAAAATGAAAAACGAAATAAAATATATATATAGAATTTATTTATTTATTTTTAAAAAGTGGGGTTGCCATCTGGGGCCCTGGGGACCTCTGGGCCCTTTAATATGTTTTTTTATGAAAAGAAATTACAAAAAAAGGGGGGTTGCCATCCGGGACCTCTGGGCCCTTTAGTAAAAATAAAAAACGGGGGGGGGGGGGGGGGGGTTGCCATCCAGGGCCCTGGGGACGTCTGAGCCCTTTAATAAAAGAAATACATAAATAAAAATATATAAACAAAAATAAAAAAACAAACATTTATTAAAAAAAAAAGGGGGGTTTGCATGGGGCCCTGGGGACCTCTGAACCATTTAATAAAAAAAAAATATATATATATATATATATATAAAAGAAATTAAAAGAAAAAAAATAATATAAAAAATAAATATATTTTTTATAAAAAAAAAGGGGGGTTGCCATCCGGGGTCCTGGGGACCTCTGGGCCCTTTAATAATAAATAATATTATATATATATATATATATATATATATATATATATATATATATATATATATATAAAAAATATATATATGAATTTTTTTTTTTTTTTATAAAAATATATGATTTTTTATTTTTTATAAACAAATATGGAAAAAAGGGGGGTTGTCATCCGGGCCCCTGGGGACCTCCGGACCTCTGAAAAAAAAAAATTGGCCCTTTAATTAAAAATACAATAAAAATATATTTTAAAAAATATATGTTTTTTTTATAAAAAATAAATAAAAAAAGGGGGGTTGCCATCCGGGCCCCTGGGGACTTCCAGGCCCCTTACAGGTGTACTGATTGTACCCCCCTGATGGTGGCCCTGAGTATTGTGCACAAATATAAACAGTGAAAAATAAATTGATAACAAAAACAAAATGTACTAAAAAGTGAAAAATATAAAAATATCAAAAATCATTAAATTAGTCCATGTCCTTGTGCTTCTTCATTCATTAAAAAATGTGACAAACGACCATGCAGTCTTTTAACAGTATGCAAGGAATTAATACTGCGCTGGTCTAAATGGACTAATAATAGTGATGTGATATCAAATATTAAAATTGCAATAAGTTAGCTGCCGCAGCAAAACTATGTCAGATAAACAAAAACAAAATGTACTAAAAAGTGAAAAATATAAAAATATCAAAAATCATTAAATTAGTCCACAAGGACATGCTTCTTCATTCATTAAAAATGTGACAAATGACCATGCAGTCTTTTAACAGTGTGGAGTGCTACAGTAGGTGAACCCGATTTTGTGTCAATCTCGCTCTCTTTCTCGGCGAGATTGAGCACCTACGAGCCCCATCGCGGGAGCCAGCACCGAGCTGGCTTGCCGCGATGGAGACAGAGCCGTCATAGAAGCGACGGGAGATCCGACTTGGATTCCCGCCAATTCTACATGTGTGCGGCGTTTGTTATGAATCCTGAGGGGGAAGTCCCCGCCGGATTTTAAATAAAAATCCGGCATGGGTCCCCCCCTCAGGAGCATACCGGGCCCTTAGGTCTGTTATGGGTTGTAAGGAGAGCCCCCCTACGCCGAAAAAACGGCGTAGGGGGTCCCCCTACAATCCATACCAGACCCGTATCCAAAGCACGCTACCCGGCCAGCCAGGAAGGGAGTGGGGACGAGCGAGCGCCCCCCCCCCCTCCTGAGCCGTACCAGGCTGCATGCCCTCAACATGGGGGGTTGGGTGCTCTGGGGCAGGGGGGCGCACTGCGGCCCCCCCACCTCAGAGCACCCTGTCCCCATGTTGATGAGGACAGGGCCCCTTCCCGACAACCCTGGCCGTTGGTTGTCGGGGTATGCGGGCGGGAGGCTTATCGGAATATGGGAGCCCCCTTTAATAAGGGGGCCCCCAGATACCGCCCCCCCACCCTAAGTGAATGAGTATGGGGTACATCGTACCCCTACCCATTCACCTGCAAGAAAAGTGGTAAAAACACAAATAAACCACACAGTGTATTAAAATATTTTATTAGTCTGCTCCGGAGGCCGCCCCCTGTCTTCTTTATTAGCTCTTTTACCAGGGGGAGCTTCTTCTTTGACGTCTTCGGGTGGGTGGGGGCCGCCGTCTGGTTCTCTTCCACCGCCGGGGGGGTGGCTTTTAAAAAAGCCCCCACCCCCCCGGCGGGTTTCCACGTGGGTAGGTATCACATGGGTAGGTACCAGAGCATGATGGGACTGTGAGGCCTATATAGGTCCGATGCACCCGCGCACCCGTCATTGCAGAGAGGAAAGGCGACGTGTCAACATCGGGAGAAGAAGAGAAGTGAAGAACATGACGTCACAGCGCGGAAGAAGAACTCACAGCACGGAAGAAGACGTACAGCACGGAAGAAGGGACCGGACTGCGAGACGAAGAACCGGGGTGCGACGAGTCAACAGCGGAGAGCGGCGAACATAGAAGGAGACCCCCCGGATAGCGGAGAAGACCCGTCGGGATAGCGGAAGAAGAAGAGCCCCGCCGAAGACGCCGGAGGAAACCCGCCGGGGGGGTGGGGGCTTTTTTAAAAGCCACCCCCCCCCGGCGGTGGAAGAGAACCAGACGGCGGCCCCCACCCACCCGAAGACGTCAAAGAAGAAGCTCCCCCTGGTAAAAGAGCTAATAAAGAAGACAGGGGGCGGCCTCCGGAGCAGACTAATAAAATATTTTAATACACTGTGTGGTTTATTTGTGTTTTTACCACTTTTCTTGCAGGTGAATGGGTAGGGGTACGATGTACCCCATACTCATTCACTTAGGGTGGGGGGCCGGTATCTGGGGGCCCCCTTATTAAAGGGGGCTCCCAGATTCCGATAAGCCTCCCGCCCGCATACCCCGACAATAAACGGCCAGGGTTGTCGGGAAGGGGCCCTGTCCTCATCAACATGGGGACAGGGTGCTCTGAGGTGGGGGGGCCGCAGTGCGCCCCCCTGCCCCAGAGCACCCAACCCCCCCATGTTGAGGGCATGCAGCCTGGTACAGCTCAGGAGGGGGGGGGGCGCTCGCTCGTCCCCACTCCCTTCCTGGCTGGCCGGGTAGCGTGCTTTGGATACGGGTCTGGTATGGATTGTAGGGGGACCCCCTACGCCGTTTTTTTCGGCGTAGGGGGGCTCTCCTTACAACCCATAACAGACCTAAGGGCCCGGTATGCTCCTGAGGGGGGGACCCATGCCGGATTTTTATTTAAAATCCGGCGGGGACTTCCCCCTCAGGATTCATAACAAACGCCGCACACGTGTAGAATTGGCGGGAATCCAAGTCGGATCTCCCGTCGCTTCTATGACGCGCTTGCTGGGATGTGCTGTCACTATTCCAGTGAGTGCGAGATGTCGGCGAGATCTCGGCACCATGTCGCCGAGTATCAGCGCGACGCTGTCGTGCTAAAAGCACAATATCACAAACACCTACTGTATATGTTGCAAATATTGTGCTCCCCTCCAGTGCTCCCACTCACTCACCAGCAAGTATAAACTCTTAGGTTTAAATAAGAGTCATATGTGCTGAATTGTAATCCTGGTTATGCTGGAGCTTGTAGTCCTCCTTGATGGCTGTGTCCTATATCCCACAACAGTATACCATACCGATGTTAATTAATCTCATAATACGTGTTAGGCCGGGTACACACGGACAAACATGTATGGTGAAAGCGGTCCGTCGGACCGTTTCCACCATACATGTCTGCCAGAGGGCTTCTGTACGATGGTTGTACACACCATCGTACAGAAGTCCGCGCGTAAACAATACGCGGGGCGTGTCCGCGGTGTCGCCGCGTCGATGACGCGGTGTCGCCGCGACAATGACGCGGCGACGTGGGCGGCCCGCCTTTAAAATGCTTCCACGCATGCGTCGAAGTCATTCGACGCATGCGAGGGACGGCGGGCGCCTGGACATGTACGGTAGGTCTGTACTGACGACCGTACATGTCCGAGCGGGCTGAATTCCAGCGGACTGTTTTAAAACAAGTCCAGGAATATTTGTCTGCTGGGAAAAGGCCCGGCGGGCAAATGTTTGCTGGAATTCGGCCCGCTCGCGCCCACACACGACCAAACATGTCTGCTGAAACTGGCCTGCGGGCCAGTTTCAGCAGACATGTTTGCTCGTGAGTATGGGGCCTAAGAGATAATAGATAATTCTGTTTATTACAAAAAAAAAGCTTAGTTAATATCTATTACACACACATGCACATCGGAAATTGCAAGCAGAACGCCGATCCGGATTTAGAACATTGGCGTGCGTCTCAGTGGCTGGAAATGATGTCACCAACAGCTGTCACTGATGCATTTCACCCCTCACCAGGGCTGCTGATAAGCCAGTACAACTGACCCTGTTGTACCGGGCCCCAGCCAGCAGGGGGGCCCGGCAATCTGAACAGAGTTCATAATAAAAAAAAAAAAAGTCTGTGACTGCACAGGACTGACCGAGGGAGGAGGAGAGCGTTACCCCAGGAGCATGGACATTGCCACTGCTCAGATAAGACACTTATTGGATCTGCTTTGTGGATCCCTTGCAGAGCTGCCTGCTTTCTCCCTCTGGCAGTTCTGCAGAGGGATCAGTTCTCTCTATGTATGCTTGCTGTGTCCCGATCTGAAGCAGAAGGAGATAGCTGCAGAGTCTCTGCCTGTGCCTCTCCTGGGTCCTGAAACTCCCCCTTCGTCCCCCGTCCCCCCCATAGTCGGTGACTTGACGTTAAGGTTCCCCTATCGAGATGGTTCCTGTAAGGACTGCGCAGGCGCAATCCTTGCCGACGGAAATCTCCGAACCTTGGCCAGCATCCAGGCTCATTCCTTAACATCCCTGTGGATTGGAGAATGTTAAAAAAAGAGCCAGGAGGGCGAGCGAGCGGAGCGAGTCTTCCGAGCGAAGCGAGGACGTGAGGCCGACTGACCACTTTCCTCAAATTCCACGTCGCCCTGGATGCCGGCCGAGGTTCGGAGATTTCCGTCGGCAAGGATTGCGCCTGCGCAGTCCCTACAAGAACCATCTCGATAGCCGGAACCATATCGTCAGATCATCGGCAGTGTTATCTCCTGTCAGATGATGAATGAGCCGGAAGCTTGTTCCCCCTCCCTCCAGATCGCGCTCTCACTGCACTGTGTTAATGGTGAACTCCAGGGTTTGGATGCAAAAGTGTTTCTGCTGGAGGGGGTGCAGTGCTGAAGCTAGCAGCCAGTGGACACCTCTCTCTCCAGCTGACAGACATCTCTGCCCAGCTATTTCTATATACTACCCCTAAGGCCCCCTATATACAGAGGCGGCTCTTTAATTAGGCAAATTAGGCGGTCGCATAAGGCCTCGCACTTACAGGGGCCTCGCAGCCGCCTAACTTACCCAACGCATTACCCCAGTTTTGAGGGACAGGAGACCTTAATGCTGCTGTGCTCAGGCAGCGTTAAGAGCCCCGACTCAGGAGTGGGGCCGCCAGAATCCCTAACAACCAGTGAATATCGGTGACTCCACCCCTTGTGACGTCAATAACCCAGCATGCCCTCTGATGTCACAAGGGGGCGGGATCACTAGGTGAAATCACCGGGTGGCCCCTGCTCCTTAGTTTTTAAAGAGCAGGATCTGGGGGACTTCCAGATTCCCTGCCCCTTAGTTTTTAAAGAGCAGGATCTGGGGGGCTTCCAGATTCTGATAAGCCCCCTGCCCACAGACCCCTACAAGCACCGGCCAGGGTTGTGGGGAAGAGGCTCTTGTCCTTGAATTATTTTACCCATCACGGGTGTGAGTGGGGGCCCCATGTCAAGTTTTGCCTAAGGCCTCACAAAGCCTAGAGCCGCCTCTGCCTATATACTTTGCGTAGTGGGAACACATGTTCCTGCTCGCATTTTTTTTATTTATTTTTTGCTTGTTTTTTTGGCACACAGGGGAGCCCATTCACTTAAATGGGCTTCCATATGTGTGACAAACACATCACAGAGGCTCTAGAACATGGGTGCTCAACCTGTGGCCCTCCAGCTGTTGCAGAACTACAGGTCCCATGATGCATTGCAAGGCTGACTGTTACAAGCATGACTTCCAAATGCTGAGGCATGATGGGATTTGTAGTTCTGCAGCAGCTGGAGGGCCACAGGTTGAACACTCATGCTCTAGAACATTTTGAGGCATGCAGCTTTGCCACATGACAAAACATCGGTCAGTTGTTTTGCATTTGGTGTGCCATTAACAATTAATGGCACCACAAGCTATACGCGCATTTGTGGTGCATTTCCAAAAACGCCCGTTACCTGTGCACTGTCACACATCCAGAAAACATCAAATGTGAATACAGTCTAATGCCTAGAATACACTGCTATTTTTTTTTTTTACCCAGCAGGCTGAACGAAAAAAAAACTGACACCTTACTTAGGTCAAAGCCACTGTTCTAACACACATGTTAGTACAGTGATCTCCCCTGCTGTTCTATTGTGTTTTGACAGGGGGACGGCTTCCCGCCAGAACATTCCAGTCAGCGCTCTCAGCCATTGGGGGATGGTCAGCAGACATTTTTTGGTCATGCTCCTTCAGAAGCCGGCTGTCATATAGTCAGACAGGGCTGTATACATGCCATCGCTGTGATGCTTTACTTCACAGCTGCAGCATTTTTAACGCAGGCTGCAGAGTTTGAAAGGCAGCACTACCTGTCAAACTTCTCATTGAGTTCAATGGGGCTGCTCTGCACCTTGAAACCAAATACTGTTGCAATTTAAAATTACTATTAAGCAATTGAAAAAAAAACAGGTGTCAGGAAGGGGCAGTAGCGAGGCAATAATTTCTGCCATGGCTGCAAAGCATATCATTGCGACCATGGCATTTTAGTGATTTGTTATTTCTGGGGGGGGGGGGGCCTGACAGGTAAGTTGAAAGGGGCCCCATGATTTCTAACAGCAGCCCTGCCCCTCCCCCAGGGTATTCTCTCTTTGAGATAGCACTCAAGACTGAGCAGTCATTTGTCGCATTTTAAATGAATGAAGAAGCACAATGACATGGACTAATTTCATGATTTCTGATATTTTTATATTTGTTACATTTTAATGACTATTTCCTTTGTTGTTTTCAATGTATTTTTTACTGTTTATATTTTCACATTGGTATTGTTTTGTGCATGATATTAAACAGACTAGGCAGTGCCTAAATTAGCATATTTACTCATTAAATACAGTGGCTTTATATCCTGCTTTGCTGCACTACACTGCTCTTTCCGAATATTCATTTCGAAAGGTTAAGTATTATGCAGGAGAGTGATATTTACACACTGCACTCTATTCACTACATCTGGTTAGACATGTGAATGGACTTCTCAGTAAAAAGCAAGAAGTAGTAAAATGTACAGTAGCGCTAATGTCCTTTTATAGGTCCTCCTATCCTTTCTACTGGCGATTTGGCCTATAGTTGAACCAAACACCCACTGACCCTCCAACGACAACCAAAAGGCTTACACCTCTTCAATCTTTTTTATGCTCGTATTTTACTGGTTCCAATGTCCAGTCGAGAGACGGGCGAGGGGTACAGGATAGCCAACAATAGCAGCATAGACTCACTCAGTAGATTTTTAAAGTTTTTTAAACTCTGTCACTGGCTAATGCAGACTGTGAGACTGGCAATCTGTAGTTGTGGATGTTTAGGCTTAGACCAGTAATGAACGGAGAATGTCTAATCTAAAGGTGCCATCCCATAGTAGCCATGATCATGTGTCCCCAGGCCCTAACGTAGGCCAACTTAGGCCTTAGGCCTGAAACTGTGTGCTCCCGAGTCCCCACACAGCAGGTCTGAGAGGCAGGGGGCCTTCTCTTCTGGCAAGAGCCCAGAAGGCAAAGACCAGGATCTCAGTATGAGTCTGCACAGGACATGGTGAAACACACAGCTACTTCAGAGCAACAAAAGCAATATTGCACTATGAATCTCTCTTTAGGTCCTGAGTAAACATGCAAAATATGAGGAAAAGAGCCAGAAAACCCCCACACAGGGGCCAGTGGAGAGAAGTATGGATCTAGTGATATGGATCGTACTGGGTGCAAGTAATCAGAAGCTGAGGACCATTATTGTATACCAAATAGAGCGCAGTTTGAACTTATGCTCATTCCCTGAGGTGAGCGGCCATTTCACCTGAAGGTGGCTGGTGCAGGCTACTTATGTATTTCTATAATGCCCTGTACACACGATCGGTTCGTCTGATGAAAACGGACCGATGGACCGTTTTCATCGGGCGAACCGATCGTGTGTGGGCCCCATCAGTTTTTTTCATCGGTGAAAAAAAATAGAACCTGTTTTAAATTTTTCTTATGGTTAAAAAACCGATGGAAAAGAAGATCGTCTGTGGGGAAATCCATTGGTCAAAAATCCACGCATGCTCAGAATCAAGTCGGCGCATGCTCGGAAGCATTGAACTTAACTTTTCTCAGCACGTCGTTGTGTTTTACGTCACCGCGTTGGACACGATCAGATTTTTAACCGATGTTGTGTAGGCAAGACTGATGAAAGTCAGCTTCATCGGATATCTGATGAAAAAATCCATTGGTTTGTTTTCATCAGACGAACCGATCGTGTGTACATGGCATTAGAGTTTTTTGCTTTTTGGGCATATCTATTAGCAACGGCTGGTTTCATCTGAATGGAGAACCCGCATGCTTATATTGTACCTCCATGTATTGAACCTACAATTTGTTTTGCACTATTTGGACACATTTTCTGAATGTTAAACGATTATAGTGCTCATTTGACTGGACACTGTTTAATGACTTTAAGCTGTGTGAATACTTTATCGTATAAGTTTATGTTTTTTCATGTTTTTTGTGTAATATTATGTAAGGGGATGTGAACAAACGCATCATTTATACACTAACCAAAGACCCGGATCCATCACACTCACATCCTCTACGGACAAAGCCTAGGAAGGAAGTTAACAAAAAAATTCCCCAAATATGTATCCCCTTAGCCAGTCCACATCACTGGTGCAAACCTCCACGTGATTGACCAGGGTGAAATAAATCTTCATAGCCCACGGCATTACATCTTCTCACTCTATTCAAAAAAAGAACAATTCCCAGCAGCAGACAGAAGCAAGCAATGTCCTAGGTTTGGGGAAAAACCCAACAAACCCAGATAACAATAGCAAACAGCTCAGACCAGCTACAGCCTAGCTGCAAACACAACATTTGTTCTAGGTACACTCTTCCTTATGGCAGGATCCCATCAGTACAAAACTTAGGCTGTAAGTACGAATAAAAAAGCATATTGATTACAACACAGTTGCAGTGTATGAGATGAATGACCTCTATTGAAAGGTGACTGCTGCGCATTTCAACATTGATTCTTCAGTGGTTTAACGTGATATAACTGACAGGGGCTAAATACTGCTCAATTGCATTAAACGTAAAGATAGCTGTTTAATGAAATTACTTTTTCTGTTAGTTGTACCACTTAGTATCGGATAAAGTTATGCATGAATGTTATGATACCCCTTTGTTGTAAGGATGTAGGTAGAGAAAAACTTTTGAAAAGTTTGATCAGTTGTTTGGCCAAGTTTTGGAAAATTAGAAAACTTCCAAAATTTCGAATTTCCAAACCAAAAGTCCCATTGAACTAACTGTGAATCCAAACTAGGCTCCTTTAAATAACAAATTATACAAAATTGTGCAAAATGGTTTGAAAATCTCCTGTCATCCCTGTCTGATGAGTTGATGAGATGACTGGGCCAAAAACAGCTAGAGGTGTTCTCTTTAAATATACTAAGATACTGTAGAAGGCGTAGGTCTTGGGGGTCCTGATAGTCAAGCTAAGGGTGCTCAGAAGCAGATATAAGGCAGAGAAAGCTAACTAACACAGCCTTTGGTCCCTTTCTCTAAAAAGGGTTATGGTAATCTAAACTGCCAAAACAAAAACAATTCTAATTCAGATTTGGCTCAGGACATGCAAACTCACAAAATTCAGCCAAATCTAATGCCATTCAAATGTTTTGTAACTTCAGCGCTTAAAGCTTTACAAGGTAGAACAGAACACAACAAAAACAAAAAAAACAGTAGACAGATAAAATAATACAACTAAAGCCATGGAAATAATGTGGGTCTCATGGTCTCTGGTTTTGCAATGGAGTTCCAAGATGGAGCCTTATGCCGCGTACACACGATTGGAAATTCCACCGTGGGTAGGCCCCATCAGACTTTTGCTATCGGAATTTCTGCTAACAAAAGATTGAGAGCAGGTTCTCTATTTTTCCGACGTAAAAAGTTCCTATCAGAAAATCCGCTTGTCTGTATGCAATTCCAACGCACAAAAAAACATGCATGCTCAAAATCAAGCAGAAGAGCCAAACTGCCTATTGAACTTCATTGATCTCGGCTCGTCGTACGTCTTGTACGTCACCGCGTTCTTGACGGTCGGAATTTCTGACAAAATTTGTATGACCGTGTGTATGCAATACAAGTTTAAGCCAACATTCCGTCAGAAAAAATCCACGGTTTTCTTGTCGGAATTTCAGATCGTGGTCGCGGCACTAGAGTGTTATTTTGTAACCTGATTATTAATAATCAGCATGAGATCAAAATAGGTAGACTTGGTGCACAAGTTTGCTACTTTTAAGGCCGCGTAATTCAAATGGGGATGTAGGGGGCGTGTTTTATTAAAATTTATGTTGACCCCGCGTTTTTGACGTTTTAGTTGAACGGCGCATGCGCCGTCCGTAAAATATCCCAGCGTGCATTGCTCCAAGGACGTCATTGGTTTCGACGTTAACGTAAATTACGTCCGGCCGTATTCGCGAACGACTTACGCAAACGACGTAAACAATTCAAAACTCGGCATGGGAACGACGGCCATACTTAACATAGTATACTCCGCACTTACCCCTCCTATAGCAGGGGTAACTTTCCGCCGGAAAAAGCCGAACGCAAACGACGTAAAAAAAAAGCGCCGGGCGGTCGTTCGTTTCTGAATCGGCGTAAATGCTAATTTGCATATTCAACGCGTAAAAGATATGGTATATGTAGCTGTCATGGCTGGACCCTGGGTGTTTGGCACGGACGTGCCATATGAGGCATTGGGCATCGACTATCACCTGTACGTTGATGGAATGCCAGTGCTTCCGATTGCGGTATAGGTGCTCTGTCTCACGGGGGGGGGGGCCGTAGTGCCACATGTGTGCAATCAATGGCCCCCACGGTGCGTGGGAATCTGGCAATTCTGTAGAAATCCCGCATTGCCTTCACCCGCAGGTCCTCCTGGGTGGGTCTGATGATTTGGTTGGCCATGCGTCTGAGGATTGCGGGGATAACCTGGTGCACACATCTGCTAATGGAGGATTGTGCCATCCCAGCCACCACTCCACTTGTATGCTAAAAAGAGCCACTGGCGAGGAAATGGAGTGTTGCCAGTACTTTGACCAGTGGCTCCACTGCATGTGAGCGTTTTGTCTGGCTGGTGATGTCATCTTTCAGGGTTGTGGTTAATTCCATGATGGCAGTAGGGGTGAATCTGAAGATGCGATACACCTCAGAATCACCCATGCCAAAGACGTTTATGCGCGGTCGGTAGATCCTCTCCCGTGCCCTCCTCCTCCACCGTGCCCTCCTCCTTCTGCGCGCATCTAAAGCCAGTAGTATAGCTACGACCATGGATGCCCCTGGCATGTTGGCATACAGATTGTTGTCCTGCAAGTGTGTGTGCTTAGCTCGTCCCTAACGGTGTTGCTTTAGCTGACCTGCACACGTCTGGTGCAAAGTTAAAGCTGCTTTTATGAGGGGTAACTTTAGACCGGACATACAGCTTATGCGCACAGCGCGTAGCCTGCGCCGGTCAAACGTACTTTCGTGGATCGCCGTATCTCCCTCATTTGCATATTTGCATAGCAAAACAATGGTGCGTCCAGTGTATTTTTGCGCCCACGATGCGCCGGTGTAGAAAAAATACGTCGGTCGGAAAAATCTAGTTCTCAGGCGTATCTCGTTTTGGGGATACGGCGCATAGATACGCCGGCACATATTTAGACTTACGCCGCGCATCTCGAGATACGCCTGCGTAAGTGCTTTGTGGATCTGCCCCTAGGTTTTTTTGCTTTTATATTCATTAGGTTTCCCCTAAGTTCAAGATATGGTTAGCTTCTGCTGTTGGAGCTGCAGAGTTTCCCTAGTAGACAGAACAGGACAGAAAATATTATTTAGTTATGAATACCTGAGAGGGCCCTGCTCCCCCTCTCCGAACAAAATACCAAATGATATTTCCCTAAAAATACACTAAAATCATTATTATATGACATATTTACTGGCCCCTACCCCTGCTTTCCATCCTGAAACATCCTCTTGTGTGCCCGCAGCAGCTACCGGAGGGAAAAGAGAAGAGGGAAGGCAGAAACG
The DNA here is from genome assembly GCF_905171775.1 of Rana temporaria. Classification (NCBI taxonomy): domain Eukaryota; kingdom Metazoa; phylum Chordata; class Amphibia; order Anura; family Ranidae; genus Rana; species Rana temporaria. The sequence goes on from NC_053490.1 coordinate 486,387,979, forward strand.
CTGCAGACAAAATGGGGGTACAAGGGGAGGAGGCCTGGCTTAGGGAATTTATGCTGCCTTGTTGGAGGGTACATCTAGAAGGAGTGGAGAAGAAAGATACCTGCTTTTTGTGGCGCCACTTGGGAAAAGACGTTGCTGCTGAATGGTGTGCTGGAGAGCTGCTTCCAGTGCACATTACAGGAAGTTCTGGCGGCTCATTCTACAAGGCATTTTCTTGGTTATGCTGAACAATTTACCAATACACATTATGGCTCTCAGCTTAAAGGTCTGTGGCCTTTATTAACTGTTTCTAGTAAAGAAGTTGAGCGCCATTTTTTGTATATTTTAAGTGCCCAAATCCTCTGTCATCTATGTTTTATTTGTGCATTAACCACTTAAGACCCGGACCAAAATTCAGCTAAAGGACCTTGCCCCTTTTTGCGATTCGTCACTACGTCGCTTAAACTGTCAATTGTGCGGTCATGCGACGTGGCTCCCAAACAAAATTGGCGTCCTTTTTTTCCCACAAATAGAGCTTTCTTTTGGTGGTATTTGATCACCTCTGCGGTATTTATTTTTTTCCGCTATAAACAAAAATAGAGCGACAATTTTGAAAAAAATTCTATATTTTTTACTTTTTGCTATAATAAATATCCCCCAAAAATATATAAACATTTTTTTTCCTCAGTTTAGGCCGATACGTATTCTTCTACCTATTTTTGGTAAAAAAATCGCAATTAGCGTTTATCGGTTGGTTTGCGCAAAAATTATAGCGTTTACAAAATAGGGGATAGTTTTATTGCATTTTTATAAAAAAAAATTTTTTTACTACTAATGGTGGCGATCAGCGTTTTTTTTCGTGACTGCGACATTATGGCGGACACTTCGGCCAATTTTGACACATTTTTGGGACCATTGTCATTTTCACAGCAAAAAATTCATTTAAAATGCATTGTTTATTGTGAAAATGACAATTGCAGTTTGGGATTTAACCACAGGGGGTGCTGATGGGGTTATGTGTGACCTCATGTGTGTTTACAACTGTAGGGGGATGTGGCTGTAGGTGTGATGTCATCTATTGTGTCCCCCTATAAAAGGGATGACACGATCGATGCTGCCGCCACAGTGAAGAACGGGGAAGCCGTGTTTACACACGGCTCTCCCCGTTCTTCAGCTCCAGAGACCGATCGCGGGACTGCAGCGGCGATCGGGTCCCGCGGTCCCGGTCACGGAGCTTCGGACCGGGTCGCGGGAGCGCGCCCACGACCCACTGCTGGGTACTAGTACAGGACGTACCTGTACGTACATGTGCCCAGCCGTGCCATTCTGCTGACGTATATGAGCAGGAGGCCGTCCTTAAGTGGTTAATAAACTCCTGGAATGCATTAGAGCAGGGCTTATCAACAAGGGTTCCATGGAACCTTAGGGTTCCTCCAGAGGTTGCTAGAGGTTCCTTGAGCAACGAGCAATGTCTGCCTCTCAGATAAGTTACAATTGATCTTTTTAGCTCTCTGTCAGGGAATAATTCTTCACAATTGACACAAATATAAGGAGCATTCTTCATAGTGACCATCACACTAATGTATAATGGGTTGTAGATATACAGTAGTAATTTTTGGCAGGGTTTTCCTGAGGCTAGACAAATATTTCAAGGGTTCCTCTGTTTTGAAAGCAAATTTGTTTATTTGATTTATTGGACAAAGAAATGAATGTTTGAATTCAATGATTCAGTAAAGCATGTTGAAAATGTGACCTGTGTCCCTTGACAAATCCTACCTGCATACAGGTTCTGTGTTCCCATGGTGACTAGTACTGATATATTGTAGCAAAGGATGAGAACTTCACCTTTTCTCATGATCTATTTATTATATATCTTCTGTGCATTCTTTATTTTCTCACTTATATTTAATCACAATTCATTTCCCCTTTTCATTTATTCTCTATGTTGTGTCCTTCTGCAGTCTTCTGCTTTTCCAGTTTTATGTTGGTTGACATGGGAAATTGGTTGTAATGCCACCCAAAGTATCCTGGAACTGATACTGGATCGCACGCTAACCTTAATTTGTGGTAAGCAAAAATAGAAATCTGCTTCTCCAAAAGGTTTAGGAAATTGGACTCCATTATTCACTCTGCCAGCCAATATTCATGCCTATCCTAAATAAACTAGTGTAGAAACCCAGTGGAACCCCTAATAATTTATTTTTGAGTCCATGCCCCTTCTCCCATCACACTGGAGAGAGGACACGCTATCCCAGTGCTGTATTATGGCCTAGGCCGACAAGGCCCAGGCCTAGGGCGGCACTTTGCGGGGGGGCGGCAAAAAAGCTGCACAGCTGAATCCCGGAGTTCAGTGCCACGACATGTTTCGGCACTGAACTCCGGTAATTGTTAAGTCTAGGATGCGCTGGCGCAGTCACCCGGGACATCTGCCGCCCAGGGTCCCGCAGCGTCGATCGGCTTTACAGTGCAGCCGTCCCTCTCTTTCTCCACTGACATCGCAGTCATTCTTCGGCTCCCCCCCTCTCGGCTCAATGTTCCTGTGTACACAGCCAGGAGGATGAGCCGAGGAGAGACACAACTACAGTCAGTGAGAGAGCCATGCTGCTGGTATGTGAGAACTTCAGTGAGAGAGGACACAGTAAACAGGAGGGAAGGAGGGGGGCAGGCAGATAAGAGGTAAACAAATGAAGTGATGAGAGAGGAGAGGGTGGTATGGGGATATGTGCTGGGGAGTGACTTGAAAGGGAAGAAGATATGTGCTAGTGGAGGGTCTGATCCCCCCCCCCCACTAGCACATATCTTCTTCCCTCTCAAATCACTCCCCAGCACATATCCCCATACCACCCTCTCCCCCCAAATTAAAAGATGCTCTGTCCCTCTGTCCTCATCCCACCCTGTCCCCCTGTTCCCATCTCACCCTATCCATCTGTCCTCATCCCATCCTGTCCCCCTGTCCTCATCCCACCCCGTCCTCCTGTCCTCATCCCACCCTGTCCCCCTGTCCCTATCCCACCCCGTCCCTCTGTCCTCATCCCTCCCTGTCCCTCTGTCCCCATCCCACCCCGTCCCTCTGTCCTCATCCCACCCCATCCCTCTGTCCTCATCCCACCCCGTCCCCCTGTCCCCATCCCACCCCGTCCCTCTGTCCTCATCCCATCCTGTCCCTCTGTCCTCATCTCACCCCGTCCCTCTGTCCTCATCCCACCCCGTCCCCCTGTCCTTATCCCACCCTGTCCCTCTGTCCTCATCCCATCCTGTCCCCCTGTCCTCCTGTCCTCATCCCACCCCGTCCCCCTGTCCCTATCCCACCCCGTCCCTCTGTCCTCATCCCACCCTGTCCCTCTGTCCCCATCCCACCCCGTCCCTCTGTCCTCATCCCACCCATCCCCCTGTCCCAATCCCATCCTGTCCCTCTTTCCTCATCCCATTCTGTCCCTCTGTCCTTATCCCACCCCATCCCCCTGTCCCCATCCCACCCCGTCTATCTGTCCTCATCCCATCCTGTCCCTCTGTCCTCATCCCACCCTGTCCCTCTGTCCCCATCCCACCCCGTCCCTCTGTACTCATCCCACCCTGTCCCTCTGTCCTCATCCCATCCTTTCCCTCTGTCCTCATCCCACCCCGTCCCTCTGTCCTCATCCCACCCCATCCCCCTGTCCCTATCCCACCCCATCCCTCTGTCCTCATCCCATCCTGTCCCTCTGTCCTCATCCCACCATGTCCCTCTGTCCCTATCCTACCCCGTCCCTCTGTACTCATCCCACCCTGTCCCTCTGTCCTCATCCCATCCTTTCCCTCTGTCCTCATTCCACCCTGTCCCTCTGTCCTCATCCCACCCTGTCCCTCTGTCCTCATCCCACCCTGTCCCTCTGTCCTCATCCCACTCTGTCCCCCTGTCCTCATCCCACTCTCTCCCTCTGTCCTCATCCCACCCTGTCCCCCTGTCCTCATCCCACCATGTCCCCCTGTCCTCATCCCACTGCATACCTCTGTCCTCATCCCATGAAAATGACAGGGCGGGTCTTAAAAAGGAAGGGGTGTAGTTTTGACAGGAAGGGGTGCGTCATATATAAAGTAGGGGGTGTGTGAGTTTCGTCAGGCCTAGGGCAGCACAAAACCTAAATACACCCCTGCCCCATCCATAATAGGTATGAGCAGTGTTTAATGGGGATCCCGCTTACATTAATATAGGAGGTTTTTACAACTTCTCTGCTCTAATAGGCAAGAACAATACTTTCTTACTAGAATGTAGGACATAAGCATGCAATCTTGTTGTGGCCATCTTCGAATATCGTTTGTTGTGCCTATTTTAAGTCTCTGGTCCTGAGTCCTTTTTGAAAGATTTACCCGGACCGTGTGGACCAACTGCTCCTCCAGCTCCTGTTCCGGGACACTTCTCCATGACCGTGTAAGGAAAGGCTCCCTCCCAGCTCTCGAGCTCCTCTGCCAAATTCACACCAGATGGGGGTGTCTCTCCAGCATGTAGTCTAGCACTCCATCTTTCAATTCAACCAGCCGACAACTCCTCCCCAGCAGGCTGACTGTGAGTATATCTAGGAGGCCTGCCCCCTGCCAATCATAGTTGGGGATTGGTCAGGGCTCCTCACATGTAATCCATGCCACTCCAGCTCTCAGCCCTGCCCCTCTTCTAGAACAATCTCACTGAAAGCAGGGGAGGAACCCAAGAGCTGAAGCACATGCCAGTCACACCCACTGCTACACTAACCACTCCCTGCCTCCAGATCAAAAACAAACAGGCCTAGCTCGCAGCATTCGGCCTTTTTAAATTTACCTGTACTGACAGAACCTCAAACACTACACATCTAGCACCTACCTATGGTAGAGGGTGCTATATAAATATAGAGCTTCTGTTTTAGGGTAGTTACATAACCCCCTGCATCATTTTAAGGAGGAACTCTGTTGGACCAGCTAACAATTCCATCATGCTTGCATCACAAGGAGGGGAAGAGGGGGCGGGACTGAGTGGGGTAGAGCAGAGCTGGAATGGCCTGGGAACGCAGGGACGGACAATGGCACACGGAACTATCAGTGAGCAGCCACATTTGGTTGCACACATCAGCCGTTGTCAGTCTGAGAGAGGAGGGCTTCTGAATGGCTGGATGAAATGGGTATTTCTCTTAAGCCATTTATAAAACTTAAAAGTGAACAATACAAAAGTTAATATCATTAATCATAGAAATCTAAGGGAGATTATAATTTTTTGCTGGAATTCCACCTTAAGTTGACTTCAGCCAGTCCAACCAGCTTAATGCCGCAAATGCAAAGTAGAGAAGTGCAGAGAGGATCTGTACATCCAGAGTTTAGAAGCAATTAGAGAAAGGAACAAGGAAGAGGAGCATGACTTCACTTGGTAAGTAGTAGTCACAGGAGATGTGGATGATGGTATGAAAAATTTAAAAAGTAAAAAAAAAGATTGGCAATTACTTTTTTGAGCACTATAAGAAAACCCTTGTTTGCAAAAGCTAATGTCAGGCAAGTGTTTTGTGAATTCTGCCAATTTTACAAGAGAAGATTTAAATGCAGAAACAAATATCAATTAGTATGAAAAATCTAGACTCAAGTAAAAAAATTGCAAAAAACTGAATAGTCTAATGCAAGCATAAGCACAGCTATAAATCCTTTGTGTGGAAAGCCCTTATAATAATCTCAATTTCTATTGAAAGGAGGGTTACTGTGACCTACGTTGCATGACTCCTGAAACTGTTTTTTCTCCCTCACTTTGCTTTTGTCAGGCCTATACACTTTCTACCCACAAGTAACATGTAGAGACAGCCTAATGATTAAGCAGTGGTGTTCCTGGCTTTCTTCGTCTCTGGAGGTCACTTTGACCTTGTGTGGCAAAATTAAGTAAATTTATACAGTGCCCTGAAAGCTTCAGGTGTTTATTCTTATTCATGCCAGCTTATTGCAGCACAGAAAAGAATCAGTATTATGGTTACGTGACATACCAGAGGCTTACAAGCAGCAGGATTATTTCATATATATATAGTATTATATTATCATATATATAGTATTATATTCATATATATAGTATTTGCTGTACAGGAACTCACATCCTACATTAGGGGATACTGTTGACTTTTCCTTCAGAAAATGTTTCCGCCTTGGTTGTTGTGCTGATCCAATCGCTTTAAAGCTGTTTGAGCCACAGACCTGAAACAAAAATAAATTTTAAACCAGAAAAAAAGTGCAGCGCTCTTGTGAAAAAGTACCCAAGCACAAATAAAAAAGGCTATAAAGTGGCACAAACTAAAAAAACATTCAAATACATCAATCAATATAATATAATGTATACAAAAACCATGATAGTGTGTAAAACCTTGCGAGTGCTAGTGCTCATGAAATGTTAAGGACCGATCCTAGTGACACCTTACCCACTATCTACATGGCCCCAACCCCCTTATACCTTACCCCACAAAACCCCAATGATACAAGGGACCACGTTGTGGAGTAAAATTGGCCTTCCGGACTTTTTATTTAACCATTTCAAAATTTAACATAAATAACCATTTAAATAACTTTAAATAACTATATACACATTTCCAATACCTGGTGGTCTAGAAGACCACCCCTCTCAACTGGGACAACAATTATTACCTAGTCCTCAGTCGCAAGACACCGACTCAGGCAGTATAACCGTCCACAGTGACCTAACACTTTAACCCCTTCCTGGTTAACCCTCGTCAACCGAAAGGTACATATGGGTACAAAATTTTCCTACCCCAACTTCCAGCCTTTTCTCGTCTTCCATAGACCCACAACCGTCCCCAGAAAGCCTAAGCCTAAAACCAGGGAGGGTGGGTGGGCAGCCTCAGTTGAAAATGGAGGAGTGACAAAACGTCACTTCCGCCGCGCCAGCCACCTCTGCCGCCCCGTCTACTCACCGCCTACCCCTCCCCTTCCCCCAGAAGGAGCCTATCACCTACAGCCAGTCCCACCCTGTCATGCCGTCCCTCCCCCAAACTTTGTTTGCTCCGTGCCTCACTATATGGTGTAATAGTAGATACTTAATATAGTGTACTTATACATACTAAAAACAAACAATCTTAAAGTGCTAGTGCTCTATAAATGTCCACTAATTCATAGTAAATCAAGTCCCAAATCCATATCGATGAGTCTTCTCAAGATACTGTGAGATGTTTTTTTAAAAGTGTAAAACACCTCCACTCCGTCACCAGAAGTGCAGCAATCCTACATCTCTATGCACTCACCAGACAGCTAATGTACATTAGCATGTATCACAGCTTATCCCTTATGCCCAAAGAATCCACCTCGGTATTCCCAACTCAGGTTGTTAGAGCAAGGTCCTAAGCAGAAAAAGATCACCATATGGAGTCCAAAAATAAGGTTTATATAGTGCAGTATTTTATTGGTAAAACCCAGCAAACATATCAAATATATCCATGTGGAAAACAAATACATATAATAACATCCGGACTCACTAACATGGCCACAGATCCGAGTCCCAGAAACAGGTTTCGTGCACATGAACGTCCTCAGGAGATACACCTATCCCCAACATCAATCATTACACCCTTAAAAAGCACAAGAAAGGATGGTAATATTCAGGTGCCAGTTTACTTTAAAACAATACGACCGCCATCTTACTGAAGGTCAAATGGCATACAATTCAATGCAGACGAAAACTAAGGTAGAAAAACAATGACAATAATAAAATTAGCCCTTTTATTGCAAACTATGTTATTAGTCTGCCCTCCAAAACGTACCATTAAAGGGCACAACACAGGGGAGAAAACCTACTAGACACTCATACCCCTTAAAGATAAAGAAAAGGGGAAAAAAGAAAAACAACAATATATACAGTACATATACCCCGGGGTGTCGAGAGGTATATAAATTTAGTTTAAATGTAAACACTTTAGATTAAAAATTCCCATGAATGGCCTCAAACCGCCAATCCCACTGAAAAATTAGCAGGCTATTTAAGCAAAAAAAAAGTATAACCACTAAAGGACCTGAAGGATTTGCCCCCTTAATTACCAGGCCATTTTTTTTTTATAATTTTGTCTATCATTACCGCATTACAGGACCGCTTCTTACCCCAAGAGGGGGTGTACATCTGGTGAGTGCGGGATTTACTAGAGCACGGACTGCAGTAGTCATTATTTGGAATGCTATAAATGATCATATTACCAGGCACTGGGCACCTAGCACCTGAAACTACAAGACTGTTCTTTGATTCAAATTGATGGACTTTTAACTTTGCACGTTCTTATTTTTAATTTTTTCACATTGAATATTTGCAGGATCTTTCTTGCATGCAGTGTTCCTCATTTTTTTCACGTTATTTATTGCACCTTATTTGAACACTTGCAGGATCTTTTGCAGGATTTTTTATTGCAGGATGTTTTGCATGCAGTGTTCACCTGTTTTTTCAATAATTTTGGTACATTTGCACCAAAGTCTTGTTCAGGATATTACTGAGCATTTATTTATTTATCTAGTTATTCATATATTTATTACGTTAATCATTGCACTTTAATCTAGAGATCAGTTAGGCCCATGAATTCTTATTAGCGCCAATTCTACATTATCAATCAATTTATCTAATTATTCCACTTAGGTGGAATAAATAAGTAGAGGCAGCTTCTTACTAATTCACCACAGGACGTAAAATACCCCTTGCTGTAGGCATTTTTTATTGGTATTTTAGGTCCATTGCGCGGATTCACATTTTAACTTTTATTGGCTGGCTACTTACTGTATATGAAAGTGCTTCAAATCTAAGTTGGAGCTTTAATGGAGCACAGGTCCACATCAAAATAATATTGTGCAACTCTGTATACAAGTGGTGATTTGCTGATGTAATTTGGTGATTAGTGATGTCCTACAATGTGACACTGTGACAATGTGATAATACATAAATAAAATTACCCTCTTCTTACCTGATCCACGCCACAGGAAAGGCTACTAAAAGTAGTTCCAGCTTTCACCCATCACGGCGGGCAAGTAGTGCCAACCTTCAGGTTTACAAAGGGTTTTATTAGAGAAACCTCATACCTGGACCTGTAGAAGACTCTGCCAGAAACTTTTCGTGTCACTAATGTATTAGTACACCAAAGTCTGGATCCCAGAGCCCAGACCTCTGCAGAGATACATTACAGACAAACCTCGTTTTTTCTTAGACGAGGCCCGGGTACCAACCATCTTAGGCCTTTGACATCAGCCCGAGGAATGTATCCGGTTATAGCTCCTAGGTCTCCGCAGCCAGACCATCAAAAGAGCATTTTTCTTCTTAGCACATGTTGATTGTGACCAACCACCTTAACACTGGCAAAAAAACTGAGGCACTCTCCATTTGGGAGGGGTTATATAGGGGAAGAACTCAATTCTAATTGGGTTAACCAGTGTCCAATCACCTGTGGTGACTACATAACCCATTAAGTAATTAGGGCTCTGTGTCCTGTGATGTATGATCAAGAAAGCTCTCTAGAATTAAGAAAACTGGTGATACTAGATGGTGGAGCAAGCCAAGAGCATTGTGTACCATATTTGGTTTCACTCTAGACCAGAGGAGTTGTATACTATTTATTGTATTGAATGAAACAGGTCGCTAAATCTCCTAGAATTGACAATAAAGTTGTGAGTAAAACCTTGCCTATCTCATCCTAGTTAATGCAAATCTTTGATATTGCTAATACAGCTTCAGAGTATCTACAGACGTTTAGATTAGGTATTTTATAAGCATGATAAATATTTTGTCAACACCACAATGTGATCCCGGTTTGATCTGAAACTTTTGAGAGCAGAGGAGTGTTCTGAAGTCTAATAGACCCCCGAGCTCTCAGTAAAGAGTACCTGTCACTGCCCATGTTATCGTAAGCGATGCTGCTCACCCCTTGTGATAGCAATAAAGTTGATCAAAGAGACAGTGTAAATAATTAAATAAATAAAATAAACATAAAAAATTGAAGCACACCCTTTTTCCTGTGCTCACACGCAAAAGCTAATGCATACGTAGGTCCCACATGCATATGTAAATGGTGATCGCAACGCACATGTGAAGTATTGCTGTGGATGTCAGAGTAAAAGCAGTAATTCTAGCACTGAACCTCCTGTTTAAACTGGTAACTTGTCATGTCAAGTCATTTAAAGTGTTGTTTACAGAGACATTTAGACACTGTAGTTTGTCACCATTCCACTGGTGTTTGCAAATTTAAAGCATGACATGTTAGGTATCTATTTACGGTACTTGGTGTAACATGATTTTTTTATGTTTTACGAAAAAATTGGTTATTATATTAAATTAATTTAGGTGTATTTTTTCCTGAAAAATTGCATTTTTTATCAAATATTTGCTGCACAAATATTCTGTGACATAAAAAATTTCAACAGCCACCATTTTTTTTCTCCATAGCCTTTGCTTTTAGAAAATATATATTGTATGGGGGTTCTAAGTACTTCTAAGTAGTTGTAAGAAAATGCAGAATTTTACATGCATGTAAGAAGTGTCAGAATTGGCTTGGGCAGCAAATGATTAATGTTGAGAATACACAAATCTCTTTCAACCAAAATATTGCCCGTTGCTCATTCCAGACTCATTCAGGGTTCATTTACTAAGACTGGAAAGTGCAAAATCTGGTGCAGGCGTGCATGGTAGCCAATCATCTTCTAACTTTAGCTTGTTCAATTAAAGTGATACTAAAGGTTTGTTTAAAAAAAATAAAAAAAAATAACAAACATGTCATACTTACCTCCACTGTGCAGCTCATTTTGCACAGAGTGGCCCCGAACATCCTCTTCTGGGGTTCCTCGGCGGCTAGGTAACCCCCTAGGGGAAGCGCTGTCCCAAGGGGGTTACCTTGCGGGCGGGCTCCTGAGTCATTCATTTGGCGTACATAGATGCCGAGTGTATGACTCGGCCCCGCCCCCAGCACCCGCTTTATTGGATTTGATTGACAGCAGCAGGATCCAATGGCTGCACTGCTATCAATCTATCCAATCAAAGCCAGGACTCGGTGGAGAGGACGGCATGGACGCGCCAAGGAAATGAAGGGGCTCAGGTAAGTAAAACAGGGGCAAGGCCGGACTGGGAGTAAAAACCAGCCCTGGAAAAAATGTCATACCAGCCCCATAGCATTTTTATACCAGCCCAACAGCATAACATCATTATTTTCTTGTTCATAAAAGGGAAAATCATGCATTGTAAAGCACAGTTGAAGAGTGTATTATATATAGAGAAGACAGATATGAAAGCACATAGTGCTAGGGATATACAACAGCAAATTACAGTTAGAAGTGGTAAAAGTGGAGCAATCATCAAGGGGGACACCTTACATCAACTCCCCGTTACAGCAATGACCCCCCCCCCCCTCAGACTGGCCTGGTGGCGCTGTCACTGACCACCTCTCAGGTGCACTGTGCAGGGATCAGTCAGTCGGCTCCCGGTTGGTGGCTCTGGTTTTCCTATTGTCTCCTCTTCACAGTCCACACACGTCTCCCATGACCCCCATCCCAACGGTGCTCCCACTGTTGACTACTCTCCAGACTCCCCCAGAGACTGCAGACATTATATAAAACAAGAGATGGTCAGAGGTTGCAGACATGGTACAGGAGATGGCAGAGGCTGTGGGCATGGTACGGGAGATGTCAGAGGTTGCAGACATGGTACAGGAGATGTCAGAGGCTGTGGGCATGGTACAGGAGATGTCAGAGGCTGTGGGCATGGTACAGGAGATGTCAGAGGCTGTGGGCATAGTACAGAAGATGTCAGAGGCTGTGGGCATAGTACAGAAGATGTCAGAGGCTGTGGGCATAGGACAGAAGATGTCAGAGGTTGTGGGCATAGTACAGAAGATGTCAGAGGTTGTGGGCATAGTACAGAAGATGTCAGAGGCTGTGGGCATGGTACAGGAGATGTCAGAGGCTGTGGGCATGGTACAGGAGATGTCAGAGGCTGTGGGCATGGTACAGGAGATGTCAGAGGCTGTGGGCATGGTACAGGAGATGTCAGAGGCTGTGGGCATAGTAAAGAAGGGCATAGTAAATAAGATGTCAGAGGCTGTGGGCATGGTACAGGAGATGTCAAAGGCTGTGGGCATAGAACAGAAGATGTCAGAGGCTGTGGGCATGGTACAGGAGATGTCAGAGGTTGTGGGCATAGTACAGAAGATGTCAGAGGTTGTGGGCATAGTACAGAAGATGTCAGAGGCTGTGGGCATGGTGCAGGAGATGTCAGAGACTGTGGGCATGGTACAGGAGATGTCAGAGGCTGTGGGCATGGTACAGGAGATGTCAGAGGCTGTGGGCATGATACAGATGTCCAGATGGCAGAGGCTGTGGGCATGGTACAGGAGATGTCATTCCCCCATCTGTCTAGCAGATTGGATGACAGTCAGACCGGTCCATAGAGAACAGCAGTCTGTGATCGTGTCCACTCTGCATAAGTGGAGCAGACACGGACCTGTCATCCGCCTGCTCAGCAGGGATCAGTGGAGAGTTCCCCCACTGAGCAGGTGGATTTGCTTGGCAGAGTCTGCCCATGTGAAAGGGCTCCAAGGGAGAGATCTGTGGACTGTAATGTAAAGGGAAACTGATGTAAGGGCCAGTTCACACCAGACTCAGTTTCGTACAGTTTTGTGCGCATTTTTTCTGTGATAAAAATGCACGCACAGTGTTTTCTATGTATTCCAATGGCTCTAGTTCACACCATGCAGTCAGTTTTTCGGTGCAGAAACTGACCGGAAACTCACTGCATGGTGTGAACTAGAGCCATTGGAATACATAGAAAACACTGTGCATGCATTTTGTGCAGAAAAAAAGGGCACGGAACTGAATGGAACTGCGTCTGGAGCGAACTGGCACCAAAGAGGAACTCTTGGAATCCTGATGTAAAGGGGTCTCTGGTCACCAAACCCCCACATACATCAGAGTCCCCCTTTAGATCACAGTCCACAGAGCTCTCCCTTACATAAGTGTGCTCAGAGGCTGGCGAGGAGAGGAAGGGGGGGGGGATTTCCCTTACCAAAGATGAAGGCTTGGGCCCTGGATTGGTCAGCAAACAAGGCCTATTAGCTTGTGCTATACATAGGCTGGCAGAGCATGCTGGGGCTTGTAGTGCAGCCCACTAGGGAAACCCTAGTGGGCTGCTGTGTTGGTTGAGGGACTCTGGAGGTGACAACACACTCTGTTCAGCCCCATCAATGACTGAGCCACCTGTGTGCTTCTTTCTTTTTAATCACTAAGAACTTGGAAATTTCATTAGGAAGCAAGGCTTTTAGCTGACCTGGAGAGGTGTGGATCCTCTGGAGGGTTGCAGCATCCATAATACAAGCTGGCCTTTGGCTTGCCTCCATTTCCACTACTGTATCTACCTTCTGCAGGCTGCTGCTGGCGTTTCTCTATGGAGAAGCTGCAGAAGATTGGAATGTGGGCGGGGCCACAGGGACACACGAGGAGGTGAGGGGAGGAGAACTTGTTATCTGTAACTTTTTTCTCTTCTGTCCGACATCTGTGCAAGGAGGGGGGCTGTCAGTGCGGGGGGGGGGGGGGGGTCTGAGTAGTATGTGACACAGAATGTAATACACACTCTGCTCACAACTGAAGCCAGCATCACACAGCAGGAGATGCCCGCTGACTGACGTGTAGTGGAGGAAGAGGAGGGGGGAGCGGAGCACCGCACTGCAGCCACAGCCACAGCTTAGCCCAAAGCAGCCTCAGAACAGGCAGCCTACCGGGAGATTTCCCGATGTCCCGGTAGGCCAGTCCAGCCCTGTACAGGGGGACTGGGGGGGGGGGGGACGGTGACTGCCAGGTGTTTTTTCACCTTAATGCATAGGATTCATTAAGGTGAAGAAAAAAAACGAGGGTTTGCAACCCCCTTTAAGCTTTGACAAGCTTATGCGCGCGGGAGACTTCTTGGCTGGCAAGGTCTGGCGGCTGCCGGGCCTTTAGCCGAGGATCAGGTTTAGGAGATATTCTTTATACCTACAGGTAAGCCTTATTATAGGCTTACCTGTAGGTAAAAGTGGTAGTACAGAGTGTACTACCACTTTAATTGCCACTGGGTTTTACATTTTTGCTAAATAAACAAAAAAAAATAAAAAATTGAAAAAAAGAAAAGTTTTCTTAATTTCTATTATAACATTTTGCAAATAAGTAATTTTTCTTCATAAATTTAGGACAAATGTATTCTGCTACATTTCCTTGGTGAAAATAACCCAAATCAGTGTATAATATTAATACTGTAGGAAAGTTTTAGAGTCCAGAAATTGTGGTATACATTCCCAGCTCAACTTACTGACCAGTCTGCAACCAACCAAATTATCCTGTCTAACAGTATGCATTAATAACAGGAGTTTAGTCTGCACACATTTGCAAATACTTGCGTACGCTACAAGGCCCTGTCAAGGTCCCCCAGTATTTTCTGTAATCTTAACTTTAAATTTTGGATAGGCAGAGGACAGGTGAGCCTGGAGGTAGCCCACCCCTCCTTAAAGGCACAGGGGTTCACTGGACACCCAGAATATAGCACAAAGGTGTTCAGTGCGCCCCCTCACCAATATTTCAACAGTACAAACAAATGGCCACTGCCCTAACCTGTAACCAGTCTTTGCAGCATGGAGCACATGGAAGGTCATTGCATGCAAAACAATACCAAAGAAGATCCCGGCTCAACTTACTGACCAGTCTGCAACCAACCAAATTATCCTGTCTAACAATATGCGTTAAAAACAGGGGCTTAGGCAGCACCCATTTGCAAATACATGCGTAAGCTACAGGGACCACTGTTGAAATGCTGGTGAGGGGACGCACTAGACACCTTTGCTGCCAATGTGCTATATGCTGAGTGTCCAGTGAGCCCCTGGCCTTTAAGGAGGGGTGGGCTACCTCCAGGCTCCAGGCCAGGTTAAACAGCTTAAACCAGGAAATAGTCACACCCAATGTTACAATGTATAAAATATTTTCGCCAAAATGAACACCTGCCTTCTTTTCAGCATTTAGTTCCCTGAAAGAAAAACAATCCCCTCCACAACACCTGCTGAAAGCACATAGCATGGTGGTACCCGCTGTTGGTAAAGACAGCGTCTACTTGTAACAATTATAGGCCAATATAAGTTCTCAATGTTGACCTAAACTAAATGCCAAAATCCTAGAAAACTATTTTGCTGGCCTTTTCATGAAAAAAAAAAAATTGCTTAACCTGTCATAACCACATAGGGGTAGATTCAGGTAAGAGATACGACGGCGTATCTCCAGATACGCCGTCGTATCTCTGAGTGTGCGGCGTCGTATCTATGCGCCAGATTCAAAGAATAAATTACGCATAGATTTGACTAAGATCCGACCGATGTAAGTCTCTTACGCCGTTGGATCTTAGTTGCAATTTTAGGCTGGCCGCTAGGTGGCGCTTCCGTATATGCAAATATATACGTTGAATATGCAAATTAGGTAGATACGCCGATTCAGAAACGTACGTTTGCCCGGCGCATTTTTTTACGTAGTTTACGTTAGGCTTTTTTCTGCGTAAAGTTACCCCTGCTATTTGAGGCGTATCCTATGTTAAGTATGTAAGAGTATAAATATAATATTAATGCGCTGAATACTAACTTAAATAATGCCAACCATGCTTATAAGTGATTTAAGCTCTGAGTGATACCATAATACACAGTATAAATCAATAAGTAAAACAAATCCACAATAATAGTCCAATTGTGTTTAAGATGTACACCAGTGATTCAATTGGGAACAACACCCAGTTCAGTGTAGTGATAGGAAATGCGATGTGATCACAGACAAGCTCCTGCTTCACAGGTAGAAGGTCTCCTCCACATAGACACCGCTCATGGAAAAAAAGAGAGACAACTCATAGCGCAGATGGTAGAGCACCAGATACACAAGAGACACTGATCTCTAGCAATAACACACTCACGATACCGCCGTTCAAACAACGCATAAATCCACAGTGACCCATGACTAAGTCAAGTGACCATTGACGTAACGCGTGGGGGAGGAGTTACGAGCGGGACGGATCGTGGATCCGAATGAGGAGAGGAAACATCAGCTGAGCGGCTCTATGGAGGATCGGTGCACTGTGGATTTATGCGTTGTTTGAACGGCGGTATCGTGAGTGTGTTATTGCTAGAGATCAGTGTCTCTTGTGTATCTGGTGCTCTACCATCTGCGCTATGAGTTGTCTCTCTTTTTTTCCATGAGCGGTGTCTATGTGGAGGAGACCTTCTACCTGTGAAGCAGGAGCTTGTCTGTGATCACATCGCATTTCCTATCACTACACTGAACTGGGTGTTGTTCCCAATTGAATCACTGGTGTACATCTTAAACACAATTGGACTATTATTGTGGATTTGTTTTACTTATTCATTTATACTGTGTATTATGGCATCACTCAGAGCTTAAATCACTTATAAGCACGGTTGGCATTATTTAAGTTAGTATTCAGCGCATTAATATTATATTTATACTTTTTCACTCTGTTTGACCCACAACACAATTTTTGCTGCGTTTACTATTTGGTGATTTTTTTTAATGGTATAATTTTGATTATTTAATTTAGCGCGGTAGTATCACATTTTCCTATGTTAAGTATGGACGTCGTTCCCGCGTCGAATTTTGAAGATTTTACGCCGTTTGCGTAAGTCGTTAGCGAATAGGGATTTGCGTAATTTAGGTTCACGTCAAAAGCATTGGCTTTTTGCGGGCTAATTTGGAGCATGTGCACTGGGTTACATTCACGGACGGCGCATGCGCCGTTAGTCAAAAACATAATTTACGTGGGGTCATGTTTTATTTATATAAAACACGCCCACCTCTTCACAATTTGAATTAGGCGCGATTACGCCGGCAGATTTACGCTACGCCGCCGTAACTTAGGGCGCAGGTTCTTGGTGAATACAGAACCTGCCTCACTAAGTTACGGCGGCGTAGCGTATCTGAGATACGCTACGCCCGCACAAAAATAAGCAATTCTACCTGAATCTACCCCATATTGTATAATGCTCCCCAATTTGCTAAAAATACTGTAATACTTGTAGCACCTTTATTATATTAAAATAAACTATACTACAGAAGGGCGATGGCTGTGTGATGGAAATGCGTTGGATGGAAGTCTAGGCTTGTGACATCATCTTGGTTAGTGTATACTTGGATTTTCTCGTTTATTTGAATGGAACACTGCGATACATTTTTATGATTTTAATATTTAATATTTGCTGCACTATGAGCCATGTCAGGCCTGAGTAGCTGTTGGAGATAATGTGGCGGGGTCACCACGCGTTGCATTTGATCTCTATATGTTGTCGTTTTTCCATCTGTCTGGAGCCATATCAAATCTGCATTGCCATTGGGGATATTGTTGCTTTATCACAGGAAAGCGAAACTGATCTCTGTTGATTGAGATCTCTCCCTCTGGTAAGGAGCGTGTGAGCACTGGTGTCATTCACTGGGAGAGCATTTCAATATAGTCAACTTTGGGACTTTTTGAACTCTATTTTACATATATTGACTTTTTATTGATCATTGATTGTTTTTATTCTCAATTTTTTTTGCATTTTTGCCCTAATTTTATTAATAATAAATTTTTGTTGTATGTACATTAGCCACTTTAAGACCAGCCTTTTTCTGGCACTTTTTGTTTACAAGTTTAAATCAGTATTTTTTGCTAGAAAATTACTTATAACCCCCAAACATTATACTTTTTTTTTAGCTTAGACCCTAGGGAATAAAATGGCAATTGTTGCTATTTTTTATGTCACATGGTATTTGCGCAGCGTTTTTGCAAGCGCATTTTTTTGGGAAAAAATATACTTTAACCGCTTCAGCCCCAGACCATTTTGATGGTCAAAGACCAGGCCACGTGCGGTGTGGCTCCCAAACAAAATAGAGCTTTCTTTTGTGGTATTTAATCACCTCTGTGATTTAAATTTTTTGCGCTATAAACAAGAAAAGAGCCAACATTTTGAAAAAAAATCAATATGTTTTACTTTTTGCTATAATAAATATCCCCAAAAAATCTAGAATTTTTTTTTTTAAAGCGCAATAAGCGCTTGTTGATTGGTTTGCGCAAAAGTTATAGCTTCTACAAAATAAGGGACTGTTTTATGGCATTATTATTAAAAACATTTTTTTTACTAGTTATGGCGGTGATCAGCGATTTTTATCGTGACTGCAACATTATGGCAGACACATCGGACACTTTTGACACCAATGTGACAAAAATGCACTGATTACTGTAAAAATGACACTGGCAGGGAAGGGGTTAACCACTAGGTGGCGCTGCAGGGGTTAAGTGTTCCCTAGGGAGTGATTCTTACTGTTAGGGGGCATAGCTACACGTGACGCGTCACTGATGATCGTTCCCGACCGTGCCGCTGGGCGGCAGATTTAAAGTGATGTACCTGTTCGCCAATCTGCCTGCCGTGCCATTCTGTTGACATACATAGTCGTGCGGCGGTCGGGAAGTGGTTAATGTATTAAAAAAAAACACAATACCCCATTTTTTTTTAAAATGTGAAAGATGATGAGTAAATAGATATGTAACATGTCACGCTTTAAAATTGCGCCACCCCCTATATGCATAATGGACAGATTCATGCATAGCGTGAATCTATCCAAGACTGCCATGGCCACCCCCTATTCATGCTTCCAGACCCTTTTAGGGCACCGGGCACATCAATTACAGCAGCTGTTTTTTTTTTTTAAGCACCTGATTAGGGCCAGAGGCTCTACCAGGCTTCAAAATATGGTGGGCTCGGGTGGCAGAGGATGTGTCCGGAGCCCACCCAGGTGTGTTACAACAGCAAATGAACGTTCGCTGTTGAAACACTTATTCTCAATCCGGCCAATCAGAAGTGGGTGTGAGACCCGTTTTCCGATTGGACAAAAAGAGAAGACTCCCGATTGGCTGCCAAGGAGGATGGAGGAAACGGAAGCTGCCGTCTCCGTGATGACCAGAAGAACGGGAGGCCGCCACCGAGCAGGGGAAGCCGCCGGTGATGGGGTAAGTACTAACTACCTACCGACTGACCAACCACCGCCTGCCACTGGAACCGGCTGTGAAGCTGTAAGGCTTTACTGCCAGATTCCCTTACTACGAATGGCGGTAGAGCCGATTCCAGGACAGGTACGTGTCTTAATATTAAAAGTCAGCAGCTACAGTATGTGTAGCTGCTAACTTAAAAAAAAAATTTCTTAAGTGTTGGTGTTGTCACAAACCTTTAATTTGTACACATAGGGCCAGATTCTCGTAGTCCGGTGTATTTTTGCGGTGGCGTAACGTATCCGATTTACGTTACGCCTCCGCAACTTAGACGGGCAAGTGCTGTATTCTCAAAGCACTTGCTCCGTAAGTCGCGGCGGCGTAGCGTAAATCGGTCGGCGTAAGCCCGCTTAATTCAAATGTGGGACGGGGGGTGTGTTTTATGTTAATCTTCTGTGACCAGACGTGATTGATGTTTTTCACGAACGGCGCATGCGCCGTACGTGGAAATCTCCCAGTGTGCATGCTCCTAATACGCCGCAAGGACGTATTGGTTTTGACGTGGATGTAAATTATGTCCAGCCCCATTCACGGACGAGTTACGCAAAATTTTTAAATTTCGTCGCGGGAACGACGGCCATACTTAACATTGGTACACCGCACTTATGCCACCATATAGCAGGGGCAACTATACGCCGGGAAAAGCCTAACGTAAACGGCGTAAATTTACTGCGTCGGCCGCGCGTACGTTCGGGAATTTGCGTATCTTGCTGATTTACATATTCTGCCGCGTAAATCAGCATACACGCCCCTAGCGGTCAGTTTAAAAACGCAGTTACGGTCCGACGGCATAAGAGACTTATGCCTGTCGGATCTAACAGATATCTATGCGTAACTGATTCTAAGAATCAGGCGCATAGATACGACCGGCCGGACGCAGAGATACGACGGCGTATCTGGAGATACGCCGTCGTATCTCCTCTAAGAATCTGGCCCTAAGTGCAGGGAAATTCGTTTGGTTTTGTATACACCATTATCACCAATATGGGACCTAAGAAAACATGCTGATAAGCTTACATAAGTGAAAAGAGGTATTTAGAATAGAACTGGACAAACAGCAATACTAAAAGTCTTACACAAAGCAGTTTATTGAACTCCATAGTACATCTGTACTTTCATTTATATTATAAAAGCAATCACTATACAATGTTTCCTCAATAAGCCCATGCTCAATAACGTATTTTAAATGTGTTCCTGCCAAGGGGTTAGCCTTTTACAATTCACAACCATGACATGTAGGGCATTAAGTATATGTAGGACTTTTTATATTATGCCATACAAAGAAAGCAATAGAATTTTTTATTTTTTTTTGTTCTTTAACTTATTTTAATCCGGTGTAAACACCTAGGCCCGGATTCACATACATCGGCGCATATTTATGCGGGCGTAGCGTATCTAATATACGCTACACCGACGCAGTGCACAGAGGCAAGCACAGTATTTATGAAGCTAGTGCTCCCACTCGCTCTCAAATCTACGCTGGGCTTTCTCGGCGTAAGCCAGCGTAGGTGGAAGTGGGCGTGAGCCATGCTAATGAGGCGTGACCTCATGCAAATGATGGGCCAAGCGCCATAGAAGTCCTTAAAAGGAATGGCGCATGCGCCGTCCCGTGGACGCATCCCAGTGCGCATGCGCAGAATCACGTCAGAACTACTCCCTAAGATACGACAGATCACGAATGTAAACCTATGCCCAGCCCTATTCACGTACTACGTAAACAACGTAAAATACGACGACTCTGTTCCCTGGTCCATATCTTTGCATGAGTTGCGCCTCCTATATGTGGAATAACTTTACGCCGGACGTACGCCTTACGCAAACCACGTATATTATGCGCCGGGGCGCAACTACGTTCGTGAATCAGCATATCTCCCTCATTTGCATATGTGCATAGAAAATCAATGGGAGCGCCCCTTGCGGCCAGCGTAAATATGCGCCCACGATACGCCTGCGTAGGAAAGTTACGTCGGTCGTATGCAGCCTATTTTCAGGCGTATCTCAGATTGTGGGCACGGCGCACAGATACGACGGCGCATAGTTACACTTACGCGGCGTATCTCGAGATACGTCGGCGTAAGTGCTTTGTGAATCCGGGCCCTAAAGTGGATCTAAAGGCAGAAGTTTTTTTTTATACCTCTCAATGCATGTGTGCCGCTACAATGTCCACTCCCGCCCTCCTTTTTACTTAAAGCGGTAGTAAACCGCTGGGTGCGTTTTTTTTTTTATGTATTTCAAACTAGCACATTATGTGAAACTTACCTAATGACTACAGTGTACCCATCTTCTGATGGCTCCTTCCAGCAGGATAATGCACCATGTCACAAAGGTCAAATCATCTCACCACTGGTTTCTTGAACATGACAATGAGGTCACTGCACTCCAATGGTCTCCACAGTCACCAGATCTCCATCCAATAGAACTCCTTTGGGATGTTGTGGAACAGGAGATTGGCATTATTGATGTGCAGCCGACAAATCTGCCACAACTGCGTGATGCTATCATGTCAATATGGAGCAAAACTTTTGAGGAATGTTTCCAACACCTTGTTAATTTTATGCTATGAAGAATGAAGTCAAAAGGGAGCCCAACCCAGTACTAGCAGCTGTACAGGTGTACATAATAAAGTGGCCGGTGAGTGTATATTTTGATTGCACTTGTAATGTATTCATGCAAATTAAAGTTACTAAAAGGTTCACAAGTTTTTCTTTCAATCACACTGTATCTATGTCTTGGTATAATATATATACAGTATTAACCAGTCCTGATAACAGTCCAACCTCCATCTTTTATTTTGCATACATCAGCGTGCTGCCACATTTGCCTGCATTATTTTACTATTTTCGAGTAAAGTCAAAATGTTGTATCCTCCAGCTTAGACATGTTTTGTACCAACCTTTTCTCCCTGGACAGATGTCCAGACTACAAAAAAAAACAAATCATGACAATTTCTACACTGTGATAATCTCCTGAGTACCCTTTCAGACAAGATCGCTCTCTTGGGTCTCGCAGCCCTATGGCCATCACAAGTGACAATTGAGTTGTAAACGCTGTCACACCATTTACTGCCATTGACTTGTACAGAAAGCTTTTTGCGAGCTGAAAAATAAAAGCGTGCCTCTTATCGGATGAACAGATGGATAAGAGCGCATTTAAGCAGTGTGCATCCCTTAACCTTCACGAGTACAAGTGCATCTGAAATTAAACAATTAATACACGCGGCAATTATGTAAGAAAATGAACGAGGTAAACACAACTCATTCCACTTGAGCTTGCCGGAACTTATGTTGTGTGAAGGATTATTTGCCGTGTTTGTGATAATGATGCTTTTGTTTTTAAATCAAAAGGTTAATTAGCCTCGTTGATAGCACATGTACAAGGTACACAAATATAATACTGGGCCTGGAGATGACTGCACTACAAAAGCTAATGACTCTTGTATATGTATGAGTTGTTTGGCAATAATTTGTCCTTCAGTATAATTAAACTTAACTAACTGATGCTAATCAGTGTCAGGGTAACAACCATTACACATAACATATACTTTAGGGGGAATAGTGTCATTGGAGCATAAGAAAACATTAATAGAGGCCAGAGTGGACACCGATGAAGGAAAGGGGAATAAACTCAACTCCTGAGTGAACTGGCTTTCAGAACATTAACAACTTAAAATACAGCCCTCAAAACAAAAATCACCAATAATAAAGATTACGTTTGTAACACTCGCCATTTTTTGAAACTTAAAGTTTTGATTGCCGCGTGCATTGATCCTTAAAGTGTTAGTTCACTTTCTCTAAAAAGCCACCTTTGTTATTCCATATACCCTGAACAGTACAGACCAGCACTTTTTCAAAGAAGTTAATAAAAAAAAAAACTAGCGCAATTATGACAACTTACTGTAAATCACTATGTGTGTTGCTGTAAGGACCGGTTCACATTGGTCCGACATGTGCTCCGACTTCCAGCGCAGAAGTCACATAATATGTAAAAATTAATGGTTCCCTATGAGAGCCCTTAACTGGTCTGACTTGTGTTGGTCCAACTTTGAAGATGCTTCCTGCACTACTTTGGTCCAACTTGGGCATGATTTCAACCTATTGATTTTAATGTAAGTCGCATCCAAGTCGGATCATCATCTTAACTGATCCGACTTGTGGCATACGACTTGTACGCTTGAGGCAAGAACGGCATGCCAAAAGTGAAAAAAAAAAAAACAGCGTGGGGGTCCCCCCCAAGATTATACCAGACCCTTTAGTCTGGTATGGATTTTAAGGGGAAACCCCACTCCAATTTTTTTTTCCTGAAAAAACAACGTGGGCCCCACCCCCCAAATCTGTACCAGACCCTTATTCAAGCATGCAGCCATCAGCATGGGGACAAGGTGCTTTGAGGTGCAGCCCCAAAGCACCCACCACCATGTTGAGAGCATGTGGCCTGGTATGGTCCAGGAGGGGGGGCACTTGCTCGTTCCCCCCCCCCCCTTCCTGATCTGCTGGGCTGCATGCTCAGATAAGCGTCTGGTATGGATTTGGGGGGGACCCCACACTGTTTTTTTTTTTTTTTACATTTTGGTGTGGAGTTCCTGCTCAAGATCCATACCAGACTCAGACCCTGTTCATTGAAGTCGCTTGGAATTCGGACATGCAGTCGCAGGGCATTGTCAGATCAGAAGTTGCAACTTCCATGTCAGAACGGTGTGAACATAGCCTTAACAATAAGGAGCTGATTTACTATAACTGGAGAGAGAAAAATCAGGTGCAGCTCTGCATAGAAATCAATCAGCTTCTGGGTTTTTTGATAAAGCTTATTTAAACAAGCTAAAGTTAGAAGCTGATTGGCTACTCCATTAAGGCCCCGTACACACGACCGAGTTTCTCAGCAGAATTCAGCCAGAAACTCGATGGGAGCCGTATTCTGCTGAGGAAACCGGTCGTGTGTACACTTTTGGCCAAGGAAACCGACGAGGAACTCGTCGAGCCAAATAGAGAACATGTTCTCTATTTCCTCGTTAGTCAATGGGGAAACTTGGCTCGCCGAGATCCTCGGCGGCTTCACAAGGAACTCGACGAGCAAAACTATGTGTTTTGCTCGTCGAGTTTCTCGGACGTGTGTACAGGGCCTTACACGTGCATCAGTTTTTTCACTCTCCAGTTTTAGTAGATCAAATCCTAAGTGTATTCCCGCGTACACCACTGATCAAAAAATATACATAAACAGTGCCGCGCAATACCTCCTTTCCAAAAAATCTATGTGCAATATAATACTTCCAAAATAATAAATTATTATTATAAAAAAAAAAATGTAATTATTTTCTTAGCCACCATATAAAAGTGTCCATGTTACTTATCATATGTGATAAATCATATCATGTCACTAAACTTCTCATTAAAAGAGAAGTATGGGGTTTCGTTTTTTTTATGATTCATACTTGCCTAGGTGGATGCAGCATTGATCTGATGCTGCATCTGTACCCTGAGAACCAGTCAATTAAACACTGCCGATTGGTCAGTTCTCAGGGCTCCCAGTGCCCCCCGTGCTCACTGGAAAGCTGGGTTGTGGAGGGGACGGGAGCGACCGGCTCAGGCTCTCAGTGGCTAACTGAGATGCTGAGACAATTGCCTGTCAGGCATGTGGGCGGATCCCGGCTTCATTGTCGCGATCTTGCACAAGCCTGGACTGGCTCTGTGACATCAGCCGACTGTGGGCTTCAGCCCGCTGTCTGCTAAAAATGGGTCACAGGAGTGCAGAATGAACTGCACTACCATGATCCACAGGAATACAGGAGTACAGCCAAGTGAACCTTCCGTTACTTTTTTTGCTTTCACCTTTAATCTGACCCAAACATATAGTTCAAATGCGCCTTCCGCTTTAGGGGTCTTTTAACCACGGTCTCTCCTTCTGCAGATCCCCAAAATCTCAATCCATGTCCATCTTCATCACTGCTCACTCAAAAATAAGTAATAACCATAGTGCTCCCTGTATTCCCACCTTTATTTTATTAAAATCATATAAAATTCACTCACATAAAACAGTGCACTGTAACTTCCAATTATTAGGCTGTGTTTCCCATTAAGATGCACAGCCATTAGGTTCCTCACAAGTTGGCGTCCTGCTCTTTCTGGTTGTGGCATGATTGGCTCCTTCAAACGCATTGCGTCACCCAATCATGTGACTTCTTCAATGCTGCACCTGCCCTTATTACACATGAAGCCATGGGAAGGCCTCTCCACAAGTGACCACTTGATCCCCCTTCATCCTTTCATTTAAAGGATAGGCTGGATGCTACAATTGTGCCCACCGGCTGTTCAAACTGCGCAATCTCTCCTTCTCTGTCTGATATCAGCTGAAACACCTAGAGAATGAAAGAGTACACGTTAAGTAATTTGAATGGCCTGCAGAAGCCGCTATGGGGTCCACAATTCTAGCATCATGCAAATGTAAAAACCTGCAAAAACGCTGTAAATAAATGCCTGAAAAACGCTAGTAAATCACTACGCTCAGGTGTGAATGGAGCCTTAAGTTATCAATTAGCAATTCATGCAAAGGTCATGGAGCATTTTCTTTCTATTACCCAGATTTAGTTATACATTGGTTACTACAAGTACACATAAATGATATCTAAAGCCAATATATATATATATATATATATAGTCCTGGATAGAGCATCGGAACCCCTTTTAGGCATTTCCCCTCATTTTTTTTAGATATCTCTTCATACATCCTGTTGTGTTGTGCCTGTGGAACAGTAACGGAAAACAAATGGACACGAAGCAAAAAAAAAAATGCATGCTGTATCTCTTACTTTATAGCAATAAAAAAACGGGATTTGGCTTATGCAATTTTTAAGTTAAAACTTAAAAGAGAAGTATGTGTTTTTTTTTCTTTTTTAGATTCATACTTACCTCGGTGGATGCAGCATCAGACCGATGCTGCATCTGTCCCCCGCCGTCTCTGCACTGAGAACTGAGAGACCGAACATCGCTGATGGTTCAGTTCTCACAAATCCCAGAGAGGAGAGCTGCTGCCTGTCAGGCTGCAGCTCTCCTCTCTGCTTCTCCACTGGAGTGCTGACCTTGAGAGGGGCAGGGAGTCGCCGTCTCATTGGCTTTCTGAGCCGATGAGGCTGCTATAAATCAAGGCAGCTGGCGGATCCAGACTTGGGAAGTTGGGATGACAAGGTGCCTCGACTGATTGCAGTGACGTCAGCAGAGACCGGACTTCAGACCACTCTCCGCTGAAAACGAGTCACAGGAGTGCAAAACGAATTGCACTCCTGTGACCCAGAGGAGAAGCCCAGCCTAAAAAGCTCAAGCTGGACTTCTCCTTTAACATAAAGCACTGCCATACATACAGGGTCAAACTCTTTATGCATCCTCAAACACCAGGCAACCCTAACCTTGGTTGCCATGAATTGCACAAAAGTCGGATTCAGGTAAACTGAGCAGATGTTAGCTCAGCTGCAGCAATTCCTTTAACAGCATTAGAAGTTTATAAATGGAGTACATTTGATACCTTGAATGACCAAGGGGGGGCTTTCAAAAGATAAATTGGTGAATACAGGTGGACAGAGTCACCCTTTCAAATTGTTATGCTCATTTATCAATGTTTGCATTGTAAAACATCAAGTAGATTATTCCTCTAACTTTCCAACTGTTTTATAGAAAAGCATTCAAATTAATGCTCTTTTTTTCACATCAGACAGGTAATTCTTATTTGAGACATATTAATAAATGTACCTAATATCTCTAGGGACTCCACCAATTAGATCTCTGCCCTTGAATTACTGCAATATCCTGCCAGAGTCTTTAAAAAATGGCTTAGTCTTGATGTTAGAACAATAAAGCAAAATGGCAGAAACAGAGAGGTTTCACTGATGAAGTCCATATGCACAAAGCTCAGTGATTTAACCCACAGACATTAAAAGGATTACAATGGAAATAGGTATGATTCAGTAATCATCCCTTACTGTGCTATTACACTAATGCTGGCTACACTCAAGAAATGCAACAGGTTATGATTCTAGCTGTTGTCAACTAGTTAACGATACAAAAATTCAGGAGAACAAAAGCTCTTTAGATATGTCTCTAAAGTGTACAGTAACTAAAGTTGAAAAATTCAAATTGATGTCAGAAATGGTTTCTTTTTTAGTAGAAAATACTTTCTTTTCGAGTTTAGCATTGTCAATCGCTGATAAAGGGTGTGGATATTATTTCTCCGATCCCACCCTGTGCAGAGATTCTCCTGCTCTGGAGCAACAATCTAAGCATCAGCAGACTGGGAGTCATAGCCACTGGGGCAGGTTAAAGTGTTTGTAAAAGTTAGATTTTTCATAAAAATAACAAACAAGTTATACTTATCTGCTCTATGCAAGGGTTTTGCACAGAGCAGCCCCAATCCTCCTCTCTTGGAGTGCCCCGCCGGCACTCCCACCTCCTCCCCTCCATCAGGTGCCCCTACGGAGAGCCGCTTTCCCTGGGAGCAAGTTTTCCAGGGAAGGGAGAAAAGCACACAGCTTGTCTATTCAGAAAACCGCTCTGCTTGTTTTCTTTTGTTCCTTTGCCTATGTGGAGGGTGGTGTCCCTTTCCTCTATTCAGCTCTCACACAGTGTAAAATAGATGTAACTGATGTTCTCCACTGCCTTTTCTGTGCTACTCATAGATACATAAGGATTTTATCACTTTTAAGGGTTCTTATAACCATATTACACCATATAGTTATGTCTCTTTATAGATAGCCATTGCATTCGCCCCTGAAGAGTTGGTATACCCCAATGAAACGCGTCAGTACATATATGCATGATGTCCATACAGATGATTTTATATGTTTTTTACATTGTTCCACTCAAGATTTTTAAATACAATCCAGCCCATTCAGTGGCCTATTTTGTTTAGGACTTGTCTTCGCCGGGAAACCCGAGGGAAAAACCGACAACCTGCTTGGTTACTTTTCCCCCCTACACACGGCTGGGTTTCCCGACAGGAAAACTGCCATGAGTCCTTTGGTCTGGAAACCTGGCCGTGTGTATGCTCCACCGCAGTCTTTTTCCATAGGACCACTGGGAATCCCGGTGGGAAAAAAGAGAGCTGGTTCGGTTCTTTGTTTTCCTGGCAATTTTCCTGTCGAGAAAACTGCGATGGAGCATACACACTTACGGGATTCCCGGCCAAAAGCTCTCATGGCAGTTTTCCCAACGGGAAACCCGTACGTGTGTACGAGGCTATACAAGTAATACTGTGCTTTATATCCTATGTGCTTACTCTATATAGTGATTGGCCTCATTCAAAGTCCCCCTGACCAAAATTCTCCTTCTTTCGGCATTGTGTTCAGTACAACTCCCCCATTGACTCCACAATTTGTGATATATCCATTGTAACGGCTTACATTTAGTTCTGGATATAGTGGGTTAGGAATAGAACATTTGTCAATTTTTTATTGTGTCCATGCTAAGGAGATTCACCCCCTTTATTTTACTTTTGACTATTGTCACTGAGACAGAATTCTTTATCTGAGAGCTATCACCATAAAAAAAAGGAGAGGACAAATCTTTTGATAGGGTACTTGGTCTGTTGACAACTGTCTAAGAGAGGAATGCCCTTTACTTTGGGGAGATTTTTTTTTTTACTTTTTGTTGTGTCTCCAGGAGAGGAAGTTAAGGAAAATCTCCCTAATGGAAATAGACTGCAAACAAATATACTGATTTTAAAAATGTCCTACTCTATCCAAAACAAAACAAAGTTTAGGCTTTACATACAGTTCTTGACCATATCAGGCAAAATGAGACTGCCACTTGACAATATATATTCTCTTCCACAGGATTAGACTAGACAGCAACTTGGCTTGGCTGTTTGTTGGAAAACATAACTTCCTACCATATCAGTTTTATTTTATATACCTCTTCTGAGAATATCCACAAAATGTTCCATATTCACCCATTAATGTTATTAGCACTCATTTGCAGAAACCAGTTTATAGAAACATTATATTGGCCATGTAGTGGTTCTTTAATATTAGTAGAGATGTGTCAACTTTGGCATGTCGGGTATGCAAAGGATTGCTTGAAGGACCAAGCTAAATAATACATCAAATTATGTTGCATTAGTCTTTGTGTTTACTTAATTGTCATTTCTAACTCAATAAACCTGAATCAATGGATCTTATTGAAAGAAGGTCACTTGTATACATTGTGCTGTAAGCGTTATTGTCATTTATTGATAGATTGTCACTTAGACCTGTAATCGCTTACTAAGTGCTCCTATCCCTCATTAACTATACAGTACAAAGCTATCCAGGAGCAAATAGAAAATACTAGAGATCTGCAGGACAGATCACAAAACCGTATAAAACACCTATCATTTGGGTCCCTTGTGGTTCCAGATAAAAAAACATGATTATGTGCTTATAACATGAGTGAAAATGCTAAACATGTCTCAAATGGTCTTAATATCCAATCTACAGTACATGGGTGATTTTGATCTCATATTAATGAACAATGTAGTCCATGTACACATGCAGATTGTTAATGCTGGAAAATAAATGCAATGTATCAGTCCAACAAACACTTAAAAAAAAAAATAATGTAGCAAATGAAATTGCCACACAAGTCATTTTATAATTTAATTGCCTTTCTATTTCAACCTGTTAAAAAATAAAATAAATGCAATATGACAACCTGGAGGTTTTCTGTAAACCATCGGTGTACAGAATGCCCCCAGAAATTGTATTTCCGGCTTGTGTTATTGGCTTACTGAACTTCTCAGAAGTCTACACTACGATACAAACTCTTATGCCGCATACACACGATCATTTTTCGGGTTGTAAGAAACAACGTTTTTTAAAAATGTCATTTAAAATGATCGTGTGTGGGCTTCAGAGCATTTTTCGGGTTCTGAAAAACGACAAAAAAACATTTTAAACAATGTCGTTTTTCGGGTTGTAAAAAATGATCATGTGTGGGCTTTACCGACGTAAAAAACCTGTGCATGCTCAGAAGCAAGTTATGAGACGGGAGTGCTCATTCTGGTAAAACTACCATTCGTAATGGAGTAAGCACATTCATCACGCTGTAACAGACAGAAAAGCGCAAATCGTCTTTTACAAACACGAAATCAGCAAAATCAGCCCCAAGGGTGGCGTCATCCGCATGGAACTTCCCCTTTATAGTGCCGTTGTACGTGCTGTACGTCACCGCGTTTTGCTAGAGCATTTTTTTTCACTATCGTGTGTAGGCAACGTTGTTTTAATGATGAAGTTGAAAAAAAAATAGTTTTTTCTAGAGGCTGAAAAACGTTGTTTTTTACAACCCGAAAAATGATCGTGTGTACGCGGCATTCCTGCAATGTCAAAGTCATTTTTGGTAAGATACTCCTTAATGCCAACCATAGGTTCAAAGCCTCGATTCATCTATGTTCAGGCTGATTGTACTCAAATTTATCAAGTTTATCGATCAACTTGCTTACAACCAGTACGTCAGATTATTTGCATCTGGTTATTGCCAGGAGTTAAAGCCGCTAGTAATAATCATTGTGTCTTCCCCCAGTAGGGACAGCTTCCCGCATCCCTCCAGCTAGGAGAACACAATAGTTTAATAGGAGGGATTCCCCCATCGACACAGATTGTGTTTTACTGTAGAAAATCAACCTCATTATATTTCTGGCAAAGCAACATTTTTTTTTTCCATACCTAAGGGTATGGGGAAATGTACATGTATTGCAGAGCTGCATGTTTTTTTATTTTACCTTGATATACTCTTTAATAAATTTACAGAATTTGTCATGATAGAGACATTTTTTACCACTGACTTGTTTAAGCCCGGGTTCACACTAGTGCAATCTCAGACATCGCATGTATGTGAGCCCAGGGTGAGGGTGCATAGTGATGTGCTAATTAAATGTGTGTCGGGGATGAAAAGTGCATAATGTGGGCATGCTACTGCATACTTACCCACCCTAAGATGCCTTTTCAGGTTTGTGTTCCAATAAAACTGTAAGGAATTTTCAGGTATAAAGTGCAGACCCCTAAAAAAGCCTTCAGATCTGTCTCATAGACTCCACATAGACTCCATACACGCTATTAGATTTTCTGCAGATTTTTGTCTTCAGATTTACCAAAACCATGTAGTACAAGGGCCTGCCTGATTGCATACAAATTTAAACTCTTAAGGTTTGACCTCATATTATATGGTTTTTGTACATCTGAAGACAAAAATCTTCAGAAAATCTAATAGTGTTTATGGGGTCATCAGTTTTAAAGCTTTCCCACCCTTGCACATTCCTATTGGCCAATAAGCCAGCTCATAATAATGTTGAGCCGATAGTAATATGAAGGGTAGTGATTTAGGAACCTGTAACATACCTGTATATCTATATCTGGAATTGTGAGCACTTGGTCTGGGTAAGGGTCTGTGTCAATGTGCTTTTCTCTGCATTACAAGTCTATGGAAAAGCAAAACCTCTTTAACCACTTCAATACTTCTAATCATATAATACAGATGAGCTGTGATTGGCTCCGTCTGTACCATGTGATCAATGTGACCAATCACAGAGATCAACACAATAGTACACAATTAATGGCATGAATCAAAGCTATTCATTGTGTACAATTGTCATGTGATCTACTATGATTGGTCACAACAATCACATGGTACTGGCAGTGGGACAGTACACTGATCTGTCACCCGCTGTGTCTGGTGGTGAAAAATCACGCCTGAGCATGGCCCGTGGGGCATGTGCGAAATGCAAACCTGGGATGTCCACCCAGGACAATAAGGCTCCTGTCCAGCCGCCATTTTACAATAGACTGGGAAGGAGGGGGTTAAGCAGGTCAGAAGAAGGTCAACTGCAGGTCAGGTGCACCTGCCAATGAATTCTGAATAATATCAAACTGGTGCCATTAAATGAAGAATATATTGCCCTCAACAGGTCCTGAGCATCTCAGAAAGTATTGAAGACAGATACAGTCAGGGAACTGGTATTCTTAAAGGTCATTAATCATAATTATGCAGATTGGGCATTTTATCCATTTACTGGCCAAGGCCAAACGATAGAAATTACAGTCATTTCTTGTACCTCTTGGTAAGTGGATGACTTTAGAATTCTGGTCATGCTGACCTTACCAAGCCATTCTCTTTTTGTTTTTTCTAAAGACACAACCTTAATCCATTACTATACTTTGTCAGCAATTATGTAACTTAAAAAATACTTCTTAGTCTATAATATTTGGAGTCAGTTTGTAACACAAAAAAGTTCTATCATGAAATACATTTTGTAGTGCAGGCAGAATGAGAGAGAAAGGTCTATCAGGGCTGTTCATGATGATAAAGTAATATAAATGTCCATTGGGCTAATTCACAAAGGTAATGCAAATGGTAGTTCTGAAATGTATAGTGCATAGTTGTCGATATTGTAAAATTATTTCCAAGGCCCTTTTGCCAATAAGATTGTGAGCGTGACCTCCCACACTCCAAAGACATAGAATTAGTTCCTGTCTAAATTGGCTGTAGTATGCATGTAAGATAGGGATCTTAGAGTGTAAGCTCTGTGAGGCCAGGGAGGGACTGATGTGAGTATACAGTATATAACTTGGTGCTTTATAAATACTTGTAATAAACAAATAAACACTGTCTTAAAGAATCAGAAAGCAGGTCATATCTTCAAAGCCTGGAGCTATCAACGTATGTACATTAAATAGCTACCATCTCCTATTGTACAAATACATTTTAATTTATCTTACGCAGTGCTTCATATGATTTGGATATTCTTGTACAGTAAAATGTTGTTTTTATTCACCAAATATTCTTAAAATTGTTCCTCAGCAAAGTCTGGCTACTACCATTCCATGTATGGGCATGTGAAGTCGGCGCCTATCCTCTTCTAGGATTTTGTGCAGCTGGCTACCCAGCATGCACAACTAGTTCTTGCTCCTGCACAGTAATCACACTGTGAGGTGCATACAATTGTTGAAAAGTTGCTATAGCAATATCAACATCGGCGGAAGTTCCTATCCTGTTGCTATAGCATCTTGTCAATATAAGTGAACCCAGAAGCCACAAGCTGAGGATACCTGAAACTTCCTGGATGGATGACACCGATATACCAGGAGTCAACTGGACATCCATATGATGTAGATTGCCTAGGCCAGGGATCTCCAAACTACGGCCCTCCAGCTGTTGCGGAACTAAACGTCCCATGAGGCATTGTAAAACGATGTCATTGGCAGACATGACTAGGCATGATGGGAATTGTAGTTCATCAACACTAGGAGGGCCATGGTTTGAAGACCCATGGCCTAGGCAGATAGAACTGGTTGGGGCAGGAAAATGAAGCAAAAAAATGTATTTATTAAAAAGGAAAATGCAATATCCAAACAATAAAGAACTATGCTTGAGCATTCAGTTTGGCCATACTTCTAAAAGAGGCTGAAGATCCATTTTTAGCCTGGGTTCACACATTTGCGATGCAGGATGCAGGAACCAGTGAGATTACAGCGCCGGTTTTCGCATCTCCATCCCCCCCCCCCGCAGGAAATTCACACTGCCCTCTGCGAACTGCTGTGGGTGTCAATACAAAGTTACACCCATGCGATCCGATTCCAGTGCAGGGGAAAAAAGTTCCCTGCCCCTTTTTTGTGTAAATCCAATGCAAGTTTGGCCATACATCTGTATGGCTGAATTCACATTGAACAGACATAGCATGTGATCCGCACCAGCAATGCAATGCAAATCAGATCTGATGTCTGGGTTTGCATATGTGCGAACCCAGGCTTGGGCGGAGTAAGCTCTATAGATATCTAATTGATAAATATTAATAGATAGATATTCAATTAACAGATATAAAATAGATGATAGATAGATAAATAGATAGATAAATAGATAGATAGATAGATAGATAGATAGATAGATAGATAGATAGATAGATAGAGTATTTGCCAGGGTATAAGGCGACCCCCTAATTTTCCAGCTAAAATGTTGGTTTTGGGATATACTCGCCGTATAAGACGACCCCCTTCCCCCCCTTACTGTGCCATTGCCTCACCTCACTGTGCCATTGCCTCACCTCACTGTGCCATTGCCTCACCTCACTGTGCCATTGCCTCACCGTGCCATTGCCTCACCTCACTGTGCCATTGCCTCACCTCACTGTGCCATTACCTCACCTCACTGTGCCATTGCCTCACCGTGCCATTGCCCCACCTCACTGTGCCATTCCCTCACCTCACTGTGCCATTGCCTCACCTCACTTTGAAGTTTTTCATTCCTTTATGACTGGCAGAATGAGTTAGACTGTAGGCGTCCATTTTTTAAAAGCCACGCCTCCTCCTCCTGCTGTTCCGTGATAGGCGGAACACTCATCCGAGGCTGAAGACAAGACAACGTCCATGATAGGCGGAACACTAAACACAGGCTCTGCTGGGAAACTGAGTATTCCGCCAATAAGGGAAGAGCACAAGGAGGAGGCGTGGCTATTAAAAAATGGACACCCGCAGTCTGCATCCGGCGTATAAGACGACCCCCGATTTTCGAGCCATATTTTTAAGTATAAAAGGCTGTCTAGATAGATAGAGTGTGTAGATACTGTAGAAATGTATAACAAAAAGGCAGATATGTAATAGATGGATAGAATGATAGAATGTTTATTTAGATCCAATGTACAGTACAGCTAAATAATTCTCCATGACATGAGTGATTACAGGTATATGTTCCAATTATAATATTGTCATGTTGCTAGTATTCCTTATAAATGACCGTATAATTGTGCAGCTTTACATTTCATTTGTAGCTGATAATTAGGACCCACTCTGATTGTTAAAAATGTATTTAGCGTTTTAGGCATAACACATTTTTAGCCAACATATTTATTTGTTCATTCAAACATTTATTTACTTTAAATTACTTTACTTAATGTATGTCATTTTGCTTAATTTGTTTGCTTTATGTTTATTAAACTGACACAGTTTCTGAAGCATTTGTACGGAAGTTGTGAAAACGCCTGTGCACATAGGAAAATATAAATACTGCTGCATATATCTACCAATGGTGGTGCCAATGATTATAAGATAAGCATGACTAATAAAATATGTCATTTTCTTGGCCTGTCAAAAAGCATTAAGGACAGAATTTATCTGATGTTCTCAAGCCAGTAATAAATGCAACTTTCAAGAGCTAAAAAATACCGGTATTGCATATTTAAAGTAAATGTAAGCCGCTCAGATAAATAGGATGTATTTTCCCATTATTATTCTCTAAATACAAAAAACAGTGGGCCAGATTCACAAAGCACTTACGCTGACGTATCTAAAGATGCGCGGCGTAATTGAAAAATGCGCCGCGCGTATCTTTGCGCCTGATCCTCAAAACTAAATACGCCTGAAAACCAGATTTTTCCGTCCGACGTAAAACGATTACACCGGCGCATCTTGAAGCGCAAAATACGCTAGACACACCATTGATTTTCTATGCTAATATGCAAATGAGGGAGATACGGCGATCCACAAAAGTACGCTTGTGCGGCGTAGGCTACGCCCTGTGCGGATCTGCTAGTTTCACGGTGTAAAATTACACCTTATAAAAGCTGCCCTAACTTTACACCAGCCGTGTAAATGTCAGCTAAAGCAACACCGTTAGGGAAGAGCTGAGCACACACACTTGCAGGACAACAATCTGTATGCCTACATGCCAGGGGCAGCCATGCTCATAGCTATACTAGTGACTTTAGTAACCGAGGGTACCCCATCTTCTGAGGGAACAGCAGCCAGGAGACGCCTCGCAGAATGCATCTTTGCACAGTAAACATACACATTAATCATGGCACAATGAGAATGCATGCATGCACACCCACTGTGGTCCCTAGCACAGACACATCACATCCTCATCGAATTGGATTAGACCCAAGTACCCCCCATGGTACTAGGGAGCAGCAACGCCACGCCACGGCTCCAATTATGTTACTGTGCATTCATACACCATTCACATGGACCTGGGATCACTTCTCCCTGGTCCTGGGGATCCCTACTCCACCAAAACTGAGGGTGACACCCTTTTTTCATCAGGAATGTCACCCCCACATTCATACATCATTCACACACATAAACCAAATCATAATCACATTATAATTAAAAAAATAATAAAAATAAAAAATCAAAAGTACAACCAAAATTAATGGCGGCGGCGTGAGCTACGCCTGGGCCGGCCACGGGCACGGCCACGGCCAACCAGGGGAGACTCATGGGGGGGGAGCAGGGGAAGGAGGAGCCTCTCCTGGTGACTGTCCTCCTGCTGGCCTGCCCTCCAAGGCCACGGCTATCCTGGTCAGACCCACAGTGAGGGCAGCCGTATTGGCCTGGACAGCCTGGGTGTTTGCGTGGACAGCCTGGGTCAGGGCACTCACCTCCAGGGACATGCCTGCTGTGGCGGTCTGCAGGTCACAAATGCATGTTATGACCGCCAAGGAGTTTGTGCCCACATCACTGACCGAGTCCTTAATTGAGCCCAGGCTGTCCTCCATCTGAGCCAAAGTCCGGGTGACCTAACCTAGATGTTGGGTCTGCCGGGCCTGGTCCCTCCGCAGATTGGCCGGCAGAACCTCGGCCACCCCCCTGGTCTTCTGGTTAGCCTTCCTGCCTGCAGCTGAGGCTTGTGGCCTGGGAGGAGGGGAGAGAGAGACCCTTGTGGGGGGAGCCCTTTTGGGGGAGGAGTGGGAGGGGCTACCCCTGATGGAGGCCTGACTGCTGCCAGCCACAGGGGTAGCCTCAGGGGTAGCCTCAGGGGGAACCACATCCGAAGGTTCCCCCTGGCAAGGTCCATCCGATCATCCCCATCCTCCTCCCTCTCATCCTCCTCCCCCTCAACCTCCTCATGATGTGAGGTGTGGCCACTCCCCTCCCCTGAGGACACCTGGCTTTCTTGGGGCTCTTCAGCAGCCTGTTGTCCGGGGGATGGTGCGGACTGGCCTGATGGCCCAGCAATCTCCTGGCCATCTGTGGATGACACAAAACATTCACAGGTTGGAGGATCCACACATTGGCACATATTCCCTTCCCCCCCACACATGCTACTCACCAGATAGAATAAAAAAATAAATTACCTGTCCTCACGCCCTCCTCGGAGTCAAAGCCAGGCAGGCCCACCACTTGTTGTCTGTGGAAGCACCGGGCCACTGCCCACTCCTCCTCAGTCAGCCTGACGGAGCAGGGTGGTCCTCCACCAGTGGCATGGGCATTTATCTTGGCCATCTTGTCACGGACCAGGCTCCTGAGATCATTGATCTTCTTAGCTATCCCACTGGGGGTCCTCGTCTCCCCCCCGCATTGATCTGATCAGTTATCTCCTGGATGATCGTCCTCTTCCTGGCCGGGGGGGGGGGGTCCCGGCTCTCAGGGCCATGCAAATATCGCCCAAATCGGGTGATCGCCCTGGCAAGTATTTGCTTTTCTCGCACCGAAAAATTCAGCTTTCGTCTCTTTGGTGCCATCTCACCACACAGCACTCAGCAACAAACACACACACAAAAATCTAACACAACAAACAAACACAAATACACACAGAACAAACACACACAAAAAGACACAGAACAAACACACACAAAAAGACACAGAACAAACACACACAAAAATCAAACCGCAAACACAAGACACCAAAATCAAACAACACAAGCAGACAGCTAATACAAATTCAAAAACAAACACAGAAAAACAAACAGAAAAAACACTCAGGAAAAAAACACAGCTACTACAACCTCCTACTTCTATAAATCTTTTATCTAACAAACACTCACCAACAAACACCAACAGACAACAGAGCAAAAGCAACTTGCTTTAATAAAGGGAACACAGGGATGTACTTTTGCAATGGAAGTGTGTTTGTGTGGGGCTATTTATACACAGGGCGTATCTCACTAAGTCTGCTTGGCCTTTTTCCTATCTCACTGATTGCGCCGGCCCGAGTTCTGAGCATGCCCAGTGAGGTGCAGATTCGTGCGCGCATGCGCAGTACGGCCGGCCCTTCATTTGCATGGGGTCATGGCTCATTTCAATGGAGCACGCCCACTTCCTTCCCACTTGCAATAACCCCGCCTTACACCTCGGTATTTACGTCACGCTGGCGCACATTTGGGCGCAAATGCTCTGTGGATACGGCACTTACGTCACAAAATTCAGCCACCTTAACTTAACTGACATACGTTAGGACAAACTAAATTTGCGCCGCTCTACGTGAATCTGGCCCAGTGAGCCTAACACACCATTCATCACACTATGTTTATTTGCACGATTGTTGCTCCAAAGAAGCTCGGGGCCTAATTTTGCTGCGATTCTCGTGCATTTTGTTGTTGTTTGTTTGGAATCACCCATATGTGAATTGGGCCTTAGGCATTGTAAATGTCTTCATACTGTAGTTCAGGGATAGGCAACCTTAAGCCTCGTACACACGATCAGATTTTCCAAAAAGTGTGATGACAGGCTGTTGTCGGAAAATCCGACCACTTTTACGCTCCTATGCTCGGGCAATTGTTGTCGGATTTTCCGTGGACAAATGTGGGATAGCATGTTTTAAATTTTTCCGACAACAATCGTGTGTACACAAGTCCATCGGACAAATCTCCAAGGTACAAAAACGCATGCTCAGAAGCAATGCTCACCATAACACAACATTAGCAGAAGTTGCCCAAAGGGTGGCGCTAAAGAGCTGAAAAACCACAGCGTTTTGTGTTTGTTGGCCGACAATTCTTTGCAGTTTGTATGCAATACAAGTTCCTGGACAACGCCCTTTGGACAAAACATCCTACGCTTTGTCCGATGAAAATCTGATCGTGTGAACGAGGCTTTAAAGAGGTGGAGATCTACCTGAACAAAATGTGAGAAGTCAAAGATCACTGGGCACACCTGATTTAAACCTCTAATTACTATACTACTTTGTAGTAATCATGGGTTTAAATCAGGTGGTGTGGAGGCAACATATGGAATTTTGTGCGTTGGAATTGTCCACACACGATCGGAATTTACGAGAACGTATTTTGTTGTCGGAACATTTGAGAACCAGCTCTCAAATTTTTGCTGTCGGAATTTACGACCAAAAGCTTCCATCGAACATTTGTTGTCGTAAATTCCTACCGTGTGTACGTGGCAAAAGACTGCCAGTCATTGGCTCTCTGCTCCTCCAGTACTCGCTCTAGTGCTGGGCTGTCCGAAGGGGCTGAGCACGCTTCCAGTCCAGGCATTTGGGTGGATCCCAACAAAAAAGTTGGGATCTCTCCAGATTCTGAACTGGCTGAGGCCTCGTACACACGACAGAGATTCTCGGCAGAATTCGCCGAGAAACTCGGTCAAAACCCGGATTCTGCCGAGAATCTCTGTCGTCTGTACAGTTTTGGCTCGATGGAGCTGCCGAGGAACTCGACGAGAAAATAGAGAACATGTTCTCTATTTTCTCGTTGTCCTCGTTCTTCTATGGGAGAAGCCGGCCCGCCGAGCTCCTCGGCGGCTTCATCCCAAAACTCGACGAGGAACTCGACGTGCCAAGCACGTCGAGTTCCTCTGTCGTGTGTACGGGGCCTGAGTGAAATCAGGTGACTTTAGCAGGCTGGATACGGCTCACAGGAGTGCAGAACAAAGTGGCCTCCGGTGACCTACAGGAGCTTTCGCCCAACTTCTCCTTTAATTGTAATCAAACTATTATGGGTAAAGTTACACTTTAACCTTCCCTAGCTCTCTTTTTTTATATACGGTCTTCTCTCGTGTACATTTATGATCACTGTATCATCAGTCATCCATTTTAATTCCCTATTTATTTATTAATTTTTTTTTTTTGTCAAGTTTTTCCCCGATTTTGCAAACACATTCTGGCAAATCTGTCAGTCAACACATAATGTACATTGGTGGCTTTGTGTAATTCTATACTGTATAAATGCAAAACAGTATCGTTGCATTCTATGTATATCTTCAACTGCAAGTGGTCCGTTTTTTTATTTTATTTATTGCTATTTTATTATGTCTGATTGTGATTTTTTTTTTTACTGCACATACTTTGTGAAAAGTGTATTGTCTTAGGTAGTTTATTTTCGTTTAGTATATTGGCAGGTTTATTTATTTTTTCATGTTTTTGCGTTAAATTAATATACATTTTAATTTTAATTTGTTTTATGCCCTTGTTTGCACACCATAATATGTATACTCTCTAGTACTGCTGACCAAACTGTGCAAGCAATAAATCGTGTGATGCCCAAGCCCACTTTTAAAACCATTCCTACAAGAAGCGAACCACACCCACTGCAGTGAGCAATCCTAGGGCAGAGATTCAGAAAAGTGTTCAAAACTTATAGGTAGATTCAGGTAGAAGAGCCTAAACTTGCGGCGGCGTAGCTTAGCGTGTTTAGGCTATGCCGCCGTAAGTTAGCTAGGCAAGTACATGATTCACAATGTACTTGCCTGCTAAGTTACGACGGCGTAGCCTAAATCAGCGGGCGTAAGGACGCCTAATTCAAATGTGTTTGAGGGGGGCGTGTTTTATGTTAATGAGGCTTGACCTTACGTTTTTTACGTTTTTTTTAAACTGCGCATGCGCCGGGCGCCTACATTTCCCAGTGTGCATTGCGGCTAAGTACGCCGCATGGGCCTGTTGATTTTGACGTGGACGTAAACGACGTAAATCCCGATTCACGGACGACTTACGCAAACAACGTAAAAAATTCGAATTTCAACGCGGGAACGGCGGCCATACTTGACATTACTATTCCAATAGGGCCTAGCTCTAACTTTACGCAGCCTATCTCTTACGTAAACGGCGTAAAAGTACTGCGTCGGCCGGGCGTACGTTCGTGAATGGGCGTATCTACTAATTTGCATAATCTATGCCGACCGCAATGGAAGCGCCACCTAGCGGCCATCCGAAATATTGAAATCTAAGATAGGACGGCGCAAGCCGTCGTATCTTAGATATGTTTAAGCGTATCTTTGTTTGAGCATACGCTTAAACATAAGTCGGTGTAGATTCTGAGTTAGGTCGGCTTATCTACTGATAAGCCGGCCTAACTCTTTCTGAATCTTCCTATTAGTACTCAGAACCACCAATTTCACACTCCTATTCTGAGTCCCACTATCCCAAGAAAATCAACTTTAGTAATAGTGGAAATAGCAATGACAGTAGTAATGTTAGTGCAGAATTAATATAATAAGACCTTCAGACCCCAGTCAAATTCTCCTTAGATCTATTATCCAATACTATCATGTTTTTACTCTTTAAATCACTAAATCCTTTATTTTATATTATTGAACATAAATCATGATTTATTGATTTTTGCACAAAATTGAGTTATTACTGCTTTTCATTTTATATAGTGTAATCAAACCAGCAAATTAAACGGAACGGTTTAATATAAATGGTGATGCTCTCCAAGTTACTTTATAGTGGATAAAATGTATTTCTAAAAATGACACATAAGAACTTTATAGCAAAGTTTTTCATGCAAGTGTGGTAATTAGAGAGGGCAGTCTAGAATCTTGGCAGGAAAGTGCAACGGTGTATCTATCCTCCTCTATAAAATTACATACATTTTTTTAATAGAATAATGTCCCAAATTTTACCAGTCATGGGCTTCTTCAGCTAGAAAAGTAAAAGGGTAAGTGACAATCCTATAAACCTACCTCCAACACCCAATAAGACCCAGGACCCCAAT